>NW_015090805.1:10037340-10412965 GCF_001431845.1 Calidris pugnax | reverse complement strand
GCTGCGGAGGGAGGAGAAAAGGAGGGAGAGGGAGCGGGAGAGAGGGCGGCAGGAGAGGGGAAAGAGAGGGAGGAAGCCGGGGAGGAGGGAGAGACCGGGAGGAAAAAAAACTGTTGGTGTATGAAAAAAAGGAGATTTCCCCTCGAATCGCTTAAAGCCACAGAGTCAGCCGGGGTTCGAGCTGTCGGGGGCTGTGGAGCTGCGCTTACCTCGCCTCCCGCCCGCTTCCCCCTCTCTCCTGCCCGCCGCTGCCCTTCATTTTGCAATGGGCAATTTCAACAATTCGTCACTGCAGGCTGCCTCTTAAAGGGAGAGCTTCAAAACCACCACTCCCACACTTCCTTCTCATTTAATCAGAAAAGGAGATTTCCCCTCGAATCGCTTAAAGCCACAGAGTCAGCCGGGGTTCGAGCTGTCGGGGGCTGTGGAGCTGCGCTTACCTCGCCTCCCGCCCGCTTCCCCCTCTCTCCTGCCCGCCGCTGCCCTTCATTTTGCAATGTGAGGAGGAGGAGGAGGAGGAGAAGCGGGAGGAGGAGGCAGGTTTACTCCTGGCTCTCGGAGGGGAGGGAACCGGCCGAGGTTTTTCCGAGAGCGCCGGTGGCGCGGCCGGGGGGAGCTGCTGCCCGGGCTGGGGGTCGCGCCCCCGACCCTGCCCCTGTCCCTGCCCCCCGGTGTCCCGGCTCGTCCCCTGCCCTTGCCCCTCTCTCTGGGGTCGGCGGCAGCACCAAACTTCCTCCCTTTGTCTGGGCGGCCGCGGCTTGTCTGCACCCAGCCTGTCATTAAGTCCCGGCAAGCTGTCATCTAGTTTGGGCGGACTGTGATTTCCCCCGAGCCCCCGAGGAGGAGAGAGGGGCGGGGAAGAGTTAATGCTCGCTTTGACCTTTTGAATGACTTCAGATACTTAGATCATCCCCCCGCTGACTGACACACGCAGCCACTCACCCTGTCCCCCTCGTCTTCCTTCCTTCCTCGGCTTCGCTCTCCGACAGGGACACCCCAAAGGGCAGATGTCTGCCTTTACTCTTTCATCCACCTTTTCCACCTTAACGCTGCCTGGGGAGGGAGAGGAGATTGGCAAACAGCTCGCTCTCTGCCGAGATCAAGGGCTGGAAGGCAGCCTGGGCTCCGGGGAGGGGAGAGGAGCGGGACCCCGGAGGAGTCTGACTTTGCTGGCTCCCCTCCCGCAGAGGTACGCGAGCAGCATCACCAGGTGCCTTGTCTTGCACCGAGTCAAACACAGACACGAGGGAACCAAAAGTGCTTATTACGTCCTGTTCCCTCTCCACGTCCCCGTGTGGGTGCCAGGAGCTGCAGGTGTCTCCAGCTGCAGGACTCCAAGGGGGATGCAGCTCCCCAGTCTCCTCGTAGCCTGTGAACAGCATCTCATCCTGACCACTCCGTCTCCAAGGGAATGGTCCACGCATCTGTAATACTTCCCGGGATCAGGATGGTGGTGGTGGGATGCACAGAGAATGGCAGACCAGCAGCCACCTCTGTCACGTCCAGAGGTTGCTTTGAGAGTCTAACACTTCTGCAAAGAACGGGTTAACTAATGCCACAAATGTTCCAAAAATTAATATTCCCATGTAAATGATTACATTAACATAACCCCGAGGTTATGCTTATGAAATATTTAACGCACCAAAGTTCTGCAGGTGTGCTTTCTTCTTTTTCCATTTTTCCGGAAATGGGGATGCCTACCTGCGAACTCAAGTTCATTTTTTCAACCTCCTGGTATTTCTTTTTCTACATTTCAGTATTATATCATCACCAAAAATTCTTGACTGGAGTCAGTAAGTTCGAAAATTAAGAGTTATATATCAGGAAGGTCACATGACATTTTTCGGGCATTGGTCCAGGACTATTCAACATTTTAAAATTTAAACATTTTCTCAGTTACTTTAAACTAGCTATAAAGTTAAGACAGTTAAAAAAAATCAAAAGAAGGAAGAGAGAAGAAGAAGGCATATTCTGATTAAAAAAAGAACCTGTAATTTGTCTCTCGCTTTTTCTTGGACGGCTTTTACCTTTTCATTTGAGCCTAGTAGATATCTGTTCAGCAACAACAATATTTTTATTGACCTCACTGGGACCTGGATTCACATATATGCCTGGGTCCAAACTCCCAGATACCTCTGGGAGAGGTGCTACAGATGAGATCTGGGATAAGGAATGTAGTTTGGATAACAACCTCAGAAACTCTCATTAAAAAAGTGTTAGTTTGTCAATGAAAAGGCATATGGTGCACAAGAGGCCAGTGTAATGTTCTCCCGTGCTACAGCATGATTCCAACTGTCCAGCCTAGGAAAAAACCAGGAATGCTTAGAAGGCTTAGCGGTAATTAAGTGGTGTGTCTCACTGTTCGTCTCCTGTTTTTTCTTTGATTTCCTAAATGTCGGGAAAAGTTGGCTAAGCCTCCACAGTGCCCTGTTTCATTGAGTAAGGAACTAGGCTTTCCAGGAAGGTACAAATTAGCCTGTGCAGATTACCCCACAGATTATGAAGTCTTTCCTATTTACATTTCAAAACTCTAATAACTCAGCAGTGCAATAATGGAAAGATAACTCAGTCATGCCTCATTCAAGAGGAGGAACCCTCTTCTGGTCTGAGAGTCTTGAAGAGTAAGGATAAATCACTTAAAACGAATTGTCTTCTTTTTCCTTCCAGTTTTGCCCTCTTAGCCTCTTTTTACAGTTACAGCATTGCCTTTGAACAAGAAAGCCTGTTAGCTTGTCCCAAGTTGTGGATGACACTAAATCCTTGTCAAACAGCTCTGACCTGGAAATCTCAAAGTCGACCTTTCCCAAACACAGCCACAGATACAGACCCACAAATCCTCAACAGCTTTAAGGCACAATGTAAGTTTTGTAGACTTTGGGCCAAATTCAATCCTGATGTAAAAAGAAGCAGTCCTCTTGAGTCTTTGGGAGCTACAAGCTGCTTTCATTAAGGTTGTATTTCAGCCTTTGGGTTTGTCCATGAAACCCTTTAGGATCCTTTGAGTAACAGCCTCGGTAGCTGGGGATTCCTGATAATATAGTATTTAAGTCACATAAGATATACTGCCCTAAGCATTATAAACACTCATATGAAGGAAGAGCTTAAGACACATGGAGATACTGAGAAAGTTGCTAATAATTTTATTCTCATGTCCTTCAAACTGTCGCGTTTGAAGGGTCACATTTTACATCACCTCTTTTTCAATTCTCAGTCACTTTACTAGGGGGAGAAAACCATGAATCCAAGGTGTCAACAAATTAATCACGTGTCTGCCTACAGCTGCTAGTCAAGGCCTAGCAGAGATTTCCTACCCAACACTGCCTCTTTTTCACCATTAACTTATTTCTTTCTCCTTGGGAGTTAAAAAAAAAATAATACGTTCAGCTTTTATTATTCTAGTGTTAGGAGTTTCTGACATTTCTTTGTAATTGCACAAGGGAGACAGCAATAAGTATGGGAGATACTAGCTTTGTCTATAAAAATACAGGAAGATGCAATCAAATTGCAGCTCAACATGTTCTAAAGGGATACCAAACAAAGAACATTTGATAAACTTGTGGTCAGCACATGCCTATAGCTGGCAACTGGACCCAGGTTTGGGAAAGCTCTATCCAAGAATCTACCTGTAGCAACATGCTTCTTAACGTGGGACAGGTTTGTACCCCCTGAGAACTGAAAGCCTCTGTTAAATTCATGGGACATATTTAATATGCGTATCAGCAGGATCAAGCTTGCCTGCAACAGGAGGCTTTTTTCATCTTTACCCCCCAGAAATTTATCAGTGATAGTGTGTTGCCTCACAAATCCACCGTGGTTTATTGGTCTTGTCAGCAGTTTTAACAATCCAAACATAATGATTATAATGTTTAAGTCTATTCGTTTTAAAGCTTTCCTACGGTGATGCATTAAAACCACTGAAGACATTTATTTCTAAAGTACTCATTATTAAATAAAGTACTCATTATAAGTAATTTTGCAAAGAACTCTTAAAGATGAATATTTTTGGTTAGTGTTTTGGAAAGGACTAGGTATACTGCCATTTGGAGTAAGTTACACAGCCTTTGACCCCCACGCTAGGACAGCGGCATAGTCCATATTGTCCCTTTTTTGGACTCTGTGTCTTTACATGGCTTGAATGCTATGAAAACCCATTCAGATGGAGACCTCCTGGCAACTGTTTTGACTGACTCGAACATGCTTGTTGATATTGAAATAGGTTTGTGGTTGATAAATAAGCCAACATCACCATTAATGGTGTATCCTTCCTGCCAGTCTTACCAGAACTTACCAGGGAACTGAGTGCCTTTGAGACTGAGCTAACTTCTTCATCCTTCTCATGTTGCATGTGGCAAAGGCAGAAGTGGGAAGCTTGCTGTGCGCTGCATGTTTTCTCATTTCTGTGGCTGACATTTTCTCTACACATGGCTGGCATTTCTAAGGAGTCCGGTCCAAGGTTTTCATAGGCCCTAAATTATTTATTTAAAGGTCAAGTAATGTTTACCTCAGGAATCCCAAACAATTAAAAAGTATTTTGACAATGAGGACACAGGCTGGTGTTCCTCAGTGCAAGAGTTTCTGGATGACATTCATCAGGTTGTACCTTTATGCCCCCACAAGCCACCAGTGCACATGACCACTAGTTGTAGTCGCTGCAGGTGGCCAGTGTTGGAAGTAAAATGTCTTCAATTATAATAAAATAATGAATTTTAATCAGTTATATTAGGTAAGAAATGTCTTTTTGGTATTAAACACTGCGGCTTTAAGGCAAATGTTTTACTTGCTTCTTTATGGTCAATGACATCTTCTTCAACTACAGCCATGTGGGAGCGAAGGAGACGCCTTTGGCTTGGGGTTTATGTTTTTATAAGTGGCATGTGTAAGTAATGTATCAAGTATATAACAGTTCCAGCAGGCTTAAATTTTACATTTGACATCAGCTTCATTTTTCTGTAAGAGCTAAGGAGGCAGCCATAAGAGGTATAGTGTTAAAGCTGGGTTGGGCACTGTTTAAATAGCTGCATTGTTTTAGTGTAACAACACAAGAATATCATGAATTTGTGGGTACCATATCAAAAGAAAATAGGAAACTGTCTGAGGCCTGGCTAGAAATCAAATTGTTAGGGTATCCACTTATGGAGGAGGAAAAGAGATTTCTCCAAGATTAATCATATATAAAAATATATCACATAATAAAAGTATATTTCTTGCCTGCGCAGCAGGACCCAGAGGAGGGGTGAGTTTACTGATCAAAAGAAGCTATGACATTGTCCAGTTAGGAGGAAAAGGAGATGGAAATGACAAATTATATTTCCTGGGTATTGACCTTGAGAATAGACCGAAACGGGGTCCTCACCTTCCTACAACTGATGCAAGAAATGAACTCACACAAACCATAACACAAGTGAATGACTGTGACCATTGAACCTACTATGAATTTTGTTTAAAAACATGTGTTGGGTGGAGGCAGTGCTCTGTAGGAAGCATCAGATGTTAGTATAGTAAGTATCAGAGCCTTACGCTTTTTTCTTCTGAACAGCAGCAAGATAATCAGAGGAAGGGTAAGATGTTAAACTTTCCTTATAAAAAATGACACTTATTATAAAAATACATTTTAAGAGTGCAAGATATGCACATGATGTATTCTACAGCTGTTCTTTCAGAAGACTAAAAGGCCTGAAAAACTCTGGAGTCTAGTTTGCATGAGGAGCAGCAGACATTTAATTAATCTCAGTCCTAGAATTTTACAGCCAATATGTGGTCTCTGAACATCTCTGCTCTAGTTAGCAGAACATCTGTAGTAGAAAAACAGAACTTGAATAAATCCAAGTATTCTTGTACCCCTCCAACCTTACTGCTTTTTAGCATTATTTCTTTAAATATTTTTCCAAAGATTTGTATGTTGCTTCTCCCTGTCCTCCCAGCTCCATTCGTGAATCCACCCTTTCAGCCAGCTATGTGCCTTAAAATTTTTAATGAGCCACGTCTAAAAAAAAACCTAATTCAATACTGAGTTAGCAGGCAAATAGCCTCCCCTCACTTGTACCCAAATCTTGTTTCTTCTTTTTTGCGCATAGGCTAGGTATATGTTCTTGAATATATTCTAAAATAGCTAGATCTGAAATACTGGGGCAATTATAATAAAAAATACCTCAAATGTTCTTCTTTTATTTTTTTTTTTTCAGTCAAGTTTTCAGTTGATGCAAATTGGGATAATTCCATGTGGGCAAACTGTTAGAGGCATAGCCTTATGAATTTACACATCTATAAATGATATTCCAGTACTGTAGGTGGAATATCTTTTTCCATGTCATCTGAGGCATAAACCAGAAAATGTACTTCCCTAGACTTCAAAGTTAAAACTGTAAGAATGATTAAAGAGAAATGTAAAACAAACATTCACTTGCCAGATCTCACCTGGCATTAATACACACGCTGCACCACTTAAGATATCAAGTTCTGGTTGCTGTGTGCACGGATTTTTCCATCTGAATCCTGGTTGCCCTGAAACTCGGGGAGAGAGAACTTTTCAGGTCCTCTGAGGCAGGAGCCAGGGGGAGCCCTGTCAGGTGGCACCACTGCCTGGCACAGGGCTTCAACTGGCTTGTCCTCACTCAAATAGAAATCTTTGCCATGAAAGGGAAACGTGGAGACCCTGCAACTTGCCCTCCTTTTTGTGCTCCATTTTGTGAGCACTTCTTTGTCTTGTATGTTGCCTAAGAAGGCATGTGGCCCAGGGTGTGCTTTTGGAATGACTCTCCCCATCACCTTCACTTACTGTGCTTTGGTTTGCACCAGGTAGGAATCATGGAGCACACAAATGGCATTCCTTTGGGATGAAACGAAACCAGAAGATATGCTCCCATGGGTGTACAAGGCACAGGACTAGACTGGAGCTAGACCAAATAAATCCACCTAAAGGAATACTGAGTGGACCTCTCGTCCTTCGC
This sequence comes from Calidris pugnax, assembly GCF_001431845.1. NCBI lineage: Eukaryota > Metazoa > Chordata > Aves > Charadriiformes > Scolopacidae > Calidris > Calidris pugnax. The sequence goes on along the minus strand of NW_015090805.1, from coordinate 10,406,018 downwards.
ACCAACTGTTCTGATGTCCAGATCGCCTCCTGTCCAGCTGCACTACTTCCTAGAGCGGACAGTCCTGCTACTACTGTCGAGGATCATCAGAAGGACACAAACGGTCTGCAGTGTCAACTGAAGGCTACATAAGATCCTTTTTCAGATGCAAATATTTTAGTCACTTTCGCAGGCTAGGAGGCTGTCTGAAGAAATGATAAGAGAATTCACATGTAAGACAGGGAGGTAGTTTTCTGAGTATATTTTACTGCCTTTAGCAGTGGAAAGCATACATTTTAATGATTGGCACATATCTTGTAATGCTCGTACTTCTGTCAAAAGGGCCAGGAGGTCCATGTAACATTTAGTCTTATTTTAAGGGCTTAAATGGGTCTCAAATGGTGCATAAGGCTTATGCTGGCCTTGGGCATAAGGGCACAATTCACGCTGAAAGAAGAGACCTAACATAAGTCTCATCACAGCTGCAATATTCATTGCTGGAATGCACCCAGCAGGTCTTATCCAAGCCACTACAGACAGGCAGTTTGAGTTTTTCCAGTTCCTAATGATTACACAGTATCCTGGAGTCAGTTGGACAATTTCCACTGAGAGCGAAACTCTTTGTATTTAATATCCCCTTAAAATAAAAGTGGTATAAGAGAAGGGCCTCAGTCTTTTTCTTCTTTTATTGCTGTTGTTGAAAAGGTTTAGCCCACAGGGATTGGAGCATTGGGCAAAACTACAAAATATGCAGTACATCCTGTTACACCAAAGTGGGCAGATCCTCTCCCATAACAACCAGACTGGTACAATGGAAGACTTTGTCTAGTTTTCCCGACCATGCGGTACTATAGTGTGCATGGCATTTCATTATGGTTTCCATTTCAGGAAGCTAAATGGTGGAAATCTGTAAGTATCGTGACTCCATTTTCACCATTGTTCCGGGAGGGGGTGCGTTTAAAAGGAATGGGTAAATCTCCCTGGAGCTCTATTACATGATACTGCAATGTACCACAGGAAATTATTTCTCTCTTTACTGGACGCCCAGAATGTCATCAAATATGAGTCTTGAAAATCTTCAGCAGCCACGTTGCAAAGAAATTTGCAAAGACAAAAGCAAATGAAGTGCCTAGCAGATATAACATATGGACAGAGCAGAGAATAGCTTGATCTTAAGTTGATCTGAACAACTGGTCCTTTCAAATCCATCTATCATGACTTTCAGATGGAGAAAAACCAGAGCAGATCCACTAGACAGCAACACTACCTCCACTATACATCATGCTACAAAATGTCATTACTATCTCCTGTGACCTGGCAGAGATTTATGAAGTAGTATACAAAACACATGCACCTATGGAGGCAGCCTGCCTTTCAAGGTTCTAGGAGAACAGGGCAAGAAACCTCAAAATCAACTCAAACTTTTGCTCTCCTATATAGTCTAAGTTACAGTGATTTCATCATAACCTCAAGGCTGTTTCCCAAATTACCCACCCTCTCTCAGAACCCTTCTGCTTCTCTGCTCCCTTGTCTGTAATATTTTCAGATTTTTTTTTCTCCCAAGAAGATATTTTGAAATGTGCATGTCATGGTCCAGATCATAACCACACCAGGCAACCTTCTTTCCTCCCTGATGTTTACTGGGTTTTATATTCTCCAATATGAACTGAAAAATGTGTGTACTCAAGCCCTTGCCAACGAACAGCATGACTTTCCATGGTTCATAAAAACTCACCCGTCCCCTGTGTAGGAAAACCATTCTCCTTTGCACAGAGCAGGAGTTCACTACATCAAAACATGGAAACCATATGGTGACATGTTTTAAAAGAAAACATAACAAAACAATGTCCCACCCATGACCCTTCCCAACAAAACCCCACCCTTTTCATCCTGGAAAACTGACCCGTGCAATCACCTGGTCTACCACAAGGTTCCGGCTGCCCTTATGTGAGGAAGGATGGGTGTTAGCGCTGTGTTTGTGTTTGGCAGCTGTAAGACGGCCTGTTGTCAGCCTTGCCACCTTCTTCTTTGGTCACTAACTTACGCCCAAGGCAGAGGGAAGGCAGAGGACATTAAGGGGTAGCTTATGCTGGAGCCTCTTCCCCAGCTGTGGCTGGGAAGCTCTCAAACCTGAGCTTCCAGGAGTATGTGCAGGACTGTGCACATAAAGTTTGGAGTCAATGTACATTTGGGCTTTTGAAGAGCCATGAGTTCACATCCAAAATACTCAGCCTGACCCACTTGGCTCATTAAAACCAGTATTTTGGTATTTCCAGGGAAGAAATGACAGCCTTTGGTAAGATGTTCCAATGCTTATTAACCTTAACTATTAAAAAGTTGCATCCGACTTCTAATCTAAATTGATTTAGCTGCAGTGCCCAGCCATCACACCTTGTTAAACTTTTGCCTGCTAGTCTGAGGAATCTGCTACTTCTTTTTCCTAGTTAGTAAAATTATAGTTAATAGCCATGTCACTTTAGCATTTTCTTTCGGAGGCTAAAACACAATAAGGACCTTGTGCCTATACGACAACCTATTTTTCAGTATTTCAGTCATTCTCGGGGTCCTTGTCTTAGCCTTCTTCAGTTTATCAAAATTCTCTCTAAGCTGTGGATATTGCAGCTAGACAAAGCAATGCTGCTCATTGCCAGTGTAAAATATATGTACAACTCAACTTGCCGTAACTCTGTTGGGCAGAGCCCAACACGAAGAACTCACATTAGTTGATAAACAGCAGCAGCTTCTCCCTTTGCTTTTGGAGGGTCCCTTCTCCTCTGGAGAGAACGTTCCTCTTCTAAGGTAATGGCTTACAGCCTTTGTTTCCAGATGTACTGCTCTGCTCAATACTTAGTCTTCAGGATACTAAATTCTTCATGTCAGTGTCCAGCCAATTTTAAATCTTAGGCTGCCTCCCCAGTTTATTTTATGATTTTTTATTTATTTCCAGGTCACTGATAAAAATTGTGTTGTGCCAAGAATTGTGTTCTTTGGTATGCAGCAGAAAAGTCTTGCTTGATAATAAGCAGCTCTTTACAATCACATGTTGGAGTCTATCATTCTCCAATACAGTCAATGTTTGCTGCATATTTTCTATGCATAGGCAAATCCACATGAACCACACTGAGCAACTACACTGTAATAAGGCTGAATAATAGTTCTCTGTCACATAGTCATTTCTTCTTCTTCTCCTCTGTCTGCTGGAGTATTTGTCATTCAGGCCCAGGGCTGCTGTCTAGAACATCGCTGTTGGGGTCCCACAGAGTGAAGTCAGGCTTCCTGAGTAGCGCTGACAAAGATGTGACCTCACTCCAGTTCTGTTTTGTCTGCTTGTACACATTTCTACTCACAGGGCTCAGATAGCACCTCCTTCCCGTACTTCGCAGAGATATAAAAAAACCCTGTCCTTTCCTCTTTGCGTCTTCTGAAGAACTCTTCTTGGTAAATTCTAATTGCAGGGTTTTTTTTTGGTCTTACTTAGAATATCTGTCTACACTTGAAAAATCTACGTATCCTTGACAAAAAGCCTTGACACATATCATTGTGCATAAGCCGTACTTTTCCTTGGAAGTAAAAGCTGAATGAGGCCCTATATTCTGTTGCGGGTGGGTTTTTTTTTTTTTTAATCAGCATGTTTGTTTACAGTGATATAGAGTAGTCTCCATGATAACTAGACAAGGAATTACGATGAAGTCTTGCTCCCAGTTTTCACTTGTGCAAAGTAATGACTGCACAAAATGCAAGGCAGGGGTATATCAGACTGACTGTTCTCTGCAGCATAACCCTCGTGGACCTTTCTCCTCTCTCATTTGGCTAACTGTGTTTTAACAAGCACCTGGAACTGTTCAGCTCAGATGTTCTTGCTGTTCCTGCTCTGTAAACCCAGAGTGACTCCTTTACATATTTCTCTTGAAGCAGCGACTCGCATGGGGCAGAGGAAAAATTCCAAAACAAAGCAAGCAGACGCTGTGGGTCTGTGAAAGCCACATGAAGTTGGAGCTCTGATGGCTTTCATTATGTTGTGGTGTGAGTACCCTTGCATTCACATGGCCTGATGAATTTTAGTAAGTTCTGCCATTATTTTGAGTTTCAGACTGTCTGCAGATTTGAAGGCACACTCTATGAGCATGTATATTTGCCTGCAGATGGTGGGGATTTTATTTTATTTTTTAATGTTGGAAAACAAAACACTTTCATTCTCCAGCCTCTGTACTTACACTTTGCTGGGCTACCAGGGAAACACTAGGAGGGTTATTGGCCAATAGCTCTTATAGTAAAAGTTAGTAATGTTTCCCAGTAGTAAATGTTGTGGGAAAGACATGAATTCCTTTCAAGTTCTGAATCAGATTCTTTTTTTCCTTCAACCCATTCCTCAGATCTGGGGAATTCCAAAAAGAAGGGTTTTCATACTGAAACCAAACCCATCTATATTGTTAATGGAACTGTCAAACTGCTGTTTTTACAATGTGCGATTCAGAGAACTCAGCCACCCACATGCTAACTGTAACCACAAGAGGCAACACTTCAGAGCATCCTATCTGAGAATCCATCTATATGGACATTTCAGACAGACCTGAGGCTCCTTATGCTTCGAACTGCCTGGATGTGAGCCAGCTCTAATTTAGAAGTCCTGCAGACATGTTAGTTCAGTTCTGTGTTTGAGCTAATATCAAAGCCCTTGCAATCATCTGGGTTGAGATGATGCCTTGTAGGTAAACCTCAGTCCTCAGGTGATTCAGAGTTGCGTTGCCTCCGTGGATGTCAGAGGAATTTTGCCTCAGAAGAAAAACATGTAAGGGAGGACGTGCTTTTCTGCTTTCTGTTGTGCATGTGGCATAACCATTGCTCTTGCCCAACACATTTTACTACAGAACCAATGCTTAGTCTGCAGCCAGTTTCAGGGAGCCTCCTTGCATCCAGCAGCCTCCCTGTTGACATGAAGCAGCTCAGCAACAACCCCCACACCCGGCCCGTCTTTCCCTCCCTTCCTTTGTACCCACTCAGACCTGGCCAAAATCCAGTCCTCAGCCAAAGCCTATAGGACTCCTTCCCTTCTGCACATACTTTGCAGATAAAAAAAAGGTAAGGCTTGCATCAGAAGAAAAACAACCAGAAACCCCCCGCCTGCAGTCACGTGTCACACCCAGAAGCAATATCAAGGGCGCTTGGCTCTCAGTCTCAGCAGACAACAAGTTTGCACCTGAATCCTTTGGAAGCAAAATCTTTTCAGGAAAAAGGCATCCGGTCCAAAATATAGTATCAATTCCTTTGTTTAGTTTAGCTGAATCCCATGGTTTTGCATTTTCATCCCTCAATCCTCCCTACCAGAGAAACAAATCTCCGGTAATTTGAACACATGTATGCTCTTCACTAACTCCCAACACTGGTAACTTGTTCCATATTCTCAGTACCATTTGCATTAAATAGTTCTGCCATGTTTCCTCCTTGCTCCAAATGCAGAGAAACAGATGGGTAAACAAAGCAAAGAATGGCCACGTCTCACTGCACTTGACTTTTTGTTTGAAATCTCTGCAAACTTTGGGAGTAATTAGGTCACTTTAAAATAAGGGAAATTCCTGTAAAACCTTTTTTTTTTTATTTCTTCAAACAAAATGAAACATGGAAGCTTTCTGGATTACAGCATGTAAACTGATGTGGAGATAAGATAAACTTTGTTTTGTTTGAGTCTCAGAAAGATACTTTAGGTACCTAAAGTTCCTTGTTGTTGGCAGCCTACTTACCGTACTGAAGTGCAATTTAAAGTTATCGTTTACCAGCTTTTTTCACAACACTTTTACAGAAGTAGGAGGAAGGTGGTAGTGGGAAGCCTTTCTATGGGAGGTTTTCTGAATGATTATGAAAATTTTCTTACACTTGAAAACCAGTGCAGAATAACTCTTCTGCTGTTTTTTTTTCCTGAAGTCAGACCCGTGGATGACTGTGTCTTTCACATTATGTTGATACCGTCTGTACCTTTGAAAAACACACCCCAAAATGAAAACAGAAATAATGAAGCCTCTCTCCTGCATACTCCAAAGGGTGTACTCCAAAAGGTTGTTAGGAAATGTTTTAATCTGAAGCTGAGACAACTGGTATTTTACTGACTCAGGGGACGGTGCTTAATGATTGTTAACAGTATCTAGTGACTGTGAATGTTCAACCTGTATTTGCTTTGCTTTTTGTTTTGCTTCTGACCGCCTCCACTGAAGGAGGGAAGAAAACCCATCTGAAAGGCTGGGAGATCTTTGTGACCTTTCAGCCTGTTCCTTACTCTTTACCCTTTCCAGCTCTCCTACCTCCAGCTGGCAGCTCTTTTCTTAAAATGCCACTAGCAGGTGCTGCCTTTGGAGTCCTGTTTCTCTCCATCGCAGGCATACAGTGTCCTTTGCTTGGGCAGCACAGGTATTGTGACCTCCTGCTGCTCTGGTTGTGTGGGTGGGCTGGTTCTTTCTACCTCTTTTGGATGCCCAAGAGGCAGGTTCCCTCCACTAGCATCCCTCAGGGAAAGATGAGTTTGACTTGTTGCTCTACCTGGAAGCCCTTCACTGCCACAGAGCTGTGGAGGGAGCCCAGATGAGGCGGATCCTTCTTGTTGCTGGAAAGCAGAAGACCACTTGCTGAAAAATAGCTTCACAAAATAAAGATGTTGTCTTCAGCTTAATGGCTACAAGTTATTTGTTTTTTTGAAAGGTTGGGGAACCTTTTCTTGGTTTTTAGCATGATAACAATAAAAGTTCCTCAATTAAAAATAAATGCAAACTTGGTACCTGGAAAAGCTAATTTCTGCTTCCATACTCCAACTCTTGATCAGAGGTTTTCTGGAAACCAAACTACACTCCAAGCTGAAGGCCTGCAGCAAAGTGGTCTTGAAATATCCAGTGCCTCTTGTATGTAGATAAAAATCTGTAGACATTCTGGTTTTAGTACTGTGCTTGGTAAATAAGCATTTTCAAAAGCTAGTTGTTTTTTTTTTTTTTATATCGTGACACTGCTACACTTTTTTTATTGCAAATTTTTCTAATCCTCCTCTGGCCACCAAGTAGTCATAGCAGGAAGTTAGGCAGATTCAGTAGATAAACATGAAATCAGGCTAATAACAGTTGAAATTTTTCATGAAGGGACTTGCACCAGGCAAGGAGCCTGGATGGCCTCTATTTCTCCAAGATCATTTTTAGCAGAGGACTTGAGACTTCACAGTCATTTGCTGCATGACAGCACAGCACAGGGCAGTCCATGTTTTTTTTTTCTAAGCCAAGCAGCTGAGAAAAGCTGATATTGTAACATCAGGTGGTGTGGCTGGAGTCACATTGAGAACTTCAGTTGGAGGAACAAACCCCAGGCGAGCCTAGTAATGAAGCTCTTTTCATTTCAACAGGGACAGAAAACCACCTCCATGAGTAGCCAGGGACAGATGTATCAGACTGACTTGGGAACGCAGGTGATCCCCATTATAATAAATTGTTTCCTCTGAGACCTACTGATGACCTGTAAAACAGGAGAAGACTGGGCTGCAGTTCCTGAGACGGCAGGTGCGAGAGCTAGGAGGGCTATCCTCCAGGCTGGGGCTGGCCAGGAGCTGCCTTGGCCCCTCCAGTCACCCTGCTCGCTGCAGGGACCCCATCACACCCTGGGTGCAGATGCAGGGGGACAGCCTGACAGCAGGGAAGGGAGCAACACTGATGCCTCTAAGGATCTTCTGGCCACCTCGTTAACCACTGACTGAGTCACCCCGTTACTTCATAGCGCTCAGGGCCTTGGCCTTCTCTCTTTTTACCGTGTTTGGTGTCAGGTTTTCCAGCCCTTCGGCTTGCAGATTCACAGGTGACCAAAGGACAGGTGGAGTGAGCAGGCAGGCTGGTGTCCTGTCAGTTGGACACCCTGGCTGGACCACGGTACACCGAGGGGCCTTGAAACTGAGATTAGGAGAGGGCTCTTCACTGTGAGGGTGGTGGAGCACTGGAACAGGTTGCCCAGGGAGGTGGTTGAGGCCCCATCCCTGGAGATATTCAAGGTGAGGCTCGATGAGGCCCTGGGCAACCTGGTCTAGTTGGGGGTGTCCCTGCTGACTGCGGGGAGGTCGGACTAGATGACCTTTGGAGGTCCCTTCTGGTCTGGAAAACTCTATGACTCTATGAAACTGAGAGAAATGAAGAATCTTTCAGAACTCAGATTTTTCTCTTCGTTTTGTTTTTGTTCTTATTCAGGATGTGTTGAATATGGCACACCCTTATCCAAACTCCATAATAATCCAAACTTGCGGTGAGCTGGAGCTGGAGTACTTAAAAATTACCTACGTGAGAGCTTTTAGGAAATGGCAGTAAAACCTTCTCCGCAGGTTCTCACTCTCACATTGCAAATAAGTACCTGAGACCTTTCTGGAAAGGCATTGAAAGTAACTGAGAAATGGTTATGGAGTTTTCTGAAATGCCAAATAATTTAGGAATATGTTTAGTAATCCCTTAGAATAGCATGCTTTGGAAAATCCAAGCAATGTGGATTTATCATTCCAAATCCAAGAGATGATTGTGGAAAATCTATGAAAAGGCGAGTGTTTTTTGTTGTCCTGGAGGATGTCAGCTAGTATATTTTCTTCTTCTGCAACTCAAATTTTTTTCCTCAAATCTTGGAACAAAAGAACTCTTTGATACCCAACCAATTCAAGAATAGTTTTCTTACACACAAAATTACATGTCTGAAAGTGTGTGCCTCTTGAATCTGTTAATGCTATTGCTAAGATACCGAAAAGGTTCTATTTCATGCATTTGATATGAGGACTGTGCTGACAGATCTACAGCGTTGCCTAATAACAGTACTTGAAAAAGTAAGATTTCACTAAGCATTAATTTTATGTGACACAATTTTATTTTTATCATTCTGTTTGCCTAAACAAAAGCAAACTTGCCTTGCATAATTTTTCCTTTACTGATGTTAGTTGTACAAATATTTACTGACTCACCTAAGCCAGGGTTTCAACTAAAACAGTTTTTATCCAGCTAAATAAGGTAATTTAAATGGTTATATACCATTAAAAAGAAGAATTTTCACATTCTTCGAAACGTAAGTTCTACTTTTGGTGAAAGGGAGGGTAATTTGCTACATTCAGTCTTGAACTATGCTTTACTTTATAATACAGTAAATAAATTCATTTTGTTACCTGTCAATTCAAACCCAATTAAAATGTATTGGTATATGATCAGCCTGTTCAGAATCTCGTTCTGCTCTTTTTGTTCAGAGTAAAAGGATGAGTAAAATGTCTCTAAAGGGTGTTTTATCTAGGCTGACATTGCAAAGTGAGCACTGTGGGGTTTTTTTCAGTTGTTTGTTTGTTTTGCTGGAGGTGTGGACTTGTATCCAGGTTCCCAAATAATGCAAAAATACAATCTCATCAGTGAAAAGATGCAGAGTGTACAGCAGTCTTTGTTTGAAAAACAACTAACCAGGGAAACTGGAGGCGATCCATCCACCAGGAGGAAGGGGTAAGGGAGGCAGGCATTGTGCAGGCTGTCTGAGAGGCCATGAGCATAATGTAAGCTCCATTTGTAAGGATTTTTTCTCCTCCTGTTCCCTCATTTTAGCTTTGGTTTAAAAAATAAAATAAAAAGGTATAATGCCATTAGTCACAGCTTTGTTAGAAGGAAACCAGCACTAAATCTTTCTTCCTCCTAGGCTCTGCTTTATATTTTGGTGATGTGAAAAATGGGATCTGAATGCAAATGGACCCATTGCTTATTCTGACCTTCTTTTCTATTTTTCTCTAAATTTTTAGTTTAAATGTAGCTAGCACTGATTGTCTGTTTCTAAGGCCATGATTAATGAGAGCAATCCACGTCCTTAGCAAAACCGGGAATGCCTCCTTAAGGCCATGATTAATGAGAGCAATCCACGTCCTTAGCAAAACTGGGAATGCCTCAGACATTTTCCAAGTCTGCACCAGATACAATATTCCCTGAACTGCAGAGGAGTCATCCAGCTGACCTCAGTGGTTTTGAGCTCAGACCCAAGGTGTGTGGTGGAATGCGTAGAAGAGAGGATCTGGATCAAATTCCTTTTTAGTGTCTGTTTTAGAGAGGAAGGAACTGGTTAGTGGGCCTTCCCACCTCAAGTCTCAGTTCTCAACTATTTCATCATCCAAGAAAGAGAGGAGAGTTATGGAGAGTCTCTAACTGCTATTTTCGAAAGAAATGCCTTTCTAATGCCTCTGCATTAGAGGCATCTGTTCTCATTTATGAAGTTTTCCACGTACAAGAGGATATCACACATTTTCATTCTGGAGAGCTTATTCCTGATTTAAAAAAACCTAAAACCTAACAACAAAAAACAACACACGGAAGGAAGAAAAAAAAAAAATCTTGCACTGTGGAAATGTCTCCTCAGAAAGTGAGATCGTGTGCCTGGCTCCTTGGTGAAGTTATGTCACCCAGGCTGGCCCCTCTTCAGCAAAGCACTCAAATGCATCCGTTAGCCCCGTTCACTCCAGTGGGCCATTAAGCCTGGACTTACATTGGACTTTTCTGCAACAGCTGCCGAACAAAACTCGTAGCCCTGCCTCCCCCGCAATGATGCAGGCCGAAACCTGATTAAAGCTGATGTAAGAGACTACTAGCGAAAGCCAAGTGCTCTGTACAACAACAAGTTTTATTGATCTCATAAAACTCAGGAACTCTTCTGTTAGCCAGCCACCTATTTCTGACTGCCATATACAAACAACTGCTCTACTATTCACATATCTAAAGGCATAGAGCGCTCTTGCAGTAAGTCCCAGCATTTAAAGTACTCCATAAAAGAAACATCAGGCCTCTCCTTACTAGTGCAGCTACATAAACCTTGCCTTTCATTTGGATGTGTCTAAGAGCATTTAGGCTGCCAAAGGTTACTCCGGCTGCGGATTGCCCTGTGCTGTTGCACTGTGCAGCAGAGGCAGCAAGATTGGAGAGCCTCTGCAAGTGGTTACAGCGCTCACTGCAATCCTGAGTTGCCAGGATAAACTCTCTCCACCGCCACTGACCACTCTTACGTAGCTCCCTAATAGTTGAGCAGAGAATGAACCTTGTAAATTTTAAAGTTGTGCTGCTTTTTGGAGAGTATTCAGGCATGTGAGATTTCCAAGTTGGCAATATGGAGAAAAACAAGGCTGTAGTAGAAAGTGACCTAGGATGGTGGAGAGAAAAAAGATGAAGTAGGAAAGTCCCATTTTGGTATGTCACCCATTTAATCCACTGTTATTACCTGTGTAGTTATATTTATTCATTTACACAGTAACTCAAACTCATTTCATTGCTCTTGTCCTGGTTGTGCAGGGGGCTAGCTCATTCCTTGCACTAACAGATTTCAACTTCAGCTGAAATCAGATACTAGAGGAAATGAATTGGATTTATGCATGTGTAGAAGGGTTGCTCAGGCAAGATCTATGTTTATTAAAACACTGTCTGGCAATTCTCATAGGGTGTCTTTATAACTTGTAAACCTTTAGTACATAAGTAGATTCAAAATACAATCAAGAATACAATGGAGTTTACAGGTTCATGCAGTTCTCCATCTCCAATCCTATAATCCATTCTTACGTGGTGACTTGCATGATCCTGGCCCGATTCTACAACCCTATTCATATTGAAATACATATGTTCATGTGAATAACTGTTTAAAATCAATGATATTTTATTACATGGTTTATGTATTTCAGAATCAGACCTTCTGAGAAAAAAACAGTATTGTTTGCAGACAAAATAGTAAAGACAGCAAAGTATTACTTATGCTCAAATGACCGAATGGGAGACTATGTATGGATTTCTTTCATACAGGGAAACCAGTAAAAATATAATATTTCTAAGGTGAAGGGACAGTACTGTAAAAAATTGTTCACTTGAGTTTAGAGGCATAAAATAAGCCTTGAAGAGATGTGGTCACCTGGTCCATGTCTCTGTTGAGGACTGGCTTGTAATGAGAAAGAATGAAAGGAAAACTCTGTCTGGTGTTAATTTACTAGTTGGTGATTAGTTCTCACCATCTTAGAAGAAAAAGATCTGCTACTATATGTGGCTGACAAGAGATGTCATCAGCATGTGATTTCTTTGAATACTTGTTCTTTTTCAATGTATACAATGCCTTTCCATTTCTGAGCCAAAGATATTTTTTATTGCCTAGATATCCCAGTATGAAAGCTTATGGGCAGGTAATTATATTTTCATTTGTGTTTAATTGCTACTACTTATTCTATTAAAAAAGATATTATTTGAATATGTTAGACTCCCTAGCTCAGCAGTGTTATCAGTTATTCAGAGCGGAAAATTTATGAGAAAACACAGATTACATTTGGGATGAGAAAACTATAAATCTGTAGTATCTAATAACATGGCTTTGTTGAAGAAAAAGTAATTTGGAATTACTAAGCTTAAATACAAATTTGTCTCTGATACCAATAAAACCTTTTCCCTAGGAAGAGCTTATTCTATGGCAATCGGCTTCTTTTCTGAGCCTGGAAAGAAAAACAGTTTCTCACTCCCACTAAACTGAATCCCAAAACACAGAATTTTCACCTCCCTACCATTGCTGATCCAGTTTCTGGAATAAATTAAACGATAGAAGCTTTAACTAGGGAGGGCTCACAATGCCTGATCCTGCTTAGTGAGTTGCTTGAAACAACAGATTCTTGGCACTAAAAATTATTTGAGATGCTCTTTCCATTGCAAAAAGGATTAATAATAACCAAATATCACTAGTTAATTTCTCCAGAGTCCTTAAAGGGTGGAAACAGTGTGTAGATGAGGTAGAACCCTTCCCTACTCTCAGTATTTAAAACCCTGCTGGGTACTCATAGTCTTTGAAATGTCTGCTTTTAATTATGCACACTGCCTTTCTGCCAGATAGCAGGTGGAATAGCTTTCAATTCAAGTGGGAGCTAATATAAACTCCTCTCAGCAAAGTCTCTTTAAGAGGATTCTCTTTCAAGGCTGCTTGCATCAAGCTGAGACTCTAGGGGTGCGCAAGACAATATTCTCCTTTCAGTTAATTGCACAAGAAGTAAGGTCTTCTTCTATGTACTGATAAAATTCAGTAAAACCTGAACTTCCCCTGCTCCTCCGTTATCTGTCTACTAGCCAACTATGTGGCTGTGCTGTACTTTGGTGAACAAACACAATCTCTTTGTATCCAGCCTGGCATAACTAATGTAGACCTGACGTTTGTTCTCATTCATTCTCACCTTCAATTGAGTCTGTCAGGGAAAATTTTTCCCCTTTTGTAGCAATTTTTTCCAGATTTTCCCTGCATTGTCTGTCTATGGACAGAACGAACACAGCTGCATATGCAGGCGTGACTGAAAGTCAGGCATTCAAACTCCCTGTGTTGTTACAAGTTTGCATGTGCCAAAGGGCTTTTGTGCACAGGCTGCTTGTTGACAGACATAAGGAAGTAGAGTTTTGAAAATTCCTGGAGATATTGCACTGTACCAAGAATATCTGTCAAGAATCAGAAGAAATTCTGCAGGCCCAGGATCTGATACTCCAAAATGACTACCAGCACTCTGGTAAAGTCTAGGTAAAGAAGACACAACTGATTACAAAAAGAGAGGGAATGGCTTCAAGCTCCAACAGGGTAGGTTTAGACTGAACATTAGGAAAGAATTTTTCACAGAAAGAGTGGTTGGGCGTTGGAATAGGCTGACCAGGGAGGTGGTTGAGTTGCCATCCCTGGATGTGTTTAAGAGCTTAGATGCAGTTTAAGAGTTTAGGTGCAGTGTTGGGGCATATGGTGTAGGGGAGAACTTTGTAGAGTAGGGTAGATGGTTGGACTCGATGATCCCAAGGGTCTCTTCCAACCTAGACAATTCTATGATTCTATGATTCTATGATTCTATGATTACAGACTAAAAGAACATGAAGTTTTTAAAAGTCCCAATTCAAGAAAGAGCAGGCCTAAGGACACGTCTATTTGCTTTGCTGAATAAATGTAAATTGAAATAAAAACCCAAGCAAATAAAACCAACCTAGTAGCCCCAACCTTCCATAAGCCTCTCATCCCCTCAATTTCATCTACAACTGGTACCTCTGGTGTGGATGGGAGAGGAGAGCTTTTGAGTAGACAGAATGTACTTAGCCCAGCTACAGCTTTAAAAGTATTAAATATTTGTCTTTCAATTGAAAAAATTAGGATACTGCCAGTCAGTAACTGGATTTTACAATGAAAAACTGTAATCACCAATCCTACTTGTGTCATGTTGACTCCATTGTTGAGTACAGCACAGCATTTTATCCAGTTCAAGACCCTGGTTTTGCAAGCACAGCAGAAACAGGTTTCAAGGGTAGGTCTATAAAAGCAGCAGATACTCCACACCACAGACTCATTTTTTATTCAAGAAGCAGCTTTCCCCAGAAAAGATGAGTCTTCTGGTGTTTTGAGGCAGTAATTAAGAGGAATGCAGTCAGGAACTTACTGTCTCTGGAAGGGGCCTTTAATATACACAGGAGAACAGCAAATGTAAGTGGAGGGGAGGACTAGAAAAAATAAGAGGGAAGGAGATTGTCTGCATTTTGTTCAACAAGACTGCTTTGATAAAAACTGTAATAACAAAAGTTCTTAACTTCAGTGTCCAAGAGGTTATTACATTTCTTCCCCAAACTCTTAAAAAGTCTTGTGCAGGTATTAGCATTTCTCAGATCAAGTGACCGGCTCCCCAGCTATTGTACAGAGACGTCACTGTCAATTTTCACTAGTTGGAGATGCAGGCAAAAAAAAAAAAAAATATCAAAGTAGGGCTTAAGTGGGGTTTAAGATGGGTATAAGCTCTTTGCAAAGCCTGAGGAACAGCTGGCATGCAATATAAGCATTGTTCAAGCAGCATATAACAATCCTGTGTCTGCTCCCCTTACATGAACACCCTCCTGAAGAGCCTGTTAATCCCCGCTGTGACTCTGAGCACCATAAACAGCATGAGCACCATAAACAGGGTAACTGAATCATGCACACGATTGTGAAAATACTTACGTGTGGCAGTGAAGCCTAGCAAAATGTAAAAAAAACCCACCCCAAAACACGTGAAGTAGAATAGTGGGAATGATCCCACTCTGTTAAAGGCCCTCTCTGTCTTCAGCACTGAGAAGAAATTGTGTGTGACTGTAAGATTCCTCCAAAGGCAGACATGAGTCTTTAATGCATTTTGTGTACAACACATTCCAAATAGAGACTGTGTTCATTTAGGTAGTTATTAAAAACCATGTATAACTGTTAAAGAAAAATATCAGTTACATGTATAAAAAGAAAATCACGCCAGGTGTATGAAGGAGTTATGATGGCAGGTAATATTCCTTGAACACAGTCTTTAACTGCCATTTCAGAAATCATCTTTTACTATGGCATACCTGAGCACTCAATATAGGATACTGATATAAAGAATTAAGGGAGAGTACTATACGCCCAGATTGTTCCAAAGCATGGTCTAATGCAGATGTTTTTCACGTGTGTCACTCTTATACTTTAAATAATAAGACAAAATAGGTTCTTTAACATGCAAAACCCAGTTGAAAGTAACTCACAAATTTAAAGGAATTGTTTACACTTGAAACAACCTTCAACTGACCCCCATGAATTGCTCCCATCTCTCACCCTCTTGTACTGAAATTGTGGTGTGTTAAGAGTCATCCCGTGGTCTAAGAAAAAAATCAGGCTCCGTACAGTGGTAAAATATCTGCTGCTTTCCTTAAATATTATTCTAGTCCTACCAAAGTGAACTAGAGATAAAGTTTTAATGTAATAAGCTTAATTTTTTTTTTTTTTCTGTCTGGTTTAAGTCAAAACTGTGATGGTATTTGAGCTTTGTTTCAAAGACACGTAATTGCCTACATGATAAAGCTGGACACTGTGGCAAAAGGCATAATGGAAGGAATGTGCTTCACTTCTCACCTGTCTTTCCCAAAATGTGCTGGCAGCCAAGTATGATATTTGAGACAGTTTCAAAAGAACGCTTCTTTTCTTAAGTAAAAGGAAGCTTTATTCAGATGCTCTTTTTAATTCCAAAGTCCAAAGGAGGCCATGCACTTAACATCCTCAGAAGCCGGGATGGATTGAAATGGAAATATTGGAACCAGCACATGTGTTGCTACTTCTTTCAGCCCTACAATTAATTAATTAAATAATGATAAAAAAATCACTATTGTTAAATTTGCTAAAGAGTTCAGTTTTGCAGGGTCCTCAGTGACCTGAAACGCTAGGAAAGCAATGAAGTTGGGAGCGCTCAACCTCTTCTGGGAATCTCCATATGGTACCTGACAAGTGCACGGCTTCCTGACATTTGCTGAAGCAGCAGTACCTGCAAAGCCGTGACACTGCTTGAAGTACTGGGAGAGCACTGGAATCCAACTTTTTAAAGACAAAGATCACAAATATCCCAATATATCAAGGAACTCCTGACATCTCTAGACAGGAGAATCACTTAGCATCACAGTACTGAGTAAGAATGAACACAGAAATGCATCTTTAAAGTAAATGGAAACAGATATAAACATCTATCTTGCTCAAATTCACCCTCCAAATTTCCAGTCACTGCAGTGGTTGCAAAAAAATCTGTTGCCCTTGCAAGAGGCTGTTCAGACAAAAGAATAAGTCCTGATATTTAATCAGACTCAGAAATTACTTCCTTATGCTTTTTGGGGCAGAAAAAATGTAGGAAAAGCATCCAATGTAGTCACAAACTGTATAAGATAACATTTACACAGGCCACTGAGAAATTTCTCAGGATTTACCAGCGCATCGTTTTGGTTTTGGTTTTCCCACACCTCCGTCCCTTCAGAAAGTTGAGAGTTTTCACAGAACACGCCCAGGCCCTGTGAAAATGTGCTTTCCTTTTAAAGGATAACAAACATTTCTTTGAAAAAAAACAAAGACTTTCAGCTGAGAACTATTTTTTTTTTTTTTTATGCTTTTGACAGATTTCAACTGTTGATATTTTCTTTATGGCTGCCAGCATCTTGTTTTTAGTTCTTTTTCAAAGCTTAAATTTGATTTTATAACAAAATTTAACATTTTCCATTGAAATTTTATTCTGAACACCAGTAGTTTTCAGAAGAGAGCGAAAGTTTTCTCTCTTGCCCTGCTCATATCTGTTCCATGTTTATTGTCCTCTCCCAGTGGAAAGAGGAAGGGAAATGTAAGGATAAATACATGAGAACCAGAATCAGTCCAGCAAGAACGGCTTTGCCACATCCCAGCTTCTCACCCAGCCCCACTAACAAAGCGTCTTTCTCCTCATCTTTTCCTTTCTTTTGGTTTACCATCACACCTTTATTTCCACAGCAGGCTCTATGGCTTGTTTATACCATAACCAGTGGAAGATCAGAGCTCTGTGAGGTCCTGCCCATCTCACAAGGCAACAAGACACAAGCATTATCCCGAGTACCTTACGCTATTAAGCTATTCTAAATTCTCATCAATTTGCACGTCTCTTTCCACAGATCACTTGTAATCCAAACGGGATCACGCTCAGACTTTAAGATAATTGGCAAAGAAAGGGAGCAAAGTGTTTTCTATAGGCCTGTTCTGTTCAGCGCAGTAGTACGGCTTTGGAAAAAGCTCCCCTTCTTGTCCCCACTTGTTGCACTTTGTTTCTGCTCTCAGGGTAGTTTCAAAACCTGTGAACAGGTTTCATTTCAGAGGCACCTAAGGCAGATGGTTGCACACCAAATGCATTCCAGCTCCTAACAGAGGCAACAACCCAGAGCAACAACGTGTCCTGCCCTTTTTGGCAGATTCAGATGTGATGGGAGTGGTCTGTCCAGCAACTCAGGCTAAATTTAGTCCAAGGTAAAACCACTGTGTTTCATAGGATGTACAGGTAGGGGGCTGAGCGCCATCTTCCCTTACAGTCTCAAATTAATGCAAAGTAGCCAGAAAGTGCTGAACATGTATTTGCAGAATTGGCCAAATAATTTCTTTGGCTGGGGAGTTTAAGCTTTCAATTTAAAACATGCTAAAACCTTTAATAACAATGACATGATTACTATTATTAAAACTCCATTATTTTTATTTGAAGTTTGCTACTAAATAGTTATTACCCTGTAAAGCACTTTCGTAGTCGTAACTAAAGTACTTGTCAACAGGTGCATTTTATTATGTATTATTAACCTTGTCTCCTCTCACTGTGTTCAATTCATTAGCACATTTTCTTGATGTGGTTGTGTGGCACCAGGCATCTTACGGCTGAGAGGGAAGCTTTGCTCTGCTTCATGCCTTTGAGAGAAGCCTAAGGAATGAGTAATTTCTCTGGCTTTACCTCTCTGTCTTCCTCTCACTCCCACTTTCTCCAAATGTTCTTTTCTTGTTATTCCCCTTTTTTTTTTTTTCTTTTCTTCCTGTGGATTTCTACACACTTATACCCTCCACCAGTGAAGTAGGAAGTCTATAATGTCATTGTAGACCTCCTTGTGATGGAGAATGGCCGACATTAGCCCCTGTCCCAGTGAGGTTTACTAGCTCAATGAAACAAGGTCCTACAGAATTCTTCCTTCCAAGATTTCTTTTCTCACAGAAGTAGCTGGTCCCCAGAAGAGCCATTTAAACCTGGAGAATAAAACATCTGGAAGCTATATGTGCATCGCTGTTTTAATTCATGTGGCAATTAATGACATTCAAAAGTTAAAAAAACTTTAGGAGTACCTGCCTCAATTCCTGAGTACATGCAGTCACTGTGCAAGGCTTGTGTTTCCATGCTTTCCTAGAGAAGTTCACAAAAAGCTTTCAGAAATGTCAATAAAATGGAGCTGGTTTTCTTTTTTAAGACAGATCAGCTGTGTTTTTCCAACTTTTATTTAAGGGTGGAGAGTCAAGTCTTTTAAACAGCTTCCTTCCTTAGCAATAAACATTTGCATGTTTTTTCCTCATGCGGACCTTTGTAAATAAGGATATATGCAGCACGCAGCACACGTCACACTTTAAAAATCTTTTGTTGGATTGCGCATTTCTTCTTTTTTAAAGGTGTTCTATTAATTCTTTTCACCATTCACCGTCACTGAGACCTTTCTACTTGTAGCTGAACAGGCAGGTGATCTGCACATGGAAAACCTCAAGGTTCAAAAAGTAGAAGAGCTAAAATCAGCCCCACTCTCACTTGCTGATTACAATAGCAGCTCAGAAGCCTTGGTGCTGTGCAGAGGCAGCCCAGACCAGCAGGGTTCAGTTGCCTAAGCACAAGCATGCTGTGCCACTGGAAGCGTTTTGAAGTAGCTGTAGCATCCATGCAGGGTTGGCAACACTGGGGAATGTCCTGTGGGAAACTTGTATCCTTCTGGATCAGCAGTTAAAGGCTAGGTGGGATCCCTAGGGTGTCTCAAATGTCCCTAAACACCTGTGTTTTGGCAACTGAGTCAGTACTGAAATGTAGCACTCACATTCCAGGAGGCATGATTCTGATTAAACTTACACTGATGCCGCTCCTGATAGAGTTAATGAGATAAGGAGCAGCTTTTTGACTCAGCAGGCTGAAAAGGATTACTCTGAAAAGTGAATACGTAGACCTTGTTGATGTCTCACCAGATTTTGAAACATATAAATCAACTTCCTTTTTTCTTTGAAAACGTTATACTTTTTAAAAAACAATTCGCAATCTTGTTCTAATTTCTTATTTTTGTTTCTAATGGATTACAACACTCTTCCTGTGCTTTTCAGCTTCCCTCTATAATTATAAGGGCTTGGAAATTATTTTTTTTTTTCACTGTTGGTGTTCCAGGACAGACTCGGTTTTAGGAGATACAAGTTTAAAAAAGAAAAATTGCAAAATTTACAGTACAAAACATTTAAAAACCCCACAAGTCTTGGAAACACTGGAGCTACTAGTATTAAAAAATGTTAAACACAGCTGTGTAGCTCAAGACTTAGAAGAACCGGGTATTTTAGAGTATGGTTTTCTGGAAAGCTTCTATCCTTTATGGGAGTTTTAGCAAAACATTTATGCTCTGTATACATTCCAGGTTTTATTACCCATTAGTAAAGTGTAAATAAGTGACTCTAGTGGAGTGCAAGTGGGTCTAATTAATCATTTCTGGTTGTGATTTGATTATTTCAAGAACGTGCAGAATAATTTGCAGAAGTCTTGGGTTGGTAGCATCTGCTTTTGGCTTTGAATTTACTACCTCTGTGATAGAAGTACAAAAAATATTTATGAAGCTGGTAAGTCATAAAAACAGAAACTTCCATATTAAAATGCTGAAAGAGTATTATTTTTTCAACAAGGAAAAATTAAAAAATTCAACAATGATCATTAGTTAATAAAACCTTCATTGTTCACTCTCCTTTCTTCTTTGATTTCATTTAATTGAAAGAAGTGGAGTAATTGAGCAAGTGTTAACTTGTGTACCTTTCTGGCAATAAAAGTTTTTTTCTAGATGTGGCAAATCTAGCTCTCTCTGTGCTTTAAGCTTGAGGAACCCTCCTGTTTGATTAGATCTTGGATTAGAGCCTTCTGAAGGACAGCAAGAACAATTAGAATTAGTAACACTGAAAACATGGATGACTCACAGGCTTTATGAAAATTGCAGAGATTTAGGCTTTGAGGCCCAGTGATTCCCTCGCTTTATAACTTCTGCCTTGCTACCAGTGCTTGTAGCAAGAAACCATTTTATCAGGCAGGTGGCCCTGACAAAGAAGGGTCATTGATGGTAATTTAATCTCTGAAAGAGTGTTTTCAGTTGCAGGGAAGACAAGAAATGGTCAAAAAACCTCTCAGTGAGAAAATTAAATAGGCACCAAAAAAGTATGTATTGAAAAATAATCATAAACCAAACTAAATAATGAGCAGAATCTATCTTCCATTAAAATGCTATGTGAAACTGGATTGGAAACAGTAATAACATTGTTTAAAAAATAATTTTAATTAAAATTAATTTCTCAAATTGCCAACTTGCCTTATTAGATACTGCCTGACTCCAAGAAGAGATAAAGTTATCAGAGTTGCCTTACTTTTCAGTGAACCATTGTCAGCTTTTCTATTGCAGAAAATAGTTTTCCTTTAGATTGTGCTGCTTTCCATGGATGGCTTGGGAACACTGGCAAAGAGAAATCTTGTTTGATGTAGGGTGTGGGATTTCACAAACACAGGGGCAGGGAAAGCTGGTAGCATTACTGTCTTACTGCTCTTGCCACCACTGAATCACATTTCTAACCACTATTAAAAAAGTTAAATCATCATATCTGCATGGTCTTTTTCACTCTTCACACATTGTTCACTTGTCCAGCACAGACAGAAGCTTAGGAGTATGGCTCTAAAGATAAGATCTAAGAAATTTGTTAAAGGTAGGGGAGACCTCACTTTGCGTGCTGTTTTAAAGATCTATTACTTACATTTTTGCAGGGTAGTATGCCACCTTGCTATTGCATCTCTGAGTTATTTTACACACATTTCATATAATATGGTGCAGCACATTTATAAAAGAAAAAACGAAATCACTGTATTTGCTGTAGCAGACAAACCTAACCCTGGTGCCATATAACTGTGAGAACCATGATACTTTGTTGGCTAGAAGATGAGTAGGTTCAGCACTGATGTAAGCTTTTCCCCTGCTTTTCATTTAGGTCTGCTTAGAATAGATATTTTGTTTCAGTCAGGTACAAACTTCATCTATTTCTCAAAGTTCAAGCTTTAGGCATTCCACATGTAATTAACTGTAGCAGGCTGTAATAATGACTAAGGCACATATTCAAAGCAGAAGTCTGGGAGAAGGGTAAGGCAGTCTGCTCAGATAAAGTGGGAAGCCTGGAAACGTTTGGAAGCGTACTTTAGTTGTCTTGATTTTCTTCTTTTCCCTGCAAGTATTATGTTTCTACAGCTGTTTTTATTCAAAATTCGGGGTAAGGTGGCCAGCAGAACCCACAGGGCAGAGGTGAACCAGCCCAAGAGCTCTAGCTCCTTTTTCCACAGAAGAACAATTTGTGTCCCAGCGGCAAGTTAACTGCAACAGACTTTTCTGAGAAACATCCCACTTCCTTCCTACGTTTTCTTCAGACAGTACTCATCTCCTTGGTCAGACAACACACTGTCATCTTCTGAGGAAAAAAATCCTGTGGGACAGTGTGATTCATTCCCCGCCAACTACAAATGACTGCTGTTCTTTATGAGAATATAGGTACTTTTTTTTGTGATTGGTGATTTTGTGATTTTCTAGCAGTTTGCAGGTACATTTGAGGAAAACATAGGTTATTAGGCATTAAAGTAAATAACTGCCTTTCACAGTGACACCCTGGACCTTTTGTGAAACATATGTAGAGTTACATGTTCCACTAGGTTGTTCCTTGAAGGATTGCCTGGACTCTTTATCCTTCTGCCTCTCGAGATTTATGTGATTTAATTTGGATGGGATTCTTAACCTGCTCTGCCATGCATGGGCATTGAAGGTCTTTGGCTGGCACTGACAAGGGCCATGTGCCACACGTGGCATCACGGCTTGCCTGGCCATGCTGACAGCCCTGTGCTGTAGGTCACTGCGTGGCTGCCTTAGCTCAGGAAATCCAGCCTGCAGCAAGAGGGTATTTAAGTTCTCTGTGAAGGGGAAATGATGGCCAGGGAGCAGTGCAAGAGGGCTGCTCCCTGAGGGAGAGCAGCTGGGAGTGACCCCAAGGAGCAAGATGGACCCAGAGGTGGCGGCCAGATCTGACCACCAGGACTCCAGACTGTAAGGCAATATCGTGGCCATGGGGCAGGTCTGGGGTCAATCTGAGAAGTCAGTCCAGAGGTCCGGGCCAGAATCAGGTCCAGAGGCAAGATCCTAGTGAAAAGGATGGGCTGGGACGTGGACCCTGTGTGAGCCTGTCTTGGCTCAGCCCATGGCCGGCCAGAGCAGGGTTGTGGAGAGCTGTAAACTGGCCCTGCTGTGGCATTGCTGGGGCAGGGGATGATGGCCCTGGGGGGGCTGAGATGGGGTCCTGGGCTGTGAGCATGGTGGGGGGAGACCCATGGAGCTGGGCAGGGACAGTCAGGGCTAGCAGTGCCCTCAGGGCCTGGATAGATCCATGTATGTGTTCAGAGTATCCCTAGGAAACTAATCAAGGGGTCAGCCATGATAGCTGAAATGCACATGGTGGAGAAACCTGGGACTGAGGAAGATGGTATCTTGGTACTTCTTATCATCTCAGTTATTTCAATGATTCTTCTGTTGAGAACTCTGAGTTTAAGTGTCTTTTGTTATTGTATATTCCTCCTCCTGTGTGTAGATACCTTTCTCAATAGTTGGAAGGTGGGAAATCATCTGGACCATACAGCATATGTGCCACGGGGAACAGAAAATGATGCAAAGGAGAACAACATTAACAAAAGAATGGGATTTAGTGTGTCTATTTTGACTTAAAATATATCTTATAGTTAAAAAATTAAAACAATTAAAATTTAAATGTGAAATTAATCTAAAAAAATGTTAACAATAATTCTGCAGGAGTCATCAGCAGTCTCTCAGTTGAGTTCACTGGACTTTGAATCATTGAAACCAATATGTCCCAAACCCCTTTTGCTATTTTTTCAGTGTATAAAATGTATTCTTTAAGTATTTTCCTTTTTCATTAAGGTCTCACAGAACCAAAAATGGGAAAATTTTCTAGTTGTAAACCTGTCCTACAAGCTCTCTCCTTCATAATTCTGCTCTTCCTCCAGAGCCTACAAAGTTTTTTCTATTCAATTTTACTCTTAGAAGAAATGGTTGGAGACCATTCTCCAAACGCTAAAGCAGCAGTAGAAGAAAATGGCATTTTATTAAAAAAGAGTCGAACAAAGAATCAGACTAAAGATAACCTAAAAATATTTTTCCTGTCTTTCAATTAGACCAATCTTGCATGTAACTCTTAAGAGTCTATCCTTTGTTTTTAAAATAATGCTTTCTCTTTAAATAAAATTACCTTTTAGTATGTTCAGAAAATTCAAGATCATTTACATCCTGTTTTACATCATCTTTTAATGCTGTAAGATGAGAAGAAAATAGTGTCTGGCATCGCTGCTACACAGAGGTCTATCTAAAAGCCTTTGCATTTGTTCTCATACAATAGTCATTGTAAAATGATATCTCTGCCCATGGCTGGGGAAGTTCTGAAAGATTAAGCAGTCTTCATCTAGCAGAATGCAAAGCCCGATTTTCCTCCTTCTCAAGGCCTTCTGCACTATACACTTACTACAAAATCCAACTTGCAATGATGTTGCTTTGTAAAAGTATAATGAAAGGATTCAGAATAGCTCTTTTAAGTCAATTGCTTTGCATGATTTACTGTAGTTTGTTGGAAGGCACTTCTCATTATACTGTGTTTTATCATAGCTATTAACATTATCAGTCGGTACTTGATATAAAGATTACTCTTGTATAATGAGCATGATGAAAGACCTGCTTGTGTCTCTCATATCAAGCACGCTGGAGTTCTCTTGCAAACTAATTACCTTTATGAGAGCAGCTTGCAAATACAAAGCACTCTAAAAACCTAAGCTCATATTTCTCGCATCGTATGGAAATACGCTCAAACCTTAGCCTTAAATGAACTACGCTTTAATTTACACCTAAATATATACCAGAATAACTTCTCCAGCTCCAGTGCAACTTTTTTACAATTCTAGGGATCTTCCCAAACAGATGTAATTGAAAGGTTGAGAGCTTTATTTGTTAACTCGGCAACGTCAATGTCCTAGTGAGTCATCTGGTGACTGTTACAGGTCTAAAATTACACATAACTAGGGCTACTTTTGTTCCTCATCCTGATCCCATACTGCTATGGTCTGATGGATTCTGATTTAAAGGAAGAGCAGTTTTAGACAAGAAATGTCATGACAGGATTTAGCCAAGACCCTTATGTAAGGCAAAATGTACAATACATAGCTGACATTATTTGTTCTCTGAAGTAAGTCCAAAGCAATTTAACACAAGGCCTTAAGCATAAATTATGATAAAGTAACATCATTGTCCAGGTTTGGAAATCCTTGTAACAAATCAAAGCTTGTAGCCTTGCAGGGATTTTGGATTTACAAAATCAACTGCAAAGGAAATAAATCCATATCTGGCCTAAGGTCAATCAACTGATGGTAATTTCCTTTCCAAGCTATACTCACTCTAGAGTCATGGTTTTCTCTCGCAGGAATAGCATCTTTCTTCTTTATCTTGAGCTACTTGTAGCAGATACTGCAGAACAGTAACCACAGCAATTAAATAACCAAAAGATTTTCAAGATCATGGTGCCAAACCTGTAGCAACAGCAGAAAGGTAGAGTGGAAAAGGCCTATAAGTAAAGTGATGTTGTTAACATGAATTATTAGGCTGTCTGTCTGAATTATGTGATGGCACTGGCTTCAGAAGTAGTGTACTTTTCAAACCGTAGCAAATTATTTGATTAATAGACCAGATACTGGCAGTATCAAGCGACTATTTAGTCCCTTTAGTGGAGGATAAGAACATGTCTTTTGCACACAGGTATAAAAACGTTATTCCTTGTGTAGGAGCAATGCATTAATGGCAACAGGCGAGCTGGTGTGAGAGTTAGCTAAAAGGGCAGTTTGCATGGCTGGCAAGGGGGGAATCCGTGGGAGAAGGGCAGGAAGGCAGAGCTGAGGGGCCTCACTGGCTTTCAGTAAGGGCTCCAGCAGATTAGGTAATGAAAGGGAAGGCAATGAAGGGTCTGAGGAGGCAGGTTTGACAGGAAGAATGAGCAGCTATGAAGATGATTTTGGCAGAAAGTGTGTGTGCACTCATGCATTCAAGAAGAAGAGAGGAGGCTGTGATGAGGAGAGATGAGGGAAGAGTGAAAAGCTGTTTGGGCAGTGGAACAAGGTCTTGGAAATAGCTTGAGAGGAGGGCGGAGAAGAGCTAGATGTGTGGGGTGATGGAGAAAGCAGTCACAGATGACAGCTTTTTTCTAATTCAGCAGGATAGGAGGGTAGTAATATTTCTAGCAGAGATAGAAAGGTAAGAATGTAAAGTGGGCTAGGATCTTGGCCATTATATGTTTAGCATAAACTCTTCAGGAGAAAGTGTCAGAAATACAATGATGTAGGAATGATGAAGGGAGGCAGCCTGAGCTGAAAAAAATTCAGAGCTGAGGTTGACCTTTTCTTTTCTTGCATCTTTGTTTCCTTCGATTCCAAGCAGGTAAGCAAGTAATGTATTTTTCTGTATTGGATCATAAGATCACTACCTTTTCCCTCATTAGCTTCAGGAAGGAGAAGAAAGACACAGAACAAGCAGTTATGTGACAGAGGCACTTTTGCTGTTGCCCTTCAATCAATAGGATTAGTATACCTGTCTAGTGTATCCTGCACTGCACATTTTCACATTTGTATTCAGCCAGATGGGATTTTATTCTCATTTTCATAATTTGGACCATGCTTCAGGTCTGCATAGATACACAACGTGTTGCAGCATAGGAATTTCCTTCTTACTGTCAACTAACAGCACACATGGCAGTTCACATAGCTTGTGTCAAAGCAAGTCAGAACTCATTGCAAATTAAAGGGTGGCCATATACTGTTTTCTTTAGGCACTCAATTAAAGGCAGGTGTCTGGCCCCTCATCAGCTGTAGGTGGTCCTTTCCTCTTGGGTTGTTTTTCTTTTCTTGGTGATGACTCAAGTGCTTTCTTCACTTTCGAAATCTGAAACAACCCATGATCATTTTGTAATATTCTCTCTAGTTACATGTGCAAAAGTTTCCAAGTAACAGTCAGTACTTGGTAAGTAATTTTTCTTACTTCTCGTCCTAGGTACACATTTATTCCAGATTCCTAATGGTGGTTAGTGATCTCAAAAGAAATGGAATAACAGATGCACAAATGTAGATGGCAGACATGCCAATTTCCCATTGATGGGTTCAGAGGACACTGTAAATTATGCCTATTGCCAGAAGACCCCAGAAATGGAACAGTCAATCAGAGGATTCTTGCTTTGTTTATCCTTCAATTTTGGGACTTGAAATGTAACCCCTCTCTCTGTCTCTTCCTCTCAACAAAAAAGCTGAGAAGGCACCACATGTTTGGATTTAGCTGCTTTTGGATGTAATTGCACGAAATTCACATTGATTCTGGGATCTTTGCCAGGGTACATGCTGACAGAAGACAGCATAGACCTTGGTTTGATAATGAACCTTTCTTCAGTCATCAATATTTTACATTAAACAGTATAATCATAGAGTAACAGTGTTAGCCTGAGGGTCAAGAACAGCAGAGATCCAAGCTTGGCCTTTGCTTAATGCAAACAGATCAGAAAATGCTCACAGGACTACGTGACTAGGATCAGTTGCTGTGAGGAAAAATTAATTTAAAATGGACTGCTCACCCCTACCAGTTTACTAGAGACAAGCTCCCTCCTTTAGAAAAACACTGCTCTTCAAGAAACAGCCATTCACTTACAGTCAAGCCACATCACATTTACCTTAAATAAAGAACCCAAACACCTGCTCTGGCAGCCTATTGCTTATTTTAAGCAGTGGTGCAGAAGATTCACCCAGCCTTTATACAGCTGTGCTCTGGGGATACGGTGCACGGAGCTGTTTCCCTAACCTTGCCCGGCTCTTGTGCATGCCAAGATCTGGGGCTCTTCATGCTCTGGAATTGAAGAGCTCACCCCTCGGCACACAGCTAACCGAAAGAGGGTGGGCAGGGAAGGAGTAGGGGGAGTAGAGAAAAGAGGGAGAAGAGTCTGGCTGTGTGTCAGGGGGTTTCCAGATGGCAGAGACGCCAGCTGGGGCAATAGCTGAACCAGGCTGCCTGACACCTAGAAGTCCAGGACAAATGGCTGCTGCATGTGCACAGTATCCCCAGAATACATTAGATTTGTCATGCATGTGCAGGCCATCTGTGAAGCAAATGCTCAGTAGTCCCAGCGAGCCAAGATGGCAAAATGAGGGCCCCTGCAGAGCACAACTGTCACTGGAAAGTGGCTCCCTCTTGAACTGGGTGAGGACGGACTCTCTCCCTCCGACGTAGCCATACTGTATTTTAGCATTACACTGCCTGCAGTAAAGGTTTTTCAGTGGCAGCATGACCATGAGAATATTACACACAGCTGTGGAGTTAAATTGTTAAATTGTGTCCACAAAATAAAGTGGGCAATTGCATATGCCAACAACTCATTCAGGCAAACTAAAGGAACCATCCACTTTTGCCCTTCTTTATACAATTCCAGTGAAATATTAACCTTGCTCACCCTCCCTTCATTACATGGCACTGCTGAAGCATAAGAAAAGCACACCCAGCAGTCTGTGGTTTAACCTGTGCCTAGTGGTACTTTGAATTCTTTAGGAACTGATTTCAGTGAGATATTCCAGAATCACAAAACTATAGAAAAAATTTGGTTGGAAGGACCCTCTGCAGGCTCTGTAGTCCAAAATCCAGTTAAAGTAAGGCCAATTGCAGACTTACATGGGGCTTTGTCCAGTTGAATTTTTAAAATCTTGGATGATGGAGACTGCCATGGGGCTTTGTCCAGTTGAATTTTTAAAATCTTGGACGATGGAGACAGCATCCCTGGGCACGTGTGCCAGTGCTTGGCCACTCTCATAGTGAAGCAGTTTTCCCTTATGTCCTGCTAGGAGTTTATCTTGTCTGTAACTCCCCTTTAAATAGGAAGGGAAGAATTTTCAATGACATTTCTATCTCGCTAGTTTCCCTTCTCTTAGAGTCTTATACATTTTGTTCTTTATTTCACAGTAAATGACAGGTTGGTGCATGGTTGCATTTAGCACTTCATACATAGGCTCATTTCTTCACCATGCCGGAGTAAGCTTATTATCAGGAAATATGACTAAAGAACTATGCCTAAGTATTAGAATGAAAAATAGGTTTTAAACTTTTAAGTGATTACTTTTTTGAAAGGTAATATCTATATATTCTGAGCAGGCCACTTCACTAGCATCTCTTTTTTTCTGTCCTTGCATGGCATTGCACAGATGTATTGTTACTCTGACTTTTTTACCTTGGATTTATAGACAGGAAAATAGGACATTTTTTTAGGTAGAATTTTTCCTGCCTCACAAGGACATAATGATTATCAATGCAAAAATTGCTTTATGCATACCTCAGAGAAAAATGTGCCTTTACAAAAGAATTTGTGCATACTTTTAGAATTATAGCATCTTTCCAGAATTCACTCAGGAAAATTTTTGAAGGGACAAAATGATCACTGAACTATACTGGAAATTATACAACTATTAGCTGTTTGTCTCTGAAAAACTTCTTTCTCTAGTTAAGATCCTCTTTGAATTAGTCTGAATTCATCAGTGGTGGCAGAGTGGCATCTGAACCTTTCTATAATTCTTTTAAAAATTTGCTACCTCTTTAATTAAAACTAGCCTTCTCAGTCGTGTTTCAGGTTTCATGACATGGCAATACTGCATCATGATGCAAGGACGCGTGATACAAAGGTCTTGTCCTTCCTCATTAGCTTGTTATACCAGCACAAAGTGATCTTAACTTGACATCAGAAATGGAAAGATGGAAAGGCTGCCACATTAAACACAGTTGTATCCTGTTAAACAATTGCAAAGAATGCCTTGCAGCTTGCCTTAAGCAAACATTTATTTTTCTACCTATGTTTAGAACCTAAATTTGTATACAATGTACATGGAAAATGCAAATCCCACAGAGATCCTCATGGTTGCCCTCTGGTCCTACATTCCTGTGATTTCTCACTGCTTGAAATGTCCCACTACGGCTTACTTTGTCTTTTCATGAATTTCTATTATTTTAATTATTTTCTAAATTAATTTATTTTTTTCCTTAAAGGATCTTCAAGCATATACTTGACTTACTAAATGTAAAGATACGTGCTATATGCAATCTTTAATAAACAGTGTCTCAAAGAAAAATGTATCAGACTTTTTTCTGTCATGTACTCATGACAAATATACTGTCTCATCTTAGAAAGACAGCAGTGAGAGAATTGCTCACAGTACACTACCACAAGATGAGACAAAAATGTCTCTTTTTATGTCATCTTTCATTAGTAATCTTTGTAACACAGGTGTGATACCCACAATGAAATGCAGACATCCCTTAGGTTACTGGAAATGTTTTTAAGTAGGAACAAAAGTAGGAACCAGGTAAACAGACACTATTTATACTCTGCTGGAGACAAGTAATAAGGCTGTAATGGACAGCTATAGACAGGCAATGACATAGTGACTAATGAAAAGAAATAGGAAAAGCAATTGGAAAATGTTCTTCCTTATTCCTTCTATGAAAAATAAGTAGGAAAAACATCATGCTAACTGGAAAAAATGCAAATCTTGAAGGTGTCTGATATCCTTCCTGTTATGTTCAAGGAAATGCGGATCTGGAAGCAAGCAAGAGGGAAAAAAAAACAACAAACCACCCCAAAACAAATAATCAACTTGTTTACAAGGAAGATCACAGCAGCTGGATGAGCAGCAGGAATGGAATGGGACGGGACGGTCTGGCCCAAGCCCGTGCTCCACACACGCACAGCCTCTTTGCAGGAGTGACAGTGTCCCCAGCCAATAACCTCAAAAGACAAAAATATAACCACAGCACTCCTCCCACAGACTGATGAGTAATGCTAAGCACGGGGCCATGCAGCTTCTGAGACTGGATTAACTGTCTTGTGGGTTTCCTTTTCTGCTTTCCCTTTTGTTTTCAACTCCTGATCATGCAGTTAGATCCTTCCCATGCTACCCTGCACTTACTGGTTCCTAAATCAGCTGCTTTTGAGCCAAATGTCCAGCACAAAGGTATATCTAACCTGCGATCCTGGCTGGGACTGCACCTCCCGGAGAGGTATTGGATCCCGCGAGGGTGCTGCTAGCAGTGTTGTTGGAACAGCCTTATAAGCAGCCTGAAAATCTTTCAGGCTTTTTGTCTACTTCAAAGCAAAGATGTGTATTCCAAAGATTACTTTGTATCTATTTCCCCTTGATTTTTTTTTCCCTCTCTATTTGTCCTCCGTTGTATCTTTTCTGCTTTTCCTTTTTCTTCCCAGTATCTCTTTCCTTGTTCTGTGCTTACTATAGTGCTGCTTTCCCTCTTAGTCCTTTCCCCTCTTCCCTCACCGTACTGTTTCCCACTTTCTCTTTTTACCTCCCTTTTGCTTTATTCACTCACCTCTGATGCAATTCCCTCTCTTCAGTTATCCTCACCTTGCTCCTGTCAGACGCTGCTTCTCTTTTGCAAAGTTACCCTGTAATAGCTCCATGTGTTTTCAAATTCACTTTTCATGGCTACACACAGCAAAATACTAGCAAAAACACTTACATGCTACATAAGGAGTCAGAGGACTTAAAACAGCTGAAACTCTGTTCTTCCTGAGAAGGCCCTGGCTCACATCAGCCCTGTGATAACTAATGATGAGATGAAAGCCATAGACAGTTGGGCACAGTGACCTCCATCACTGCAGTCCAGTCTGCCCTCCCATGTACGTTGGCCTTCTCTCCTGCTGGCTGTGATGGGGTGCTGAGGTGATCAAAGCCCCAAACCGGTGAATTCAGCTTGCGGAGAGCGAGCGTGGCAAAGCCACACGTGGCACCAGGGTAGTTCAGTGCTGGGATACTCAGCAGCTGAGTCAGGGAGCCAAAAGTTCAAAGAAGGGCAGCAATCTACAATCAAAAACATGTTTTGGGCCTGAGGACTAGAAGAGTTAAAAATAGGGACATGTGGGCCTAATTACAGAACAAAGGAAAAAGGGGCAGAAAGAGGAACAATTTCGGCAAATTAGGAACGGTTGATCAACGAGAGTATTGCAAACAACGTCAGATACTTCTGCTTTCCTTGCAGAAAAGATCTGAATCATGTAACAGATGACCCACACTCTGCATGGGAAAAAAAAAGACAGTGGGCCAAAAACATGAGACGTGCACTTTACAAGATGATCCTTGCATAGAAAGAATAGGAGTTAGCTTTGTCCTTGTAGAAGCTGCACAGGCACAAAGTCTTCAACTGCCTCCAAAGCCCACAAAATACAAAACCCGCTGGCAAAGATCTGCCTGAACTTTGAGCAAGCTGGCTCCTGCCCTCTTCCTCAGGTCCTCACAACCTTGCTTCCTGTAAGTTGTAGACTGTAGAATTGGATGGATTCTCCTTAATGGTTTAATGAAATATATCTTTGAGCAGTACTAACACTTTAAAGAGTGTCAGGTTCAACTGTATTGGGTCTTTTGGAATACGATGCTTCATCTGGTATATCTATATTTATGGAACTGTTACTAGACATTAAAACTCTAATCAATAAAATAAAAATATAGTGGCAGTTGTACTACAATTTGAAAATGCAATGGCCTTGTGGTGGCAGGCTGCTGCCAAATTTCCCTTTTACTTGGCTCTAAATCCTGCACTACAGCTTAGATTTCTTGACCCAATTATACTTACCCATTCTGAATGGCTTCCATGCTCGTACAGATGGTAGAAGATTGTCTCAGCTATAAGGCAAAGAAACAGCCTCTCACAGTAAAGCAGTGGCCTAACCAAATGTGGAAATTACTGGATCACTGTATTAGACAACTACTTTTCCTTCTTCTTGCTCTGATTCCAGCACAGCACATTCAAATGTTCATCTGGCCCTGTGCACTGCTCCAGTGCTACAGCTGGACTTGTGATTTCACATTTACCAGTACCACTGAAGTGTAAGTGCAATAATTTCCTGGTAATGTCTTACTTTACAGTGATGAAACACCATTATAAAACATTGTCTTTTTGTTCTAGCATTTATAGTACAGGCTTTTGTATCCTGAATACAGATTAAGATGAGGATTTTGTGCAGATACATGAGTGTTTCTTTCCATTAAAATATTCCCAGCCCTAATCAGAGAAATGTCATGGCAGTAACATGGTAAAGTTAAAGTCATTATGAGTCTTCAGAGAGCTCAGGAAGCCTATATGGCAGAAATCTAACTGTATCATCTGACACAGAAGAAGTAAAAATCTGGGTGATCAGTTTTGCTGATCAATATTGATGATTAAACAGGAAAAGGTAAGTTACTTTCTCTCCCAGCCAATTTTATTACTGTAGGTATGGTTCTTGTTTTCATCTGGGAAAGAGATAATTTTCCTTCTAGTGAAAGAAATGTCAATAACACATATTGTTTTAATTGTTGCTAAGTGATGTTTATACTTTTCAAGGACTCTTTTCAGCTTCCCATAGAAGCTGAGAAGGAGCATAGACAGAGCAACAGAATGGCTGATGGAATATTCTGTACTATAGATGTTGTGCTCCTTATATATAAATGGGGGTTGGCCGGGGCAGGGGACAGGAATTTGTGATTACTGCTCAGGAGGCTGCAAATTTACCAGTTTATTGGGTGGTGAGAGTGACTTGTGTCATTGTTAATCTTGTTATTACTGATATTTTCCGTTTCTGATATTGTTCCATTAAACTGTCTTTATCTCAACCCATTAGAGTTTTTTTTTTCTTTTTCTTTTCCTTTCCCCTTCTTTTCTCCATCTTCTCCCTGCCCTTCTCAGGGATAAGGGTGAGAATTAGAGTGATCAGCTGTGTCGTCCTAGATGCTGGCCGGGGTTAAACTATGGCAGTTCTCTCAGAACACGAGGAAATCTCAGTCAACCTTGAGAACTTGGATTCCTAACCAAACTCCGTCCCATACAGAAGTAGTTCAGAAATTAATGGAGCACTACACTTACTGCCCAACCATGCAACATTTTGCTATATTTTTTCCCTCATAATTGTTCTTGGACACAGAGATACTCTTCTCAAAAGCTGATAATTGAGTAGTCATTTTATCATTGAAGCCTCCTTCTGTGTTTTTCTATGCCCCTAGAGCTTCTCAGATACAGAAGAAATCAGTACTTTGAAGTAATCTGAAGAGATTTATTTTGGATCACTTTTTCTTGGAAGTCAACAAAGGGAAAAATGCACATTTTTAATAAGCACTCTGATTTAGGAAACACAGAAATTATAAGAGCCACTGAAACTTATTACGGAAACATGCAATGATGATTGTTTTGGTTTTTTTTAATTGACTAACATTGATCATTTTTGTTTATGTCTGGCCAGTTTGGTTCCCACAGGGTATTTTCGGACAGACATTGTATGTGTTTACAAGTCTGTGAATTACTAATGGACAAGCATACCCAGGGCTCCATTCACTTTCCTACACATGGGTACCCAGTACCAAAGGATATCCTTCATGGCATCCTGGTGTGCTCAAGGACAGAGGTCTCCTGCAAAGCCTGTATGGCATCTGTCTGCCCTGTGCTGATGGATGCTGTGAAGCATCTCAAATGGCATTTGGTGAATGAATCATGCCCCTGAAGTAAATATTCTAGACAGCTAAAAAAAAATTTGTTTTCAACAAATAACTTCCATTTGGGGATGGTTCAGGTACTGGATATATGCTTCTATCAATTATTGAAATAGCAGTGCACTTAGAGTTTGAGTTTTAGATAAATCTTATTATGTGGACTTATAAAATGTAAAACTGAAAAAAAAAAATTGGGGAAAATATTCTCCAAGAAGGGAAATGTATTCCAGTTTCTGTATTTTTACTTTTTATTTTACTCCTGAGTACTATGACATTATTCCAGGTGACATTATTCCAGGTGACATTATTCCAGGTGACAGTATTCCAGGATAAGTACCAGGTTAATTCTAAATATGCAGGACATTTTTCTGAGACTTTACACCTTAGCTGGATGATTACACTGTGTCATCTGTATCTTATTCTTGACACCTATAAAAGGTTGAAGATAAATTAAAAATATATATTTGAACTAATTGCACTATGATTGACTTTCCTCTAAACACAGATGTTCCTTATTTGCTCAAAATAACAAACAAGGATATGATAAAACATTCTTTTGGGTCCAAATGTTCTCCATGGCTGATCTGGCTTCCTTTTACACCCATCTGTATCTCATATGGACAATACCATCCATGCCTTTAAGAAAGTGACCATCTCCACTGAAATGCATCTATGGAGAACTCTAGAGTCTTTATGCTACAGAAATTATTTCTAGTCACCAGAAAAAGGGAAAACAGGAGTACAGCATATAAGTTTTCTTCTATAGACATCAGAGAATGGTAAGGACTAGATTGAAAATAGCATTTTCTAATTTCCAAAGGACTATTTGAAAGAAACTTTCCTCTTTCCTCCCTGAGGTATTACTGAAATGACAATTTATTTCCATTTCCAAGAAAAGAAAGTTTCCAAAAATATTTTTTTGCTTAGCCCCAATATGCTGCTAAGACATAAATTTTAAACACTTCTTTTCCGCAACTCCCATAGTTTTATTTCTCCTTCTTTTATGTAGGGCTGTTTTGCAAAGCTTTATCTCCAGTGCCTAAATGTGGAAAGGCTGATAATTTACACTGGAAGTGGCATTGGGGGAACTTGTATATCTGGAGAGCTGGTTTGAAAAGAAATTGTAAAAATGCACTAAAGAGGAAAATTATCTGCCAAAATTAGACTGGCACACTTTAGGATTTTAAACGCCAAGCTTGCTGCATAATGGACTGATTAGCTACGTCTAAATTCATTACTGAGAGGCAGTTAATGCTGGTGTTCTTCAAAACTATGCAAAGATAAAAAGTGCAGCAAAGATTTGAATGCATAGACTTAAGCTTTAGGGTATTCTTTTAAAATATATAGTGTGTTCAGTATTACAAAGTACTGGACATGTTCAGACAACACTCTACGAGGAGGGTGGCTGAATATTCTCTTCAGTTTGACCCCAGGGCAGTGTTCTTGGTTTAAGCTTACCTCTTCCCCCAGTGGCTGTGGAGCTCAACTTTGCTTCAGTGGGAACATATTCACTAGCAACCTGGGAGTTTTCTTTCCTTGTTCCTCTAACAGATTTTTGAATTTCAGTTCATTCCTTGATAACAAGGTTTCCAAGTACCACAAGGCAGCTCGTTGTCCAAACACCTCAGCCAAAATGCTGTTTCAATGACTGCCTTTGTAGGCTAGACAGCAACTTATGGCTCAGGAACAAAAAGCTCAAGACTCCAGCCTGAATTAAGCAACTCAAAGAGCTGCAGGAAGTTCAGGCCTTCTGCTTCCCCAGATATCTGTCCATCACCTCTACCTGAAAACACACCTTTACCACTGCTGAAAATGAATATCATAGACCGTGAACAGGGCATGTGTAGCTATGTGCAGATACCAGTAGAGTCACAAATTTCTTCTCTGCTCATTCCGCAACAGTAAAGGATCAGTGGGAGGAGTTGAAGGACAGTGAGGTCAGAGTGACTGTGCCTAACAGCAGGGCAGCAAGGTATGCCCTCACCTTGCAATGAGTATTCCCAGTTTCTTCCTGGACGGTTCCCACACTGTCAGCTCTCACAGGCAGTATTTCAGGCAAGGAGAGAATTGCATGTGCTAAATTCATGTGCTAAGCTTATCCAGTTTTCAACCAGATTCTCCATTTGGCCTTTAATCACAAAATTTCATGCACAGAACTGCTCATGGGGGAAAATTCAGAGCATACAGCTTCAGCTTTCCCCTGTGCTGTGTGTGGGTCCATTCCTGGCTCTGCTGCAAAAAACTCCTTTGAGTTAAAGGGGGCAGTAATAGAAATTCCATGCTTACACGTGCTGGAGTTTCATTTCAGTGACATCATTTATCAGTTTGACTTTGCCAAAGGGAAGAAGTTCACAGTATAGGATTTAAAAACAGCATCTAGAATTAAATCGGTTAGAAAGATCTCAGATTTCAACAGGACATGCCATACGTGGACCTTACTCTTCTCACTTGGGTTCATTTCTTGAGATTTGTATTTGTAACCAAAACTTTCTTAGCTAATGAATTGCAACCTTGAAAAGCACTTAGAAAATGAGAACACATTCCAGACATTAAAAAAGACCGTGTTTAAAAAGCTCATATTATTTTTTGGAAAGGCATAAAGAGAATTTAGGGAGATTTCATGCAGATTCAATAGCGAAAAGGCATGCCAGATAAAAAAACTTAATCATGTTAACTCTCTAGAAGACAAAAGGACAAAAACACTTTATGTATGTCAAGTTATAGAAATCCTATAACTCCACAGAAGTGTTATAGTAACTTAATTCATGCTGTAGCCTATTTTTAGTTCTTGGAATATGCTTCTAACATTAATTTTTTTTTTCATCTTGCTATGTAAAACCTAAGTAAAAGCTGTAAAAAAGACAATGAGTCAAATGCACAAACACAGATGACTAATCTAGCTAAGTCTTAAAAATGCCTGCAATTAACTGTGTGAATAATATATATAATATATAAAATAATATATAAAACAGTTGAGCTCATTTAGGAAGGGGATATCCAACAGAGGTGCATTCTATTCCTATATATGAAACTTTACCCATAGGTACTGTGAATGACAGAGAGAAAAGAAAATTAGAGTGTGAGAATTTCTTTTTACCAGCACCTTCCCTTCTGAGCTGATGTTGCATTTCTCTCTGTGTCACTTAACGGTTTTATACCCTATTGTGCTCACTTGCACTCACTTAGACAGCTTGCTTATGGGCATTTGACAGCAATAAGAGCAAGTGAGCGGAGCAGAGAGTGAAAAGGAAAGCTGTTCAGGGAGTAGCAGATGGCACAGTTCTGCTTGGTGCTGGTATCCCTAAAAGGCTCATTTAAATACCAACCTAGAAAAAAGGGATCCCATGGGACTTTCAGTTAATTGTCTTTAAACGCTACCAAAAAAAGTTGTTTATTACTTTAAAGGAGCTGTATTAGAAAATTGAACATTGTGAAACCAGCCAATTACAAAATGTAGTAGAGAATGGGAAAGGGGTCAATTTACTTGATGAAGACATTTTCCCCTTATGCAAATTTTCACCATTTGGAGAAGTTATCTTACATAACCATGTAAGAGATGACAGCAAATCTTTGTCCCAAATTCTTTATTTTACTGTGAACAAGGTGTAGGAAAGAGCATAAGAATGGGTGTGTAGGGATACTTCCCTTCAGGACTCATTTTCAGCCTCTGGCAATTTGTAGCTGAGAGATCATCTAACTCTTCACTAACATTCTTATGCTTAATGACCTTCAGTGGGCTTTTTATTCTAGGACTTTACTCAGTTGCTTTTTCAACCCTTGTAAACTCTTAGGATCCACAGAGATTTCCACAGCTAAGCTAGGTAATATATGAGGAAATATAATTGTTTTGTTTTGCTATGGTTTGTTTTGTTGTGTGAATCTGCCACCTGTTAGTTTAGGTCAATTCTCCTACAACAGGTGCCTAAACTTAGGCAAGCGGAGTTTTCCACCCTCAAAAGGCGACTCCGTTGATGGTTTAATGAACTTAAAATTCAGAACTGCTGCTTTTCTTCGTGCCCAAAACTGAGAGAGAAAATGCATGCTTATGTCAGGGAGCCTGTTATACAGCCAGAATAATTTACCACTTGTGTGTAATGTTCTGGACCGTGTTAGAACTGAGAGTGGTTCTCATGTGCTACTCATTTTTTGTGTGTGACAAAGGAAAACAAAAAGCCTGTTCTGATGATGTACAGTGGCTTAGCAGGTGAGGTACCATAAAGAGTGACAGTTTACTGAAGAACGTGTGTGCTGAATGCAATGTCTTGTGCTCAAGAAAAGCCAGAATTAATGTAGTTGAAGCATCAGGACTGGTTTTGTGAGGCAAACACACATATTGCAATTCCTGGGAGTCTAAGTCACTGTGAAATTTAATCTCTTGTTCCATCTCTGGTTTCCTTAGAACTGTCTGGAGAAGGGACTTTCTCAAAGCAAGTGCCTCTTTGCACTTAAGCCAATGAACTAGGGTTTATGAGATGATACTTTAATAGGATTAATGAGCAGTAACAGAATACATGATAGTCACAGCTAGAGATATTTAGTGAAAGACTTCAGAAAGACATATGTTTCTATTGTCAGTTTGACCTGAGGTCAGGGGAAGAGCACAGAACAGTCATGTCTATTCCTAACTTCTTCTTTTTGTATTTCTTTGAGTTTTTGGCAAGTGTTCCGGGTTTGGACTCCACGCAGAGGAAAGGAGTCTGATGAAAACATAGAAGGGAAAATTGGTATAGTTCTTCAGGACTGATGGGAAAATGAAGATCAAGAATGTTGTTAAATTATAATATAGACCTAGTAGAAAACAGAGGATGATGGAAAATACTGACAATCTAGCTGGCCTTTAATGAAGGATAACATTTTCCATTACAGGAAACGTAAAGCATTGGAAAATATTTTGAAGAACTATCATTTAAAGTGTTGGGTTTAGTGGGAAATATCCCTCCTCAAATTGTATTCATGATGCAATCTCATAAATATGGGAACTTAAGTTCCCTTTACAGTTTTGGCCTTTCTTCATTTTTTTTTTTGTTTGTGTTTTGTTTGTTTTTTTTTTTCATTCCTTTGTGTTGTATTAACTTTTTGTTTGCTTTGAAGAGAAAAACACACCCTCTGTTTCCATTCCCCTCCCAATTCTCTTCTTTTAATGAGATATTTGACTCAAATATTATCCTCTATTTTACACTCGTAAATTTTTGTGCTCTCTGTGTTCTTGTGTCTACTTTCTTACTTCATATAGCCAGACGGCTTGCTTAAATCCAACAATTCTCAAATCAGCACCTAAACTGTCATTTCTGTTGCCTTTAAATCTCTTTAGCATATATTCTATTTCATATCTACCATCTTAGTTTTCATTATTTCTTTCCTCATTGTCTAATTTAATTTAGTCTATTCTTCTGCCATTTCCTTCCATAGATGCAAAGATTATAGTAACCAAATACCATTAAGCAGTTTACATCATCAGCCTATTAGTGCTGATAGAGTATGTTTCTTTCTCACTGCCAGACTCTCCTAAAGACCCTTTTTCAGAGATACTTCAGGCTGTATTTAGTCTTATTTTAGTCAACTATCTAGACAGCCAATTTCAATGTTCCTTGTATTGGAAATGTACAGAATTCAGGCTCTTAAATGTGGGCCTGTCTTATTTCAAGGTCTAAATGAGGGCAGTATCACTGTCACACCCCCTTTTACTATTTCCATTTTGATTTTCTCCCTATCTCTCTGGATATTGCTTCTGAATATCCACACATATGTCCCATTCTTACATCTTTAATTGATTTTTCTAATTTATTTTTTGGCAACAATGCTTTTTTCTCAAGTTGTGGGTTTATTTCTTCTGCAATCCTGTCATTGCCCCTGCTGGGTCAATTTTTTTTATTCCTGAAGTTAGTTTCCTTCTACATACTTTCAGCTATGGCAAATTCTATTCCTTCTCAGAATTGATAGATTCTGCCTTCTGTACATCATTTGCTAAGAAATGAGTGATATTTTAGGTTGTTGTACAAATACAGCTTGCCTGTTAGAGCTGCAAGTTTTTGATAGGAAAGCTCAGATTATGAAGAAATCTTCTTTCCAAATAAATGTTCTTTAAAGAAAATGAAAAATATTATAATTTGTCCAAAGTGGAGATAGATGGCTCAGATATTATTATTTAATTCCAATTCAGCTGCCAAATGTAGGCATTTTTTGTGAATATACACCTTGCTAAATAAGATTCTTTGTGATGAAATTAAACTGTTCTGATGCATTACTTCCCAAATTAAAAGTGAGATTTTGTGTACCATTGCAGATGCATTTTGAGATGAATATTACCTAGAAAGAGGACAGAAACCATACAAATTACAACACTGAGAAATTCGGTAGTAGCAGTTTCCAACTCAAATTCCTTAGTTTCATGTCAAAGTCAAACTCATGCTAAGAGGAAGATGAGGGGAAGATGAATAAAACAGATTACCAAAGCAACTGTAATTTCTGTGATCGTTGATGAGATTAAATGTACATATCTGTCACAAAAGGTGCCTCTTAGGTCCTCTTGAGAAGGTATAATTTACAATTATATTGTTTAGAACAAATTGTTACCATTAAAACAGGTAAAGGTACGTTTAATGAGGATGTAAGGTTCACATAACACACTACATATTCCAGTTGTGAAAAATAAGGAGCTTTATTGTTGTATAGCTGAAAGCTCTGTAACTCTAACAGCAAAATGGTTTTCTACTCCCAGCTCTAACCAATGATATCTATGAGATTCTGGAGAACTTCTTAGTTCTGTTTTTCTATAATTTTATTATTTGGGAAGAGAGGGGAGAAAATTTACTGTCTTAGTGCAAAATGTAGTTATCTACACAGAACAGCAGACAACTGTGCAAAGATCCTTCAGCTAGTGGAAATCTGAGCCAGTAATTCCATGTGATATACTGAATAGCCCTGTGTGACTAGGAGCAGTCTAACCCCTATTAAATGGCAATTTGCCAGAGGCTAGGTCTGGACCCCTAACAATAGCAATGATTATCTTACATTAAGCCTTTTGGTCATGTAGACATTGCATTGCCCCTGCTTACATGAGCTGTACAAGCCCACCTCTGAAGCTGTGCTGTAAGTTTGGTCTTGGTCTATTACAGGCAAACTCCAAAGCTTACACAAAGTCAGTGGGTATAGCCTATATATCTGATCCTCCTCTCCTACCTGCCCCAGCTGAAACATGACATACACGGTTCCTGTTTCTCCAAATTTTATATTAATAATTATTATTATGTCTTTTAAAAGACAAAATTTACATAACCTCCATGGTACATTACCTATACAGGGTCACTGGGACCAAAAGTTCGTTTTCTCAGATCAGATTTAACTGTATGTGTTTCACAAAACAAGAAAAAACTTTCAATTGACAGTCAGATTCCAAGGTATTTCAGGTAAGACTCTGAATTGCCTGAAATTTGCTAACTAAAAATCGAGGAACGTTGTTACCCCACTGTGAGCACAGTTAAATCCTGACAAAAAGTCATCACTAAAAGCTTAGCGCTTCCTGCATTTTGTTTGTAAGGAAGACATTTTTTGCACAAGCATGAGCTTGGTGAGATTTAAAAAGTAATTTAAAATGCAAAACAAAATTTCAAATTGACTAAATGAAATGCTGTAGAGAATACTTGCTGCTTTTTCTTAGCAGTCACAAAAATGCACAAGTATTTCAAGCAGCTTGACATCTGTATTACATAAGCAGAGAGCGATTCAGCTGCTTGGAGAATATAAAAAACAACTTTGACCTTACACTGGAGTCATGCTTCAAAAGACTGATTATTCATACAAGGAAAGTTGCTCAAAAACAACTGCTTGAAAATATTCTCAGAAAGAAAATAGATAGATTGTTCCAAGGCTATAATATAATTACGATATAACAAACTGGATTTTTTTTTTAATTCCTAAGTTTTTTTCTTTTTTCACAATAAGTGTTTCATCTGCTAGTATTTGAAATATTTTATCTTTCAAAATGTTTCCCTTGTTTTTTCAGCATATTTGTTAGCTTACTTGAATGCAGTTCTTCGAGAAGACTGAGAGTTCTGACCCATTGCTCTCTAGCTGCTAACAAAAGAGTTTCAAGCAATGCTGCCCCTTGTTATGTTGGGGCAGAAAACATGCAACTGGAGGGTTAAAGAAGTGTCCTGTGATTAGAAAATAATTTAAAAGTGTCCATAAGAAAAAAAATCAGAATCAATAAATTTTCAAACTATTCTTGATATAATACTAAATGACATAAAATTCTGGATTTATTTTAAAGAAATATTTTCTCTCTGAAGGAGTAATCTGGTTGAGGGGCCGAGTGGAAGTTCAGGAAATCCGGGCTGAATTCACAACACTGCTACCTATTTCCTTCATGATGCTGGGTAGATAGCTCAGGCCCCATTCCTGAAATCACTTGTGCAAATCCTTAGCCTCACTGCTGCGAGCAGTTCTGGGATTCCAACAGGTCAGATTGTAACCTAGTTAAATGATAAAGACTGAGGCTAAGCCTTCTCAGCTCTCTTCTGTGGATACCAGTTATTCACTTTGTCCCACCCATTTCCATCTTGCCCCCTTACTTTGCTAAGTCTGTGGATCCAGGTTTGGGCTTAGGCTTTTCTATAGGAGCAAATTCAGCTGCCTTAACCTTACCAATGTGCT
The DNA here is from genome assembly GCF_001431845.1 of Calidris pugnax. Lineage (NCBI taxonomy): Eukaryota > Metazoa > Chordata > Aves > Charadriiformes > Scolopacidae > Calidris > Calidris pugnax. The sequence continues at coordinate 10,363,192 of NW_015090805.1, read as the reverse complement.
CGAAGCAGCACATCTCCCAGACTGTGTTTGGATGTTACAGCACATAAAAATGAAGTGGGCTCTAGCCTTCTCTTCATTTTCTGAAACAAGTTGTGGTGAAAAGCCCTATAACCCCAACCACATGTTTTCAAATAGATCTTTCGGGGACTCTCAGTAAGTGTGCAGCTCCTAGCATGGCAGAACATGTGCTGTCAGCATGGGTTTCTATACACTAACACAAATAAATGCTGCTCTTCGCTGTAATCAGTATATTAATAAAAACAAGTTTCTTTTTGCAAGTGCCTGCTGAGCTTCTGGGATACAGAGAGGCCCATTTTGGTTTTTTGGAGGGCGGTTCCCAGGAACCTGCTACATCATCAAGCTTCAGTCTATAACCAAATCCTGTAACTCGGGTTACAGGATCTGGTTCACACCCAAATATCGGGGTTCAATTTTACTTCAAATCCTCCTTCATGGTACTATACGGTGGTCATAATTCCTTCCTAGCAGTATTGTTTTTACATAGTTTATTAACCAAGTCAAACTAAAAAGTTGCCCTGTGTTCCACATGAGAGGTTTCTGGGGTTTTTACTATTCCCTGTGAAGGAAGCCAGAGACTTCAATTGAAACAGAGTAAAAAAAAATAATAAAAAATCAGATTTATCCAAGCTGTCTGTAATTCACATTTTGAACAAGGACTTTCCCTCAGGCTCCAGTGACCTGATCACATAGCTCTGGGCAGTGACATGCCATTCTCTCACACACTAAACTGATTTCAAAAGTTAATGCACTTGGTGCTTTTGATGTGTACCCTAATTTTATCAGTACAGAATCACAGTTCAATGGGCTTCTTGTCAAACTTGAGCTATTATTTCCTTGTCTTACATTTTTCAAATATTATTTAAACTCCAGGAAGGAATTTCACACCACCAATCAAAATAAGCCAGTCAGCAGAATTGTTTCAATTTCCAGCTTTTAATAAATCACACAGAGTTAAATCAGATTCATGAAATCTGGAGTAATTACGCATTTATGTTCTCAATTTCCAGAACAGAAATTGCAACCCAATGGGAAAATCTGAACTCTCTAATAGTCACCTGCTGAATTTCATTTCAGGCAGAACTCATTTGTTTATGTCTGCTGGTCTCTCAGTGGAAAAAAGTTACCCTTAATGCAATCTTAATGCAAGCTTATTCCCTCATTCACTCACCTTTGTTTTGAGCTAAACAAACAAGCAAATTTTGATTCCAACCCCCCGCCTCTAGATTTAACCCTGGTCTCTATTACACAGCAGAACTCCCTATTAATAGGCATAAAGCAAGGACCATAAAAAATATCACACCTGTTGACTTATGAAAGCAAAGTGTGGGACTGTAAATCTCCTTGAAAACTTCTCTCCATCAAGAGACATATAGCTTCACCTTGTAGATAAGATGCATAGCATGATCAAATGGGCTTTTGCCCATTTTGTATTAACTCTGCTTCTCATGAACTTGATTAACTTACTGCTCCTCTTCTCCGAAGGCTGACACTGCTAGGGCCTTTTCCCCAGAGCCAAAAGGAAGGCTGCTCCAGGAGCTCTTTGCCAGGGATGCTGAAAGTGAAGCAATGGAGTCCCACCCTTCCCCTGCGCTGAGTAGGGGGCTGAGGAATCCAGATTGATTCATTCCACAGCTGAGGTCTCCAAGTTCACAGCATAACGTGCTGCAATCATGTCCCTAAACTGGCTTCCTATCAGACTTTAAAATGAAACATTATGCTTTTTCTCTTCACGACTAACTTTGCCAGAAAAGAGTTTTTCATTTTAAAAATAAAAGTGTGTGTGTGTAGAAATACTGGAATAAAATAACATCTGTGACCTGATACCTGTGTGTCAGGAATGATTAGTCTCACTGAGGGTGCATAAACATATGTAGCAATTAATTCAGCTCCTTCCTGGTTACAAGCATCACATTTTTTTTTTCTTGTGTTGATTACAAATGTTGCATGATTACTTTTAATCCAAAAGCAATAAATTTGTACTGACTGCTTAATCTGATCTGTAAACTGAGGAGTTTTTTTCATTAGTCACTGATTTATTGCATTTTTGAGAGTAAACAGCCAATGTTCAATGCTCAAAACCAATGCTTGGTTTTAAGGTACTGCATCTTTTTAAATTCTAACTTTTATTATGTTTCTGTTTACTTAAATTCCTTCTACAGAAATTAAAACCAGCAATGATCATCTGTGAAATTCCAAATCTATTTCTTCAAAATTTCTTCCTTTCCCTGTCCCTCCTCCCCCTGATTTTCTACTTGGGATGCATATATAGTACCTACGACATTTCAAACTGTGCAGTGTTAGTTGAATCTCAGAATGTGTTTAAACTCTCTCTGTGCAGTTCTTATATTGGCCAAATTCAATATTTCACTCTGCCAGAAAATGCCAGGTGGTAACAGAGAATAATTTTAGGTACTTTCTTAACTGTACACCAGATAGTGATAACATAAATGATAATATCAAACAAGTATTAACTTGTTTCTAACCCCTGCTTCCACATCCATAGATGCAAAAGGCTATTCATATGAAGTGCTTGCCATGTATTGTGCAGTATAGAATAGGCATTCCAGCAAAAACTAGTCCCTGGAGTATCCAGGGAGCACCCTGGTTGAAATTTCTCAATGACAATGGAAAAGGCAATGGAAAAAAAGAATTAATGTTTTGTGGTTATGATTTAAAGTGAACCATGTCCAGAACTTCACAGTTTTCTTTCACTCAGTAGCCTTAACAGACCCTCTTTGTTCTCATGTAGGCTATATTCTCAGCTGTGTTCTCCTGCTTTTCCAGTTACTAAACCACAATGACCACATTAGTTCATGATACTGGGAAATCCCCTTCTTGGCTGATTTGCTAGAGTTTACCATGAAACTGGTGTAAGGATGACTACAGAGAACTGAAAAGAGTGCTGGAAATGTTTTAGTCATATTTGATGGCTGGTTTCTCATCTAGTGCACACTACATTAGCATCATTAGTAAATGAAGTTATGTTAGTTTAGGTCAGCTCAGCCTATGGTCCAGTATCTCACTACACATATGTCTCCTGTGTAAGGCACTATTTCTGTGAAGGGAATTAAAGCAGTGAGTGAGCTTTAAAGGGATTGCGCATTACTCTTTCAAATGAATGTGCCCTATAACAATATTGCAATTAAAGGCTGTATCTTTATTTGAGTTACCACTTTAGAGGGGTATTTGTAAATTCCTTGGCTGTGCAACGTTACAGAAACCTGTTCAAACAAACCCGAGAAAGCAATTATCTAAAAATAAAGAAAAACAAATTCTTCCTCCCTTCACACTCCAATAAAAGGAGTGGTTGGAGCTTTCTACTTCTGGTGGAAATGGATAAAACATAGGTGTCTTTTGTCTTAATTTCCCCTGCAGATTTCTGATCCTGACAATTTCTCTCCCTCAGCAAAATCAGACCTGAAATTATGGCCTCTTCATGCTGCATTACATGTCTTAAGAAAGAATACTGGAGCACCTCAGAAACTGTATTGAAATAAAGTTGTCCAAATTGCAGTGTCAGAGTGGTTTGCTTATAGTTTGAATATGAGAGTGATCCATTCCAAATGCTCCAGAGAAATATTTCATTGTTCATCCCCCTCTTCCTTCCCCCTCAGCTCCTCCTCCAGGCTTCCTCAAGTTATTTCCAGTTTGATTTTAATGGAAATTCCTTCTGACCCCAATCTGGTGCTTGATGAATTCAACCTTTTGCATGTATCAATCATATTAGCCTTTAATCCAGTTTATGGAGGGCTGGGGAGAACAAAACGAAACAAATGTATGGAATCAGTAAAATTGCAACAGCATGATCAAAATCCACCCCAAATGGGAGCAATTAAATAGTCTTCTGACTCTGGTAACTGAGAAGCTTTTTAATATCTTACTGCTTCTTACCTGAGTTTGAGCCAATGTTCAGGATCTTCTGGACTCATCAAATTACGGGTTATACTTCTGCTTCCAAAGTCTGCCTGGCAATTTCTCCTCAGTGCTCATGTAGTCAAAGTCTCATAGGTATTAGAGGCCCCTGGCTGATCTCTTCTTGAGTATGCATAGTTTGTGTGCCTGACTGCATAAGAAGCCCTCATGTCTGATCTCCGCCATAAACAAATAATGTGTCCAGACAGACAGCCATCAGCACCATCTTGTGGTGCTGGCATCACCAAACCTTTTAGGGCTGGCATGGCACAAAAGCTGGAAGATGAGTCTTTGAAAAATCAGACAGGCAACACATAAAAATCATACTCTGAATTTGAAACTGACTTTGACCTACAGCCTTATTAATCCTATGTCCCATGGTTTCTTTACATAAAAACTCTGATATATTTCAAAAAATAAAAAGTTAATTATATCAATAAAAACTACGGTTGGCATTCTTCTCAGTCATCTGAGCCCTCATTCCTATATTTCTGGTATCACACATTCATCTTCTATTTTTGCATATTTCTGGTACACCATTAAAGGAGTGTGCAGCTTTCCATTGATTTGCATTTAGAAGTCAAAAGTATTGACCTCATGTCAGTGTACGCATGGGATTTGTGAAGTCTTCCATGGGATCAAGTGTTCCGCAGGATATGTGTCCTCTGAGCTTAACAGTTTTGTCAGTAAACAATATTATGCCATTTATGAGGTTTATTCCGGTCTTTTGTATCAGCCTCGGCATGGAATGGTGAAAATGAGGTAGCAAAGAGAAATAATTTGTACCCATGCTCAAGAGAGGTTTTGTGATACCCCTTATACAATTTCATATATTCAATTTATAAGCTTGTACATAGCAGTCACATCAGTGGAAAAATCTTTGAAATTTGTGCAGAGAGAAAGAAGACGAAGAAGAAAAAGAATAAAAGAGATGTGAGAAATCTTAATGTCTTCTAGGACAGTGGTTTCTCCCAGGTCAGTGTATTCCTGCAAAATATGATCCAGTAAGATGTGGTTTTCATCCACATATTGCAGGTGCTAAGAAGGAAACCTGTCTCCTCCAATACTTCAGCAAGATGACTTGTGGCATCTACATATAATTATTTCTTTTTTCCCCCAAAACACATTTAGGAAACTTCCAAGGTCCCAACTACTTGAAATTGAACATTGAATTAGTAGAAACCATGTAGCACCTCCTGATTTCAGCTGAGATGCAATGTCTTACAAAACTCCAGATTGTTGCAGGGACCATGGTCCAATTCAGGAGAGCTTAAGATACCACGGCCAAACAAAAAATACATTTTTATAAGATAATAGGAATCCTTTTCCTCAAACAACTCAGTATGCCATATGGCAGCTTTGCATGGCTCATTGTCATTGCTTCAGTAACAATTCTTATCAGTTGAGGAGTCAAGATTTTATAGAGGATTTCCCTACCTAGAGCCATTTGCAAAGAAGCAAAATCTTTCATCTTGCTCTCTGGTCAACTAATTTTCTCATTCTTGCACTTGCTTTACTTTGTCATAAGGAGCTGATATTTCTTGAGAAAAGAAAAGATATTCTTCAAACTCCTAACTCCCACTTTTATGACATGTAATTCATGAAAGTCTTGGACTTCTTGTTAAAATGGACGACCTCCATTTTCCCTCTCTTCATCTGCTCGTAATTACTTTCTTCTCTAAAAGAAGGGGGAAAGGACTTGCTTCCAAAGAAAGTAAAGTTGAATAGGAAAACTAACAGGAATAACTGTAGCAATATTCTTCACTAATAACTTCAGCATGCCCCCGCCCCCACAGGAAAACTATATTATAGAATATATATCTTGCTTTATTCCAGAATAATTAGTGTGCTTTCAAAGCAAAGTAATTCTTCTTGGGAGGAATAAGGGAAAGGGAGTGCAAGCCACTTTTATTCTGGGTTAGAATTTCCCAGCAGCTGTTCCATGCCGCTCAACAGAGAAAAGAAGCCTGGACAAAAATATGCTTTTCTGGGATTCAGAATGGACAAAGTCTTATCATTAAAGAAGCTGGATAAGAAGCAGTTAAAAAATGAAAAGAAAAAACCCACCCAACCTCCAAATAAATCATACATTGCCCTTATACAAAGACTTCTTATCAACATAGACCAGCACCAGCTGTTGCCCAAAATAAGTACTACTCTTTTATCAATAATCCCAAACTGTAAGACCAACTCAAAACCCCTTTGGAAAAGAAACATATGTATTATGTAAGGCTCAGATAACATACCAGTGCTTAATTTGAGCCAATGCAAGTTTCTGAAGTGTGCGCAAAACTAGAGATGCTAGCAAAATATGTTAAAGCACTTTCCTTTCTGTTAGTTTTGAACTGAATCCATTACCACAGATGTTTCTGCAAGATGTTGTTTAATTTTAGTTAAAATTGTAGACAAAAAAAAATTAATAAATGTAATGATATTAATAAAAACTTTGTGAAAAGTTTTGAGGAAAATTTATTCTCCCCTTTTTTCTCTTCTCCCCTTTTTTTCTCTTCCCACTTAAAAGTTGAAGTAAAAAAATACTCCAACCTATAAATACATGAAAAATACTTATGTGAAAGGCTTTGATAAATTTTATCAAGGGAGTAAAGTTTGCAGATATATTGCAAGAAACCTAGTTTCTGTGCAAGAATAAGGCTTGAAGGAAATGGTTCCAAAAATCTATTTTCTCACTCTTCTTGATTCATTGGTAGCTTTGAAACTCAAAACTGGTTTCAGTTTTATCCCAAGGTAGAGACTAATTTTCATGGTCTCTCATAGGAGTACATTATTAACTACAGGTTAAATTTTAAGGATTGGTAAAACAATCTCTCTCACAACAGTCTGTCCTCTTCAGGAGTAAGGAGCCCCCCCAGACACTGAGGTGTTAAGAGGAACACCATAATTTTTCACTGGGGACAGGGTACTGATCAGACTGTATTACCTGATCCCATTTTCTGATCACAAAAAATCATGATGGAAATTAAAACAGATCAAATGTTCTAATTCTTACACATAGAAGTTGCTGTGAAAGGCACTGAAACAGGACAAAACATGACAAGATACAAAATAGTCTAGAATTAAAGGGTTGACATGAAGTGTAAGAAATGTATGAAGAATATAGAGTGGAAACACCTTAAGCATTTTATAGCCAGCACTCTCCTCTTCTTTGGATGGAAGAAGCTGGTGGTTGCAGTGATGGTAGTGATGGTGGCAAGAGGGAAAGAAATGAAAAATGTAAGGAGAATCTTCCAGGGTAGGATTTATTCATTAAATAATCAAATATCCTATATATTTTAACCATTAGTATGTTATGTGTGAGAGGTGATATTTTTCCTGTGGATTGCCTTGAAAGTTTTCTTATGAAACACATAAAATTGCTACAAGGTGCATCTTGCTTTGTGCAAATTGCAATTTAAATCAAAAATATGTCTTCCTTCAACCTTATTATTTAGTAAAAGATCTCTGCTATCTGTAACTCCAAGACTATTGAGTTCCACACTGCAAGTGTGATGAGTATCTTTATTTTCTCCCCAACTTTTAAAGCCTGCTTTCTCAGCAGAACACTCAATGGACATTGCACTAGCTTAACACAGCCAGCCACTTGGTAATAATCTTGCCACTTGATTTGCCAACAATTTATACAGTCAAATCTGGAGCATTTTTTTACTGTGTACTTAAAACAAAGCCATGCCAAAAAGGAAGTAAGGAAGCCGAAGCTGCGTGTGTGGATCAGTCTTTCAGACTGCCTCACGTGTAGGGTCTGAAACATGTTATAAAGCAAGTCAGCCCAGCTGTTCTTACTGAGTGGGCTCCACATGGCCTGAAGTTAACTCTCTTGTCCCCCCTAACAAAGGTTCAGTATGTTTGGGAAGACATTTGGTGGGCACTCATAAGAAACGATTTTACTCTCTCCATGACAAAGTAAGTATAAACCTTGTAATGGGAAAAATATAATTCCCACAGCAAGAATTTCAGCTTTAGTGTGCTACCTGGAACAGATTCTCCTTATTTGAAGAATCAGCTCTGTGGAAAGGTGTCCTTGTGGCTAGGCTGTGCCACAAAAAGGAAGTTTCTCACAACTCAACCTTGAAGAGATAGCTATATGAAGAAAATATGTTGATATTTATAGCTCTGTGCACCAATAGCATCTTACATCTTTCCAAGTGCTTGCCTGATAACATGAACATGGTGCGAATAATACCATTCATCCAGAAAAAAGGCTTCTAAAGGAAGGAAAATGTATATTAAAACAGTAGCATCCTGTTGCATGAATGTGTGTGGGAGAGAGAAAGGACTTGAAAGAATCCTGCTGAACCAAGTCCTGGTATGTACACAAAATGGTAAAGCAAAAATCACATGTGGGGTATGAAAGGGAATGTCTACTTTTTTCCTTCTCTTACAGGATTTTGTAGATGAACATTTCTGGCCTAAAATAAAAGCAACATTTTATAAATTGTAAAACACAAGCCAGCAGAGTTACACAAGCTCATCAGCTAGCTGTAGCTAAGAACCTTAAGAAACCCATGAAAAAAGAAGCTTTGTATCACTTTTTGCGTCTGATGGCTGTCTGAGCGAGCAAGTGGGGTGATATGCTACTACAAGCTCATTCTCTTTTTCACTCCAGAGGACAGCTCTAAGTGAGAGTCATAGCTTCAGCGTCATCTATCTTCTGTATTCCTTAGTCACTGCAGCAGCTTATTCACTGCATGCCTACAAAGTAGGCTGTGACAGCACGAGCAGTCACCTTGCTTCAGTCTGCTGTCTTTCCTACTGCCCTCTTGCTGCTGTAAACACTGTCCTTGCCTGGTGCTGTGACATGAGCAGCCAAAAGCCTTTCTGTGATGCATATTTTGCTGCCCTCAGCCCAGGCTGTGCATATCTTGGCAACCGATATGCTTCAAGTCTCAGTTCTCGCGCTCAGAATTTTTTAGGCAAATTCTCATCTCACTGATCCTGGTTTCACATCAATGTAACTCAACTGAGTTACGACTCAAAGCACCTAAGATACCTTTGTGATGAGATAAACTATCCTCTGGCTTTAATTAGCTGCCTGCTTTTCAGAAGCTTATGTTAGGCAGTGAACACAATTGCAAGTGAATTTACAGAAGCCCCTGTTGAGAATACTGTCTGCACTTCTGATGCTAACTGTTTCAGACCTAATGAAAAGGTCACTGGAGTGAATGTTCCTTCTAATGTTATGTTCCCAGTGGAGAGTATTCACTAGCTGTTTGCTCAGGTCTCAGCTATTTATTACCACACAGTACAGTGCCATCATTTCTGGAGGTGTCGTTCATTACCCGCTGCTCATTTGAACAAGCCAGAAATATTTCTATTCTCTGCCATTGTGCCTGGAAGTGTCATTAACCCACACAACATCACCAAACAAGTAAGCTCACGCAGCCCTACTACAGTGGTGTTCCTGGAAGCACTGGTGTCATTCTCACTTCTCTGGGCAATCACAGATGACAGCAAAGCCAACCATTATTTAAAAAGATCACCAGCAATAAAACCACACATTTCCTTCTGGCTACAGTTTTCCAAAACCTGTGCAAGCTGCCTAAAAATGGAATTCACATAACCTCCCTTCCCTTTTCATGACTTTTTCCCAACATGCTCCCGTGGTTTTGCCGTCTTTGGTACAGTGCATATTATGGCAATGGCTTACATCCCATAGCATCAGGAAGAGTTAGATTTGCTCAGTTTTGACAGTGTCAGTGTCCTCCATGATGGCAACACTATACTGAAATACCCTCAGATAGTTAGCTTTAAATATTATAGCACAGGATTACATAATAAACGATAGTCTTCTCATTTTATTATTCCACAGTTAAGCACATAATGCCAGAGGTAGTATTACTAAGCACAAATACTTCATTGCTGCAGCAACAAATCCAAACACAACTACTACAGAAAACCCACAAACAAAAGTGGCCCACCTGTCTTTACTGCATCAAATGCTTTACTGCAAAAATCCTTTTGCACCCTTCAATGTCTTCATGTATTTTCACAACTGCTATCATCTCAGCAATGCTTTATCATAAATGTGTATGCCTATATAAATACAGACTGGGTGAATATGAGGACATTTTGACTAAAACATCCAGGGTGGCAAACACAATTTTGACTTTGTTGTTTGGTCTACTACAGGAAGGCAAAGAAGTGTTGAAAAAGGAAATACCGATTTTGAAAAGGGTTTCAAAGAATCATCAAAGAATATCAGGTTGGAAGGACCTCAAGGATCATTTATTCCAAAGTTCTTGGCAAAAGTATGGTCTAGACAAGATGGCCCAGAATCCTGTCCAGCTTAATCTTAAGCATCCAATGTTGGGGAATCCACCACTTCCCTGAGGAGAGGATTCCAATGGCTGACTGTTCTCATTGTGAAATATTTTCCTCTTGTGTCCAATTGGAATCTTCCCTGGAGTAACTTGTATCCCTTACCCCTCGTCTTTTCCATGTGACTCCTTGTAAGAGGGGAGTCTCCATCTTCTTTGTAACTACCCTTTAAATTCTGGAATGTAGTGATAAGGTCTCCCCTAGGCCTTCTTTTCTCAAGGCAGAACAAACACAATTCTCTCAGCCTTTCCATATGGCAGGCTTCCCAGTCCTTTGATTATCTTGGTGACCCTTCTTTGGACCCTTTCCAGCCTGTCCATATCTTTTTTGTATACCTGGGACCAGAACTGAACACAGCATTCCAGATGTGGCAAGAGACTTTTAACAGAAGGGTTGCTACCTGCTGAAGGTATCTTTGTCCAAGCCACACTGATTTTCTTGGTAGAGTTATGCAATCTTTCTAGTGATAATCCAAGCAGATGAAGAATTAAAAAAAAAAATTAAAATAAATTAACTAGAGAAAGTCTCAAAGACATCTCCAGCAACGACATGCCTCTCAGTCTAATGACATGCACAGTCACTTAAATGGAGCCTATAAAACCATCTTGAGAAGACACTTATATTTAAGCTTGGTTAATGTTAATACTTATGACATCACAGCCACGTTTCAAACATTTGCCCCATAGGGTAATTTAATTACACAGCTGGTATAGGATGACTGTAAGTGATTTTCTTTTCCCTGTTGTCCGTGAAAATGAATCTTTAAATGTGGTCAGTGCCTTGAATTCTTCCTGACAAATTAATGTTGATTGGTTTGAAGAAGCCCTCTCCATGCTGTAGCCAGCGTCCTTTGTCAGTCAGAAACCCTGACTTCACTGGCGTTAGTTGCAGGATTTTGTGAGAGGGAATGAGGATGCAGACAGTGGGAGCAGGATCTTCCTTTAGGGACAGCTATAAATACATATCTTGGAGTATTGGCTCCATGACTGCTCCTATCCAGATGGACTCTTAGTATGTATAATTTGCTTTTGACATTTTCTGGCTGACAGTAACTATTATGATTCTGCATGCATACACCCCTTCTCTCTCTCCTTCTGAAGGAGAGGTGAGGCTTTAGTGTTCCCTATGGTTACGTCTAGACAGGCCAACTTGTTCTTGGCAAAAGTATGGTCTAGACAAGATGGCCCAGAATCCTGTCCAGCTTAATCTTAAGCATCCAATGTTGGGGAATCCACCACTTCCCTGAGGAGAGGATTCCAATGGCTGACTGTTCTCATTGTGAAATATTTTCCTCTTGTGTCCAATTGGAATCTTCCCTGGAGTAACTTGTATCCCTTACCCCTCGTCTTTTCCATGTGACTCCTTGTAAGAGGGGAGTCTCCATCTTCTTTGTAACTACCCTTTAAATTCTGGAATGTAGTGATAAGGTCTCCCCTAGGCCTTCTTTTCTCAAGGCAGAACAAACACAATTCTCTCAGCCTTTCCATATGGCAGGCTTCCCAGTCCTTTGATTATCTTGGTGACCCTTCTTTGGACCCTTTCCAGCCTGTCCATATCTTTTTTGTATACCTGGGACCAGAACTGAACACAGCATTCCAGATGTGGCAAGAGACTTTTAACAGAAGGGTTGCTACCTGCTGAAGGTATCTTTGTCCAAGCCACACTGATTTTCTTGGTAGAGTTATGCAATCTTTCTAGTGATAATCCAAGCAGATGAAGAATTAAAAAAAAAAATTAAAATAAATTAACTAGAGAAAGTCTCAAAGACATCTCCAGCAACGACATGCCTCTCAGTCTAATGACATGCACAGTCACTTAAATGGAGCCTATAAAACCATCTTGAGAAGACACTTATATTTAAGCTTGGTTAATGTTAATACTTATGACATCACAGCCACGTTTCAAACATTTGCCCCATAGGGTAATTTAATTACACAGCTGGTATAGGATGACTGTAAGTGATTTTCTTTTCCCTGTTGTCCGTGAAAATGAATCTTTAAATGTGGTCAGTGCCTTGAATTCTTCCTGACAAATTAATGTTGATTGGTTTGAAGAAGCCCTCTCCATGCTGTAGCCAGCGTCCTTTGTCAGTCAGAAACCCTGACTTCACTGGCGTTAGTTGCAGGATTTTGTGAGAGGGAATGAGGATGCAGACAGTGGGAGCAGGATCTTCCTTTAGGGACAGCTATAAATACACATCTTGGAGTATTGGCTCCATGACTGCTCCTATCCAGATGGACTCTTAGTATGTATAATTTGCTTTTGACATTTTCTGGCTGACAGTAACTATTATGATTCTGCATGCATACACCCCTTCTCTCTCTCCTTCTGAAGGAGAGGTGAGGCTTTAGTGTTCCCTATGGTTACGTCTAGACAGGCCAACTTGTTTAGCCTCATGTTTTTTCCTAAGCTATAAAAAGACTCATGACGTTTTTTTTTTTTTAATTTAAAGAAGACCTGGAACAAGAAGAAAGCAGCAGCAGCAGCAGCAGCAGCAGAAAGAGTATCCCATTTTCTGAGACCCCTGATTTTTTAGTTAGTAATGTAACATCTGTATTCCAAAAGCTATTCTGTACTATGCCCCATATCACTACTTACCTGCTAATAACTATATATTTATAGTGAAACTTTATGTCAACATGTTGTTTAATGTCAGATTTGTCTATAAATGGCTAGATTATACATTCTTGATAGCTTTAGAAAGTTGTTATTAATTTCTCTACTTGTCTTCTTCATTCTAGAACAGGGATAAAAACATCTTGCATTCTTTCATCTTTGCCTTGCAGGGTATCTCTAAGAAGGTTTCTGCTATTTTCTGAGCAAGTGTAAAGCATTTGCTTTCACAGTTCCTAATACCAGCCCACAGACTTCTGTTTCCCTGCAGTCAGAGGACTTCTTGATGAATTATTATACTACTGTTCACAGGATATTCTATATTAATGAAGAAAGGTGTTGAGAGGCATCTAACTCACACACGTATATTCAAGAATGAATCCTACCACTTCCGGCAGTCAGACTCTGGAGATATGGCCTTAAGGGCAAGTTTCTGTTGAGCTAACACGTCTCCTTCTCCCTACATAAGTTAGTTTCTGTGACCCAGCTCAGTGCTCAGGACTAGTTTCAGTCTAAGTAGGCATGCTCTCAGACATAAATGATTTCAGGCTGCTCTACAGCTTTTTAAAATGGAGATAAGTAAAAAAGTAAAATACCCACTGAACGACCAAGATTTTTTCAGAAGCATCACTGTCTGTGTACTTACACAGTGTTCATCATCCTTATATCGATAATCAGCTGTGAGTAGGTGTACTGATTCTTTCCCTTTTGGGTTGTTTTTCTTTTTTGTAGGAAAAGCAGAGCTAGTCCTCCATTTCAAGTTGCTTTCCAAATGGAATACATGGTCCTACAGAACAAGACTCTAGCATCAGCAAACAAGAAGTCCTGGAGGCAAGCCCTCTGGAGTATTGGACTTGAATTTTAATGAATATTATTATTTCATTTACAAGTAACTACACTTTTCATCAGATTGTTTCTTGTGATTCTGTAAAATCTACTGCTTGAAAAATACACAAACCAAAAAATTCCCCTCCGCCTTCGCCCCACCTTTTAAAGGGAACAGTTTCTCCTGGCAATAACACACACCTTTCCTTCTTAATATTTTATCCTTCTTTCAAACTTAATATTAACTGTGTAGAACCCTAGAGAGGGATGGGAGTCAAATAGCAAGCAGGATATTTGGAGACTGCTGCTAGTATAAAACCTTCCGTATCCAGTGCCTATTGGGTTCTTGCTGAATTCTGTCTCAGACTGGTGAATTGTTTTTTTGTCTCTTTCTCATACATACAGTACAACAGCTCTCTCTCTCAGCTGAAATTGTACAACATGCACAGCTTGCACAGAGGCCTCACTTCACCCTCACCAACTTGCTCCTTGGTTACAGAAAATGTAGATCGAACATACTGCACTTCAGGTAATACCAAGCTTTTCTTCCTCTAGGTTGGACCTTGTGCAAAAGATGAAAGCCTACTAAACCTTAACTTCCTACTGCTGAGCAGTATGACTTTACGCTAAATAAATATGTTGTTGCTATGTACAGAGTGAGAAAGAGTAGGAACAGAAAGTATGAGAATGCAGACTGAATTATAATGAGACGCATTATTTAAAAAAAAAAAAAAATCTTATTTGAGGGTGCACAGGGGTCATTGCTCCATTCTGATCTTCAGCCTCAGAAAGAAGACCAAGTCACAAGGGATGTGACTCAACTGAAAGAGATCCGAATAATAGATAATAATTTGTGCAGGTCACCCATGAAACCTGGGAGGTGTTGGGCAGGGCTTTGGCATACAAAAATGTTCAAGGAGGTAAAAAGGTGACTATTTCTCTGCTCCTGTTTTAACTACAAATTGCAAATAAGGCAGGTGTGTATTTTCCACACACCTTAATAGGTATCTGTGGAGGCATCACCATAGGCAGAAAATGGCTATCTTCTTTGCACAACATACAGGCCTGAGCACCCATAGTGAATGATTTCTTCTCCTTTGGAGTCAAAGCTGCCTCTCTGCTTTGCTAGAGCGTGGCTTTCCTGTGACTTATGAAAGACAGATTATGATGTCTTAAAGAAAGGGCATGATTTAATAAGGGAAAATAATCTGTAAGTCATTAGTAATAGCTAAGCCTCTACTGAATTGCAATTTTGCCAGTCTGTTTTCATAAGAGTTACTAACATGTGAAAGTAAAAATACTAAATCTTGCTCAGGAATCTACAGTTCAAGTAAAAACCCAAGGAAATGGATTTTCACCTAGAGTTATAAGTGCCACAGGTAGAAGAAGCAGCTGTAGAAGCACCATAGTCATCCATGATTTCATCTTTATAAGGAGCGAAATCCAGGTAGCTGCTCTAGAAAGCCAAGGGTTGGGTGTTTTTTTCCCCCCACTTAAGTGTGGCACAACATTAATGGAATAAGAATTTATAGTCCTGTAACAGTTTACAGCTTCTAAATTGAGCCTCATGACTTTGCCTTAGCAAATATCTGTCGTTGGCAGTATTTCTATTACAAACTCCGTCAGTTTTTTCAGTGTAGAATATGTATGTCCTATTAGTGACATTTTAGGGCATGTTCCAGCAGTTTAGCAAAGATTGAAGAAACAGAGATTGAATAATGGTAAAAGAAAAAGCTGAAGGGAATCCAGATGGACCTTTTACATGCTCAGTTTAGTATAAATATTGTTAAGAGTGAGGGATTGCACAGTCACACCTGTACGATATAGTATGTAAGACGGGTTTTTGATATGACTTTGAAAGAAAGTTATGAAAGACTTGGTTTTGGATTACTTTCTCAAGTTTCCCCTTGATGAAGTCTGTGCTTTTAAATTGCAAAGGGAAAGTTGGGGACTTCGTGTACACTCTTTGCTGAAATACAGGCTAGGTACCAGAACTCTTCAGGAAGCATTATGTGAAACTTAATGTCTCACAAGTTTTAACAGAGTGTGAATAGTTCCTAATCAACTTTGAATTAGGGACTATCGAGCAATTTCTAAATAAACAAGCTTTGTGCATTGCAGTGCAACTACTGTAGGCAGTAGACAAGATAGAAAGTACTATCTGCTATAACTCTGCTGGATGGGAGAACCATGAATGTTTCATTAATGTTTCATTAATGTTAATACAAGAAGGAAGGTGGAAATATGGGGTCTGCACCATAGGCTGTTGTTTTCTCCCTTCTTCCTGCTCCTTTGGCCTCATCCTTCAGGGTCCTCATGGGATGGTCTGGAGGAAAAGGGATTTTTGCTGGCAGCTAAGCAGTTTGGATTGGCTGCCCCACAGCCTCCTTCCCTAACCCCCAAACTATCAATAGGGGTGGCAAATAGGCAGAAGGGGACATATTCCCCCCAAAGACCTCTTTGGAAGTTGCCAGGAATGTTATGTCCTTTTTGGCCCGACATTCATGGTGGGAATGAACATGCACCCCCAGAGGCACTGCGCTGTGCAGTGTGCTGATGGAGCCTCTCTGGTGGGCAAGCAGGACAGGGAACCAGGCACAGCCTGAGCTGTGTGGGCAGTGCCAGAGTGGTCCAGAGTTAGGTGACGATGATATCAGTAGGAGTTACAAGTAGCTACAGGAAAATAAGCAATACATTTCCAACCTACAATACCTGATTGATTTCTGTATATTCCTAGATCCTGGATTTACTCAGTCTTTTATCCTTTTCTTTGTACAAGCACAGAATAAAAACCCCTGCTCTCTTCATTAATTTTCTTCCTTCCTTTGGGCCAAGTATAACAGAAGCACAGAAACAAATGGCATGTTGATAATGTGATGTTCATCAGATAACTTTACATTTATGTAACAGGTCATGTCCCTGAGAGAACCTAGTCAAGAAATTAGCAATTTTGCAAATTTGCAGTTCACCGGGGATCAATTAAAAGACTATTATACTCTTTACTGATGGTGCAAGATGAAAACAGCTAATACCTCCAAGGGAACTTCTTATAAGACCCAAATAGAACATAATGAGAAAAGGCATTTGACAAAATACCGTTAGCTGCAAGATGCACTAAGCACTTGTCAAGAGCTGTATTTCTGACAATTCATAAGTTAGACCATATCCCAGCCTGTATTGATGTAAATGAGATTGAGTGCAGTGGCTTTGACAAAGCTTGGGAGCAATGGATAGATTGAGCAGGCCAACCTAATAAGATCCACATTAACCTATATTAAATGAAGAAAGCACTAGATGAACGGCCATAGTCTGAGTTGAGATGAAATTTAAAGAAGGATACTTTCTGCAAAATAAACAGTAGAGTCCTGGATGCAGTCCTGAGTGGTGTGCTCTAGGTGATCCTGCTCTAGCAGGGGAGTTGGACTAGATAATCTCTAGAGGTCCCTTCCAACTCTGACAATTCCGTGATTCTGTGATTCTCTGTATATAGATTGAATAGACATACGAATTTTAAGTTTAAAGAAATTAGTTCATAGGGGTGGAGACAGACTCAACCTTCCTTTGAAAGTGCTAAGACATATCAGGATATGATGACAATGAATAGGAGAACTAGTCATGTACTAAATTTAAAGGACAGAAATGCTTTGCAAAATCAAAATATATGTGAAAAGGAAAAGTCCTGTAGGCAAGCCTTACAGGAATATCCTCAGAAAGAATAATCATCAGTAATAGTTCTGCACAGAGTTAGTCACTCAGTGGTATGTTAGTCACCAGACAGGGCAGTTGGTGATCCCAGCATCAGTGAGCTTTAAGGATATCATACACTGCTACCCAACTTTTAGTCCTTCCTGGGACGATCTCAGCCACAATAAATCTTCTTCACTCTGTGAATGGAAAACTTCATTTTTTGTACTTTTACGCCTATGGTCTAAGATGGATTTTAAAGAATCACACTAGTGGGTACCAGAAGCTTTGACTGTTATTTCTTTATTATCACTCTCTTTGGAAGAGGTGAAGTTTTTAATCTACTGAGCTGCATTGGGGCCTTTCTAACTTACTCTAAAATCAATTACATTTAAATATTGTAGACCTTTTCAGATGGGGCTACTGTTCAGGTCCTTCTTTTCAAACGATTGCATCCATAACCTAGTTAACTTTGTTTTCAAAACCATTGCAACTCTCATATACCTAGGTATGTATAAACCACTTCAGTGCATCTGCAGAATTCCCTTCTCATTTCCTCACAAGGGTACCTACCTCAGGTGAGGATGAGGTTTTTCCAAGGAAAACTAGCAGCAAGCAAAATTTGGCCACGTCCTTTCCTATCCCAATTTGGACTACTCTTTCAGCCAATCTGTGCTACAAGCCAGAGCTGCAGGTATCTTAACAGACACACAGCAAGGTTTTCATTAAATGACTAGCACTATTCATATTAAAAAAAAAAAAAAAAAGAATCTTTGAGGGCAGTAAGATGGAGGAATCAAGTGGGTGAGAAAGATGGGACAGGACAGATTATGGGAAAAAAAAAAATGGCTGATGAAAAAGGAAGCTGGTTTGAAGAAGAGTAGTTAAAATGATAAATAAAAGATCATTGTCAATGTAAATACGTTAATGGGTAATTGTAATAGCACTTCAGTAGGGAGTGGAGAAGTGTCTGAAGACTTAGGCTCAGATAGCAAGGCTGTATGAATGTCAGTGTATGGACAGACCTTGTGACTTATTGACTCTTTTGCTCTTTTTGTTGCTGATCTTCATTAGCTGCTTCTCTCCCGGAATTGTATCCTGCATCTTTTTTCTGACATTAAAATTACAAGTACACATGACAAACAAGCTTCAAACCCGTTCTAGATTCAGAAAGTTTTCTGTCACTTTGTTTTTATTGAAAACCCACAATGCAAACATCTTATTTATATAAAGGCGCCTCCCGCCAAGGCTAGAACCACAGTTTCCTTGTCAAGCATGAAAAGAGTGTATACAAATTTGTCTTTGGGTCCGTGTCACACCCCTGAGTGTGACACAGGATCACTGTGGTGGCAAAGCAGCCTGAGGGCACACAACTGTTTATATCACTCTAATTAAGGCCAGGATTGTTTTCAAAGACCAGCAGAGGATACGGAAGGACTACATCGATGTCGTCTTATTTTAAAATATTGATAAACATAAACTGGAAACCAAAGCTCCAGTAAATTCAAAGTGTGATTTACAAGAAAAATCAAGAAAATTTATAAGCTAAACCACAAGTAGAGAAAAACAAACATTAAATGCTGAATTTCTAGTCATATAGCCTTGGACCCCCTGGCTGTACAGGTCATTTATAGCGAGGCATAGTGCTGTGAGGTCCAGTTCTGTACCTACTGCTCTATCTAATTTGGCTGTATCCATCCTATCTAGGAAAAGAGGATAATGTGCGATTCATATGGTTACCATCATAAGGGAGACACTGCTTAAAACAATGGTTGTCTCTTGGCTTGCTCCAAGCTAGAGGGAGTTGACAGTGTGAAGGGAGGCATGAAATGACAGGGTTTGGGCTCGAGCATGAGCCTGAGCTGTGAACTAACAAGGAAAAAGTCTTTTGATCCTGATTTCTTCACTCATAGTCTAAATCTGTTGTTTTCCACTGAGCTGTTTTTGAGGTAGAGTTCATCATGTTGAGTAACTCCCCCAGCCTGTCAGCTCAGCAGCACTCTGCCGCTCCTCCCTTGTAACTGCTGTAGAGGAGCAGTCACTAAACTGAGATGTTGTCAGGTCTGTCTGAATTCTCTCCTGTTTTTAAATTTATTCAGCACAAAAAGGTGGAGAGAGAGAGAAAGTGACAACTCTCTGATCCTACAGCAGCAGCTGCTTTGGTGTTGGCTCTGAGGTAGACAAGCGTCAGACTCCATGACTGTCTTAGAGATCTGTCAAGATCTTTCCTAATGTGCTGTCAATCTGTTTCACCTTTCAAAACATGGGAGGTGGATTTTGCCCATGTCCTTGTATGGCCACATCTTCAGCGCATTTGCTAATGCAACCAAAGTAAAGAGCAGTTGCAGTGTCAGAGATTTTATGGGCACTTGTTTAGCACGACAACTGGAACAACCCCTGTGCCTCTCCAATACAAGCACAAGTAGCTGAGATCCACAGAGAAATATAAAATAAAAATACCACATCATTTCTTCCAGTGTATGGGAAGACTTTTAATTTCTAAAGCAAAATAAGTATCTGGGATATTCTGCCTCTAGAGCAAGGTCTGTTTGCCACAAGCCATAGTGCAAAGAGGGCTCCTGCCCAGCCAACTACCAAACAGAGGCATGAATGCATTCAGAGGCCCTAAAAGAGCTGCTTTGTCTGCACATTTAAAAAGTTATATCCAAAGGTCCCATTTTTTTTCTGTTTTTCTCTGTGCTTAAATACCTCCAGTTTCTCTCTCATCACAACGATCTTGTGCATTTACATGCCCAACTTCCACGGCAGGCAGGACAAAGGGGTCTGTTATAAATGCAGGCCCAGCTAGATCTTGCTCACAGGCCTCACACCTATATTTCTTCCATAAATCCCAGTCAAATCTCTGTTCTAAGAGGCAATTGCTGAGTTGGCTGCTGGCCCTGGAAACCACAATTTCAAATAAAATGCAATAGAGGAGAAAAGAAAACTACTTTTCTTCTTAAGAACAACAAAACAAAACTAACTACTCCTGCAAAAAAAGGAAGGATTTTAGGTAATGGTAATAAAAATGAGTTCAAATTTGAGCCAGAGTGAGAAAATCCTTCTGAAAAAAGGTTCCTACTTAAAGGTCAATGGGGCAAGAGCCTCAAGTGGCATAAAGTGAGAGAGGTCCCTGAAGTTAATGGATTCCTGACCTTTTATTCAAGAGGTGGATCAATATCTATTTTCAGGAGATTCAGCTCGATACATGTGACCTGTAGTGAGGGGAGCAAGTCTTTAGATTGCAGCTTCCCCCTCACAGCCTCATGTTTTGATTGATTTAGCAGCCACCTGGGCTAACTGGCAGGAACAGAATGAGAAATGTTTAATTAACATCACAGGAAATGCTCCAAGTGTGCTTGGAAATAGTGGGGATAACATTAACATGTCAGTAAATATTTCATAGATTTACAGCCCTTTCAATTTAGACTTTTATTGACTTGACACACAAGTATATCCCTGTGCTGCCTTTAATCCATTTATAGTTGGTTGGTTTTTTAAATCAAAGATATGGATAAAAGGTAACAAGAGACCACTAGTTTCATGCTTGGAGGTATGAGACACTCAAGAGTCCAGCAACCCACAATTGCATCGCCTCAGATTATTTTGCAAAATATTTACTATCTAGGACTGGAAAGAATCCCTGATGTTCAGCCTGTGTCATGCTATGTAACTATGTCTGATGAACAGAAAGAAAGCAGCAAAGGGACTGGAAGAATGATTTTTTTTTTTTTTTTTTTTTTTTTTTTTTTTTTTTTTTGTAAAAGAAGACAAAAACACCATCTTGTTGGCAGAAGAAATTAAACTGTTGTACTGAATCGTGAATTTGAATCACTAAAACCATGTCAAAGCAACATTCAAAATGGAAGAGAATGAGAAGTTTTTTTGTACCTTAAAGCTTCTCTTAAAAAGCAGAAAATCTTTCCAAATTCTTTTCAAGACCTTTTCAACTATTCTAAATTGAAACAAAACCAAACCCCCCAAATGCAGCATTTTGACACAAAAGAGATAAGTCTTACCGTGTGAACAGCTCTTGCTTGGAAAGCCCATTAGTCTGTGTTTTCATCTACTTGTGAAGGTTCCATTGCTAATCAGAAACATCAAATTTCACCTTCCATAAAATTTAGAAAAAACTGATTGTTCAATAGCAGCAATCAAAGAAAGAAAGAATGTGGCACTGTTACAGAAGACTGAAACATTGCTCATGGTATATTAAATGAGTATGGAACCAACAGCCATACTAGATTATTCTAGACATGCAAAGTACTGTAATGGCTACACAGTGATCAATGCTGAGCAAAGCAAATTTTGTAGAAGAAAACAAATTTTTCTAGATTAAATATGAAACGAATCTTAACTCTGTTCTTATCAAACTTTAGTGCCTGCAGGAACAGCTATAGCTTGCTCTGAGGAAAAACACTTGGACACGGCATACCAACACCTACTTTTATGATGCTTTTTCCCGAGGAACAGTTAAATCAGTTCATTCCATAAAGTCAGCTGAAAGGTACACAAATTATCGTTGCGCATATGGGGTGCATGTGAAATGAAATATGAAATCGATCTGCCAGTGGAATGGAAAAACAGGCATGGTAGGAGCTCTAAAAACCTGGAATTACTCAGATTGCTTTCTAACTGATACAACACATGCATGTTTGGTTTCTGGAAAGGCTCCCTCAAAAATTATTTTTGTTTATGTTAAAGGTGGCCACAATAACAATACATTTCTCAGAAATATACGAAGGCTAGGCTTTCCAACAGATTTTGAAACTCTGTGTTTAGAAATCAATTTGAATGTTTCCTTAGGTGCTTCATGGAAGGAGCTGCCTCATGAAATTAACTCCAGCATTTTAGCCATCAAGATGTAGAGGTAAGAGGAGTCACTGCACAGATATAGCAACCACTAGGCATTGAAGTGGCTCAACAACTGGATGTAGGGGTGTTACATTCATACTCTGACATGGAACTGGCATTTCAGATTCGCAGTTATGCTTATATCAGAAATCATGGCTGAGTTACTTCAGGCTCTATCAGCTATAGAAGGAATGAAGTTGCTGTTGTATATACCTATTGGTATAGGGCTTTGACCTATTGAACAGGGCTTTTAACACCTCTTGATATACTTCTATTAGCTTTTGCTACTGTATGCTTCATCCTCGTGAGACAGCCTTATATTTTTCTTAATTATAGAATTTTTTGATAAAGGGAGAAATGTGATCTCTGACCCACCAACCGAAGTGAAAAAGCTTTAAATCCCTTTGTCAATGGACTGTAGTTCTGCTGCCAAGGCGGTGATCTTCTTTGCAAGGGCCAAATAAAATCTCAAACTGGGTACATTCTCAGAGAACTAAAAGACTGAAGAAGTTGTTCCTTTTCCAAAGGAGTAACAAAGATACCTTTATATACGCTGTTCAAACAACTGGAGCTGTGGGAAGAAGAGGGGGAGTCCAAGCAGAACAAGAGATTCCAGCGGTTTGACTGAGCAATAGTTAGAGGAGGAAAGAAACTGCAACCCTTGTGGCTGAGTTAAAAGCAGCAGCTGACAATGTCCGTGCTGTTCAAACAGGCTTGTAGTGCTTTAAGTGACATTGAAATTCTGATGAGAGTTCTTTTTTTGCACCTTCAAACTGAGATATCCGAGACGAAAAATAGGTAGGTTGGGAGTATTTAAAAGCTTAAATATCAGTTCCTGAACTGGGGCCTTTAGGTACCTACATGACCCAAATACCTTGGTGAAAGCCTTTAGAGAGCTTGCTAATGACATATGATGCTGGCTTTTCCTTGTTTCCAACTGAAAAAAATGCATCATTGGGCCTAAAAAGTACATGAAACATCTCCCTCACATTACATTTCTGTGGGAAATTGCCCTGAAGGATGTTACCTGATCATTAGTGGGAAGAGGGTGGGTACATGAATTTGACTTAAAGCAATCTCTGCACTAGGGCGCTGTTTGGACTCTGAACAGTCTGTCCTGAAGAATCATTCAGAGGAATAGGAAAAAAATCAGTATAAAAATTTGTTAGGTGGGTGGCTCATTTGTTATGTTGTTTCTTCTGTCCTTGTAATCCCATGAAACAACCGTAACTGCAATCTTTTTGAAACGCATCAAATCAGATCTTTATCTTGCTCCTTTAAGTTTCTCCATGCGAGAAATCTGGAAAGAGGTTTTAAAACTTTATCTCCAAGCTGTATCAAGGCTTTATGTGCAGAAAGAAGGCCTAATATATAACATTAATTAGCCGGCAATCCAGGTTTGAAGCCATCTAAATGCATGTGCATATATGACATGACAGGCGATTGCACAGAATCTGATCCACCTGATTCTATGGAAGAATCAATGAGTTATTAGGAAAGCAAGTGTCATTCAACACATTATTCCATCTTGGTTTAGAAATGTTAAATATACTGATTTAAAGCTCACACACAATGAGGTATACTTACAAATTTGGTTTTTTACATTCACAGAGTTAACAAATAGGAAAATGTGGATCTGCTAAAAATTTTTAACTCACCAGCAACAGTTTATTCTGAAGTGGACTGGAAGAGAAACTTTAATAACTGATGATACCATTTCAGTGAATATCATGGAAAATTTCAACTGATGTTTTCTTTTCTGAAAAAAATAAGAAATTTCCCCCCTTATTTAGTAAAAAGTTATTTCAATCAAAAATATCAAGAAACTTTAGAATTAAATATTTGTGAAATGCTAAATCCATCTAATGTATTGATGATAGTGTGTGTGTTTATGTGTACCTATGTGTATAAAGGCTTGCTGTGAACAGGGATATAAGGCTCACTCTCAGGATAATGTGTTTTCATTTTTCAGAGTGTGAAAACAATGAAATAAACACCTTTTTCAATGTAAGCAAGCACTGTGTATTTTGTTCCAACTTCACATGTGTTACATATTTTAGCACTTTGTCCTGAAATATACCACGTCTGGGAATACATGGAAAAACTAGAAATTAAAACCTGAAATTTTCTAATATTAAGTAGGCCTGAAGTTTACACATTCTGTCTGCTAAACAGTAACAATTTTCACAGTTATAAATCTTCAATAATAACATTTATTCAAAGGTATTCAGCAATAGAGAAGAAGCACTCTTGTTTACTGTTTCTGGCCCATCATCAGGTCTTTCAGCACTTTTTTTTATTTTAAGTACATAACATTTTTATTAGTGATCCAATATTTCCTGATTATATCTGTTTATTCTTTCATGTTTATTTTCTTTGTTGGTTTTGCCCAAATAGGCTTTGTCTTTTTCATTTTGCTTTTTTTCCCTGCATCAAGCAGAATCTTTGCAGATTGTGTCATAAGTGGAACTGGTAAAACATTCTTGCTCTGAGAACACTCAATTCCTAACCCACTAATTTAAGGGTGGAACTATTTCTGGAAATGTTTTGAGCCTGTGTGCTGAAGAACCTCTTATTCTGTGAGTGCAAAGGCACTAATGCTCTGATACAAATGGTCTGTGCTCAGATGTTTTCCATACACTTTGGTGAGTTGGCTATATTAAAATTTTTCTAAAAATATATATCTCTTATTAAGTTTGCACGCTGATTTTGACATCCAGTTTTCAAATACAGTCCAGAAGTATATAAAAATGTTTTCTCTCTTTATGTCTTATTCAAGGATGGGTACTACCTATTATCTCAAGCCTGTAAGTAGTGTAAATGTTGGAGGACTTGATCCATTTTTCTATCACTTGAAGTCATTTAAAGGGAAAGAACAGAATAGTGGGAAAAAAGTTTGGAGTCTGTGAAGCAGCAAGTGCCATTTTTGTCTCCTCTGGGATTGAAACACAACTGCACAATTTTAGCAAAAAACAATGTTATCGACTACTGGAGAGCAAATACCTCAGGACACAAGGGCAGGTCACTAAGACACTGTCCAAAACAGTGAGAAGAGAGAGGAGGAAAGGAGGTAGAAACTGCAGGTAAAGTGCTTCTACAGAAATAGATTTTGTTTGCTGCTGTCAAATTGCTTTTTCTGTAGACGGCTTTTCATCACTCTCATCCTACTCTAACATGATTCAGAAAGGAAGAGATGGTGGCTGAGCAGAGCAGAATTCAGTCAGCAAAGAAGAAGTGGTCTTTGGAGAATATTTCATCTTGTTTGCAATACATTAGAATTTACCTGAAAAACAAGATTCTTGGAAAAAAAATGCCAAACTTGTTTTTTCTTTAAAGTTTTATGTAATATAAAGTAACAGACAGGGACACGGTAATGTTGTTAATAAAGCTGAACAGCACAACCTCCTCTCAGTTCTTGTCTGACAGTGCTTGGTATCTGCACATAGCCCTCTAAATCTTGGCTTTTCACATTTTAAATGAGGATTTAATGCCTGCGAAAGGTGTTAGACTGACAGCCCAAGAAATGGAGAAATAACCTCAAATAGTGCACGCATCACGCCCTTCATAAAAATATCACAGCACACTGTAAAATTAAATTAGAGTCCTTGTTTTGCTCATAGATCAAATACACCGCAAGGCAGAGGAATGCAGGGGATTTTTTCTCCACTACCCTGCAAAAGTGCTTCAACATCAACTCACTAAACTTCCTCAAAGGCTGTGGCTAATCCCATTCCATCTCCAGACCTCTTTAATTAAACCTGAAAAAAAAATTATGTGTGGTCATAGCTAGTACAAGTTATGCTGGTGTTTTCTGTGATGTAAATATCTAATGGGAATTGGTCTGTACCAGTTTTTTCCTCTCAAAGCTGAGGAATCATCCAAACAGTAGCACAAAGCATCCATGTTTCAAAAGTTGTTGCATTTGAAGCAGTGATCTAAAAAGGGGAAAAGGTACCAAAATGGATAACCAGTGGCTTAATCTGAAGAATCCCAGTCAGGTTGACTCTGAGGAAAATATTCAGGTAATTCTTATATTCTCCAGAGGTTCAGATGTAATTGTAAGAGAACAGTAACATGAGCAAACAATAATTTTTTTTTTCTTTCTATTTTTCTAGAAGAACAGTTAAAGATAATGCACAACACTTCAGTTTATACTGAAAAGCAGAAAAAACACAGGTGAATAGGATAAACAGGATTAAAAAACTGAAACGATCAGATTCCAGAGTCTATCACTATGGGGAAGGAATTGGCTACAGCTTAGTAACTGCCCAGATTAAACCATTTATTCTCCTATTAAAAGATTCACTCTCCTATTTTTGTTTATAGACTTTAAATATATTTTTGTGCCTGGTATACTCTAGCAATACCCTAATAGGGAGGTAAAAAAGGTAGAAACCTTAAAGCATGCTGTGGTCTAACCCTAACCAGGAACATAACTTTGCACACTAATATCCTTGCCAATTCTCACCCGGCATCTCACCCACCTTTTCTTGGAACAAGATTTTATATCCTCAAATTCCTTGGACCCCAATCAGTAAGACCACAGACTGGGGCACAGCAT
This sequence comes from Calidris pugnax, assembly GCF_001431845.1. NCBI lineage: Eukaryota > Metazoa > Chordata > Aves > Charadriiformes > Scolopacidae > Calidris > Calidris pugnax. Next base: position 10,336,389 of record NW_015090805.1, on the reverse strand, counting down.
GGAAACAGCATTACTTGCCTTCATCAAGAAGCTCCCTGGAGCAAAGAGAGAGAGAACGAAGTGTTTTGATGGCACTGTTTGGCCTTGCGCTGACCTTTCACTCCAGACCATTGCTATTGACTTAACTGTGGATTGTCCTTTGGCCGAACAAGAACCACCACTGGGTGAATCTCCTTCTTGCATTCAGAAGAAGCCAAGGGACCAGAGCTGAGCCGTAGGGCACCTATTTCCCCGTGGCTCTCAGCTGCCACGATCGAAGCCGGCTCAGCCCCCAGCTCTCCTCACCTCCAACATCAGCTGTGTTGTGTCCTTGGGAGGGGCTTTGAGGTGGTGCTGTGTATTCATTCCTACCATCTCCTTTTCATTAGGCCCAGATGTATCAAACTTTGTATTTCTCCCAATGCATGTCTGAGATTAGTTGCTGGGTTTAATCTATGAAGACTTTCATCAATCTAAATAAAATTGAAGTGGCAGTCTTTGACAGGAATGTCCACTTGGTTGACTGTTTGACTTCTGATGGCAGATATCACTTTGGGTTTAATCTATGAAGACTTTCATCAATCTAAATAAAATTGAAGTGGCAGTCTTTGACAGGAAGAAGCCTTCCGAATGTCCACTTGGTTGACTGTTTGACTGTTTGACTTCTGATGGCAACTGCTATCCAAAAAGTGTGTCAATGCTCTCATCAGTGAGTTTAGAAATGAAATACTGGTCCAGAAGTGAAATTTTTGCTGATGCACTTAGCAACCAAAATAATATTAACTATACATCACTGAGTTAAAGCATTTTTCTGTTTTGCATAGTTAGACATTGTAGCACTACTGGCTTATACAAGTTTGTGTATTTATTGTCTTTGTACTTTTTAATTAGAGTACCTTAGTGCAATCATGGGTAATGAGCACCACTATTACATGCTGAATTGCTTAAATTAATGAAAGAGGGCATATGCTGTAAAAAAAAAAAAAAAGAAAAGAGAAAAGTAAAGCAAAACATAGTAGTTTTCTGTGAAGAAATATTAAAGGTTTGGTTGAAAAAAAAAGCTTCAACTTTCATTTTATTAGGAATCCTTGTAATTTTCTCCTGACTTTTTTTCACTATAAAGGAGGTCAAAGAAACCAGGAAGAAGAAAAGGAAAAAGATGGGAAATTAAACAAACCCATTTTTTTTTGTCTGAATCTAACTGAACACATATTATTTAGTTGTAGAAATATGAAAAGGAAGAGAGGCATATTAAAAATGTACAGAAAGACTTTTCTTTTTGAACAAAACATTGGAAATTTTTTTATTAGCTCTACATAAAATTATTTGTGTGATTCACGGATGTATAACAATCCTCAAGAACAACATATCTAGACAGTATCAAAAGAGACATATGTGTCTACCGAAACAAGCACTGTGAGTGCGTTGGATGGGTGCTCACAAAGTACCTGATCTAGAGAGGCAGCTCTATTGTCAATGGAGCTAACAGAATTACAGGATTTTGTCAATAAGATGACAGCTACTAGCATGTATTTATTAAATCGACATATTCATGGATTTCAGTCTTACGGCATCTTGTCTAATTGACACAGCAATTTGACAAGATGCAGATGATGATTAAAAAAATATGGAATCCATTATGTCATGCCTTATGAGATGCAGAATGGCCTGTTTAATCTGGTTATTACCCAGTGAACTAAATTTTTGTGAAATCCATCCAAGATGCAAATGGCTTTTTCACATGAGCTCAAAATTATTTTACTGTTGCAAGCAGGCAACCTAATTCCCAGTGAAGGGAGTGGTCTGGAAAGCAATATGGAAACAAGCTTTTCCCTTTTGGGGAGCCAGTGGTCACATTCTCCTAATAAAAAGAAACCTGTAGTTGTGGTGGAAAAGATATTTAACAAGAGAAAGCTGCTTAAATAAAAAAGAACAAGAAGTGTTGCTCTGTATGTATCTTGATCTGGGAATTTCATACTGGCTCAGCATAAACCAAAGGACAAGAGCTCTCTTTTTACGTTATGAAAAAAGTCTTCATTAACAGGTTGGCCACATCAGTTATGCTACTGTACACCATCACAAAGTTTCCATTCCTGCAAACAGTTCTCTGAGCACAGGTAAGCACATGTAAAGGTAGTTAGCAAGACTGGAGATACAGCTGCAGATCTGTATTTCCAGGTGTCAATCTTCTAAGGATATACATACCCTAAACTTTAATTGGTTTAAGACACACCACTGATGTGAGAAGGGTGGTTAGTGTGCCTAAAATTCATACAAACATATGAAATATTAAATTCTAATTTTTTTCAAAACGATATATTTTCCAGTTTAAGCATAGAAGTAGGTCAAAATCAAGGGAATAGAGTAGGGAGAAATATAATTTTAATTGTATATAGTTTTAATTGTTAATATTATATAAGAAATACAAACTACTGAATTGAAAGCATTTTTACTGTTGGCGTCTTCCCAGTCAGATTCTGTGATAATGGAGCACATGACATTTCTCCCACCAAAGGGTTAAAATGAATATTAAAAGAAAAAAATAGATAGGAAGGTTAAAAACCTAATCCTGACTACAAGCCAAACAAAAATTAAATAAATATCATTCCTGACTGTATCTATAAAACATGCAGTTATCTAGGGCAAATCACAGGAAAATCAACAACCATTATTAACACAGGAAGCATGCAGTTTAAATATGTCAAGAAAAAAGGTAATAGACAATTTTATTTTATATTGAAGCACATGCAGTGCAGGCCAAATCCTCCTGAAGGAGAGGAAGCAGTATATTGTTTGCATCTACAGCACTGCATTTCCATTCTGACCAAAGTTGTCAAACGCACGAGATAGCAAATGATATCAGGACTTCACACGATGTAAAGTCATGTTTATTTAAAGAAGGCACTTAGTTGCAAAAAATAAGTGAACATTAGAAAACAATTTATGGGTCATAAACTTGTGAATGAAACATTATGAGCTAGAGAACTTCAGCTTAATTTGTAACCCATTGGTTACCATCCTGTTGTTACATTATATAGCTTTGTTGAAACTGAAGTGAAAAAAAGGTTTTTTAAAATGATTTAAATTTTAGGGGTTTTGATGGAGGAAAGACAACAGAAAATATTCCAAGGCAGGAAAAGCTGAGTTTCTAGGAGGTTAAAAGAGTAGGAAATTAATGGGACTTCAGTCACCAAGATTATCTTATTTGCAAAAAGCTATTTCTTCTGGCAAAACAGGAAGGTAAAAATACCTAGTGCTGGGACTTGAGTTTTTTCAGGTCAGAAGAAGCATTTCAGCAGAAGCTTGATGAAGTTGTATGTTTTTTATGAGCAAGCTGACGACCCAACACGTGTACTGTCCCTGCAGATCTTTTGTGAAAAGAAGAGACCATTGGCTAAGCAGTGTTTTGGAAAAAGATATTTTTATTATGAAAATACTGGATTATCACAAGAAAAAAACTTCCATGGATATCATCTGCAATGTTTACAGTCACTTAAACCAGAGAAACATAGATGGGAAATACCAGATCAGATCAGATCAGATCAGTTCTTTGGCCTGAATTTGAAAAGGTCAAATAGATGAGCTAAAAGACCCAACACAGATTCTTGCTTTCTCATTTCAAATAAATCACATTAATGAAAAATTTCAGCTATGGATACGGTACTTTCTCTTTTCCTCTTTTCATTTCAAAGAGCTGATTTAGCATTTTTTCGTTATTTTTCTTAGAATTAATTTTAAGCATATGCTAAAATATTTTGCTACATAGGGTTAAACACAGTAGTACTTTTAACAAATTATTGAAGGAAAACCAAAAAAGATGTTTCCAAGACACTGCTTGAGCAATCCCAATAAACGCAGAGTACATTGCTGGAAAGCTAAAGGCTTAAATTCTTGGAGGGTAGGGACTCATAAAGGAAGAGCATCAGTGATAAGGAATTCAGTTCCTTTGTGAATTAATGTTAATAATTACAAGGCATGCCAATATACAACCATCATAGTGCAATTTGTCAGGTTCTGTAAGAGAGCTGTCCTATCAGAAAATACAACCTACTTATAAAGATTAACACCACCTATTTATCATAAGTAGCTGAACTATAAATCAGATAGTGTAGAAGGGAACTATAATACATTTTTCAAAACTGAGTTATATTTTGGAGAAAATCCACTGTCTAGTCCCAACAACTGAAACATGCTTTAGCAAGTCAGTAGTTTATACATACGCATTTGGTCCCTTTCAGAATAACATATTTTTCCTTCCTACCTCTATCATTGCAATTTAAAAAAATGCCATTAAAACAACCATTATTTATTAAAGCGACACATTTTTTGACCTTGTGTATAAAGAAGGAGAAGGTGTCATGTGTGTTTCTTGGTTGGTGTTTTCAGATTTGTTTTCCCAAACTCTGACTTCAGCGAACATGTCCCAAGCCATGGGTGTATACACATCTCATGAGGTGGGTGAGTTCAGTTTCCTTACCTTCAAGCCTTATAAAAACACAAATGGCTTCAAAAAACCCCAAGCTATCCCCAGATTAGAAAACCACATTTTTCAAGGGAAGCCTAGAAGTTTAATAAGAAAAAGTTTCCCTGCCTATGAGGTGGACTGTGGTCTGTCAAGCACTGCCTGTCGAAAGGGAAATGCTCCTTTTGCCCCAGGGCCAGGTCAGGTTGCTCAACAGGACTTGGTGTTCCTCTTCCCTTCAGTCGCTGTGTCAGGAGATACTGGGGTGGGGATCAGCTTCCAAGGAGGATGGATCAAGTCCTATCCCTGCTGTCCTCTCTGAGGGGAGGGATGCATGCTCTGCTCCATCCTTCCAGGCTTTTCACAGAAAGACAGGGCTGAACAGGTTGGCAGAAGAACAATTTACTATCTAATGTTTCTTTCAAAACATCTTCTCTTTGCCCGCATATAAAAGCTGTCCATAAAATATGATCATACATCAGTTCACAATTAATTAAAAAAATCTGGATTTGCAGACCTTAATCTGGGTTTGAAGAATCTTGAAAACACAGAATTTATGATGGTTTTGGAGCATGGAGATAGATAGCAGGGGAATTATTAAACACTTATTTCTCTCCATTTTCTGAAAGTATTTTGAAGGTGAGTAGCAGGCACAGCAGTTAGGTGACCACACAAATCTGCTTCCTTGTAGGGGATATTCAGCAGGGTAGTTGCATCATCAGTTTGTAGCATAGGAAAAAAATAATCCACCCCAGTGGATTACCCCTCACAAGTTACTTATAAGATACTGAAACAAGTGTCAGAATTGAAGCTATAACATATAAAATAACATAAAGTTGTGTGAGTATGGCCCTAGCAAATTAAGTTATACTAAATGGCCCTTTATGAGCAAACTTAGTAGAGGGAAAAAGAAGAGCAGATTTCCTTTCATCTGCTGAATTTTTCAGATTAATAGATTTGTGTACTAGAAATCACAAATTAGAAGAATTTGGTTTTATAAATGATTGGACTACCTATCATAATGTCTAATTTCTGTTATTGGCAAATAATTGCTTTCCTCATAAAAGGGTTGGATTCTTTCACTTGTTTCCTCTATTTTCAGAAAAAAAAAAAATTGGATATTTTCTTAGCTCAATAACATTGAGCATTTACTTGGACCTTGTGTATTAGTGTGAGGCATTGCTAATGCCTGCTGCAAAGCGGTGAAACAGGTGGCACTTATGATGCAGATTGCGCTTGCATGTGAGTATGTTGCGGTTAGGCAGCCACAGGATTCTGCTGATAAAGAAACTGTGGGCAAGAACAAAACTGATTCCAGGCAAGGAACTGAAAACATCGTTCCCTGACATACTCTATTATGCATAGAAAAGGCAGTTATCCAAAACTTCATCCAAAACACTCCAGGACAAGATAATTTGGAGAATTGTTATCTGGCCATTGTAGCAAATGCTGGCTGGGTAAGAAATTTGTCTTCTTACTCATACAGACTGCAGTTTCATCACAAAAGATTCTTTCTGTAACGCGGAGAACCTATGCATACACAGCAGATCAAGCTTTTACAAAATGTGATATGTGTGGTTTACTTAATCTGTTATCTTTATGGCATTAAACATGTAATGTTTGTATTTTGAACAAGTGACTCAGGCACCATCAGTAATGTGTTTCTTAGCTTTCCCAGCAGCAGTTGGAGGCAGTCATCATATTAGTGAGCTCAACTTCTAAGGCTTCAGGGCAGTGAATGTAAAGGAGATCATAAAACATAAAAAGTTGTAGCACAGCTTTGATGTTACAACAGCAAAAGCTGCTGAAATGTTCTGTTTCCCTCTTTGCATCAAATTCTTACAGAGTTCCTTCCAACACATGCTGTGCATCTGTCAGCCATGGGAGAGTGCTTGAAGACAAGACTTAAGCAAGGAGGTGTCTACAGCTGAACCCTGGTTTCCCAGGCAGCAGAGCTCTTTTATTTGAAAATCTTTGTAATATACATTGCAGGTTGTAGATGCTGTTGAGTAATTTGGGAGATCGGGCTCCAGATGTGGCAAAAGACACTAAATTTGTCCAGTCTGCTACCGTTTGACCAATATAACCATTCGCTCTGATTGCTTTCTGGTGGTTATTGGAGAGGCTGCCACAGCTTAGGCACATGAATTTCAGAGCTGTTGGTGAAGGGACTCCAGGAGGCAGAAAGACCTGTGCTATTGCAGTGGATATGCTGGTAAGTGGATGCTGGATTCATGAGCTGCTGTGAAGCGTGCAGATCTGGCTTTAGCAGAGGGATTGGAAGCGACTGCAGCAGGCATCCAGAACTCCAGCTTAAGTTTCACAAAGTCACTACAGCTCACAGGAATACTATGGGTAAATTATATGCTACAACTCAGAGACTCTTCAACAGCGTCCAAAGACGTGTATGAGCTTTTGCTGAGAATTTAAAGACTATCAGATGGGTGTAGAGAAAGGATTTGGACCACTGGCACACATCTCCTTAATCTGTTAAACTCTGTGGTATGCCAGCTGTGAAGGACTTGCATAACCATATGCTCATTATTTTATTGACTGCAGGGAGGAGAGAACTTTTCCTTAATACTACCGGGAGTTAATCAGCGGGGCCAAAATCACTACCTCAGTCTTTCCACTGGAAGGTTCTGCATGGTTCCCGTCTCCCACCTCACACAACTCTGCACCTCACCCAGTCTCACCAGTAATTCATACTTCCTGGAATTTTTCGATACTTTGTATGGCGTGCAGTGATTTAAAAGTAAATAACAGTTTATTGAGAAGATATCTTAGAGCATCCAGAAAACAGATGTCTCGGGGTAATGCATTTAAGTGGTAGACAGTGAGGGGTTTAGAAGTTTTTAGTATTGTTTTCTGATTATGTCAGCCTCCTGCATGGAGGAGTCCAATAGCTGCAGCATCACTGTGACTGCTGTCCAGTGAAAGGGAACCTTTACCATTTCCATCACTGATTAGTTTTTTTGCCTGCAAAACAACTGCGTAGGATTAACATGTAAAGTTGGGATGTCTCTTAGTCACCTTGTGTGTGCCTCATTATCTAATAATGAACTGTTTAAAGAAAGCTGAAAATTTTTGCAACCAGCTTTAATCTCAGAATGCTTGTACCTCACTCACAAGATGGTTAAATCTTCCTTAGTTCCTTTCATTTTCCTGTTCTCCTTGTAATCCAATTGGAATAGTTGGAGCAGCCTCAGGGCTGCTCCGAGTCCATCTGACTGAATTTCTTTGCTGAAAGTGTTCCTCAGGATTTTCACACAGAGCTGCATCCCAGGAGGGCTAAATGCTTTGGTCATGCTTATTATCTCATCCACTCCCTCTGAGACGGCTGAGTGCCTGCAGGCAGGGTCTTTGCAGTGGGTGGTGCAAAGCCCTCATAAAGCCATATGATGCAGCAGCAGCATCCAGACTAACTGGAAAGGCTGAAGAGAAACTTCTAAGTTTTATATTTCATAGAATGGTAGAATCATATCTGCAGGTTTATAATTAAATATTAATAAAATGGCTGAACTGAAAAGTAAAAGAAGGGAAATGTCATTTACTTGTGTGCCCCAGTGAAGCTGAGAATACTGAAATCACAGCATATGTTTTCTCTCTTCTTAAAGACTGTAGATTATTACAGGCAGACTTTATTGTGGTCTATAATTTTGGTTTTCTGCTTCTGACTATGCCAAACAGCATTTTTTGTTTTGTTCAAACAGCAATCAAGAATGGCATGTTATCAAGCCACAGTGTTGTGACCTTTGGATATAAAGTGAATATTCTAGCTACTTGGAGCCAACACATATATTAAATTCTAAGGTTGGAGCAAGGGTGAAAAACAGAGGACATATTTTTTAAGATGTCTTGCAAACCTAAAGCTCAGTGCTTCATTTCTCCTCAAGATTTATCGATTTTGGTGCATTGCCTACAGATTTTACAGGGATGTTATACCAAGGGCATTCCATTTATTTTGGTCAACAGCCAGACAGTTAAATTTCTAAACAGCTGTCTGGAACTGGATGAACACATGGACTCAACATGTCTTAAAATAAAGAAATAATAATGATTTTAATGCTGTTTCTGCCAGTGTAGATACGGTATAAATAAACAATAAAGATATTTTTTATTTTTACATACATGGGGAAGAAAGAGACTGTAAATAAAACACATTTCTGAAAGAGAATAGTAAGTCCTACCTTCAGGATAATTAAATGCTTCAGTTTACCAATTAATTTCCTTCCCAGGAGAATGCCTAACAATGTTGGAGAACTTTCATCCAAAATATCTAATCAGGTTTTTTAAATAAACAAAAAAACCCACTGTGAAATCTTTGATTTATAAATATACTGTGACCTGCCATCCTCTCTGCTTTTTCCAGCCTCTTTCTTTATTACGTTAGAAGAAAGAAGTAACATTCTTGTTTCTTCGTCCACCAAAATGCAATTGATTTAGCTGCATTACATAGAGACTAGGTATCTCATTAGGTTAGGTACATGGCATTCTTTTTCCTGTTGTCCTCCTTCGAAGCAATATATCTGGGAAGTACTGCTTGCATCAGCATGTAACCTCCAATTCTTAATATCCTGATAGCATTAAAGGTGAGTGAAGCACTGAAAATTTTCAAGCTATCATAAAACAATGAAAAATTGAAAGGGAACAGAGATCAGTGTACTGTTTCACAGTGACTAATTATCTGAATACCAGGTCCACAAGCACTGTATTAAAGGTAGGTTGGAATGGGCTTTGACCCAAGCAAACTGAGGCACTTACTGAATGAGAATTTTTGGTGACAGGAGGAGTATATACAGTCGGTATATCTCTAACTCCCGCTATCTATGTTGTGCCAGCATAATAATTTGTTTTCTTCTTTTGAGCAGGAGGAAAGGAGGGGATAGATTGAACTATTTTTCAGTCAGATTAGTTTCCTATTACATCTCTCTCTGTACTAGTACAAGCATTTGCCGCAGAATAGTCCAAGGGATAATGCAGGAAAGAATACATGGCTAGAAAAAGGGGACATTGCTTAAACAGGAGTACAAGAACCACAAAAAATCAGGTCAGTAAAGGCTTTACGGATTCCGCTACCAACCCTCCTAATTTGGACTAGAGAAGAAGCAGTGCTACAAGTTAAAAAAGACATCCCAAACTTCGAACGAAATCTATTCTGACTGCATCTCTCTCTGAAGTTTGGCAGCCATCAACTCTATTACACACAGACATGTCTGAAGAATAAAGCCAAATTTTCCCCCTTTGTAACAACATAACCAAGACAGTTCTGGTTCTTGATGAAGTGAATATAGGGACAGGCACAATATAGGTTTAAATTGTCGTCTGGAGTTGCTTTTTAAAAAGCACATATTTAAAAGGCTACATTTTGTAGCCATTCACAGAATTCACTAGACTTTGACACTATTCCTAAATCACTACAATGTAGTGAGCAAACAACAGTTTGCTCCTGTTAGTGATGATAGCAGAATGCCCTGAGGAACACGTATTGTCCTTTTTCCCCCAAGTGCAGTTCACAGATTTGAACATTATACAATACTGAAGATCATAGGCCTACAACAAGAGATAAGTGAGAAGATAGCTTAGTCAAGGTCATACAAATTCTTGTATAGGTATAGTAGTGAAGTTTAGGCAGGTAATTAATCCCTCTGGCTTAAACATGTTTTTGAAGTATTCTTCACAGGATCAGAAGGTCTTTTGTTGTCTGTTCCTGTGCTGGCTGTTGAGACTAGTCAATGAGGAAAGGTTTCAGTTAGTGCCAATTGTGATACGGGTTTTGGGAAATGTGATTATTAATAAGTATTTATATGGGTCTGTGTGTAGATTTACTCCTTCTAATGAGAAGATGAGATTTTCAGATGTGAAGTGAGCTTTAGCCTGTATTCTTATCTGATTTTAGTTTAAGACTAAAGACATCCACCATCTATGGATATGAAACTTAAATACTTGGAAATTAAAATACAGCTGTCTGTACTATAATCATAGAATTGTATAGAGAAATGTTTTCATTAATTCCTGATCTGCCTGTTTTGACAGCAGCTTAGTTGTCTGATAACGCAACGAGACAAATTAAATCCTGCTTCAGGCAGTACACAGACCACATTACTCAAAAAGAGAAATTAAAAACTGTTGAACATCTGTTATTACTGTGAATTTAATCTGTAGAACAACTTCATTATTTTACTTCACATATTTAACTTTATTATTGAAGAAAAAGAGAATGTCTTGTGGTTAGAACATTGGTTTTGGGGAAAAAAAATCTGTTATTTATTCTCCTATTTGCCCTTGATTCCTGAGTGACTTTATATGAATAAATTAGTCTCTTTGTACCTTAGCTATCCCATCAGCAAAATGGGAATATTATTACTGCTTGCTTCATGAGGTGTTGGGAATATTAATTAGTTTCAAATTTGCCACATCTGGAAATGGTACAAACTACCTCCCTCTCTGAAAAGAACTTAAATACTAATGAATTAAGAGTTCTGTATATGAAGCCAAGCATCATTAAGTTTTGATGGTAGAGCATTATTAAGTTTTTGATGGTAGAGAAAATAGTTATGACAGAACCTTCAAATGTGACAGAAATCATATCATATATTTCACTGGCCTGGACAGTGACCCTTTTAACTCTAAGATATTCAGGCACAAACTTACTTTAAATAATGCAAACAATACAAAATGGCTTAGCTTTACTGAATATTTTCAACCTGTATTTTCATCATGTACACTGATGAGATACTGGAATGTAATTTCTTCATTACTGCGTATGGTTTACTTTTCTCCATAAATTATATTCATAATGAAAAATAATAGTGGCACAGCAAAAGATATTTAATATACCTCTCAGGACTTCTGTTTTGTAGTTTATCCACCCTCCACATCCCCCGAGTCAATTGTCTGTGGTCTTGGTCACACAAAGCTCTGAGGGCAAGTGAGATTCACGGAGGAATAAGGTTTGTTAGCGTGAATGTAGTGCTGCAGACCTCATCACTCTACAACTACTTGAAAGGACATTGCAGAGAGGTTGGTGCTGGTCTCTTCTCACAGGTAATTAGCGATAGAAGGAGAGAAAATGGCTTCAAGCTGAAATAGGGTAGGTTTAGACTGCACATTAGGAAAAAAAATCTTCACAGAAAGAGTGATTAGACACTGGAATAGGCTGCCCAGGGAGGTGGTTGAGTCACCATCCCTGGATGTGTTTAAGAGTTGTTTAGATGTGGTGTGTTGGGATATGGTGTAGTGGAAAACTTTGTAGAGTAGGGTTGATGGTTGGACTCGATGATCCCAAGGGTCTTTTCCAACCTGAATGATTCTATGATCCTCTATACTGCTGTCAGAGCTTGTTCTACTATGTTTTCACAGTGCTCTGTCAAGCTGAGCTGATATATCATTTAAAACTGGCACTAGCTGCAGCATTTCTGTCCCACTTGGTGTTGCACTTTGTTGACAAGTACCCCAAGACTCCATGGGAAAGAGGAGCAAGGCAATACAATTGCAATGAAGAATAATTTTTGAACTGAAACCATGCAGAATCTCTTCGTGGCCAATTTAGGTTATTAAGCACCACCCTCACCATGCAGACAATGCATACAAATATGCTACTTTATTGACCCATTTTCTCTGAGTGCAAACTTGAGCTAGAGCTGAGCAGCACAATTCAGGGGATTTTCAGAGGCAGAGTGCACTCTTTCAGTGTGATTAAATGGAGTTAAACTATGACTCCTTGCAGTATAGAAAATATTTAGTTCCATTTTGTAGCAGAGAATTATTTCACCCATAGGAACCAATCAGAAAATGAAGCTATTGGAAAGGAAAGGAAAGGAAAGGAAAGGAAAAATGAACAATGAAAAAAATAGTAGATGTAAACATTCGTATCTATAAACACATTTACCATCTGAACTTTAGAATAATTAATTTTTTGCATATCTCCATAAATTTCTGTGCTCTCTGTGAATTTTTTTTACCACATAAAGCAAACTGATCATCCCTTTTCAATGGCTACGCTCACTATTTCTCTTTTTATGAACTTTTAAGAAGTCTGGCAATTATCTGGCCGTTCTTAAGAGTGATAGCTCATCTGAAATCAACTAGGAGAGAGAAAAGACCAACTATTTCAGCAAGATTTAAAAGCTTTTTCAGCTTCATTCCTGATATATTAGCTGACAGTTTACCAAAAACCTGCTACAACAAGAAGGTAGAGGTGCAGAAATGCATTCTTTATGCAACATGTTTTGAGACTGTTATCAGACCCCACTTTGTCCACGGTTCCTTGACCATTCAAAGCCCCTGGTGTCTCACCTATTCATACTTATTCTGAAGTCAGCTTTCTCTCGACTCTTTTACTATTTATGATACAAACCCATTTGAATATAATCTATTTTGAATCCTGATGTCCTCACCACTGTGTTATAACCCTGACTTCTCCACTGACAGTGAATGGAGTGCATTTCTACTAGACATGGTGACTCCAATGCTAAGTTGGCCTTGGCTAAAGCAGCAACCAGTAACAGCTTAATATCATAAACTCTTAAAGGTTTGGCAGGAAACTGTTATCTTTATTTTTTTAAAACATCCTAAAGAGACAGTAGTGCTGGTGCTTTAACCGTGTACATAGTTATATTTACTGATGGCTTTTAGGAGGAGTTGCTTTTTAACTATGCTAATTTCTTTTCTGTGAAGGGTTTTGTAGAATAGCGTACAGGCAATCAACACAGACACATAAGCCACAACCTTTGCTTTTATAGGCATTCAACGGGGATCATTGCTTTGTCTTCCTCCTCTCATGTGATTCAAAATGATGCCTGTATTTTGCACACAGTGTCCAGCAACTGGCTAGCCATGATGCCCTGTTCCTTCAGCATCTACTCTTTTGGGAGCACCATGTAGTGACAATAGCTAGAGCAGACCAGTTATTAATCTATTGACTTTAGGAACGGTTTCTCCCTCTCTAGATACCATGGCAGGAGCCCTTCAGAGTCACTGAGCATGCTGGGAGGATGAAAAGGACTCCTGAAGAGCATAAGAGGGGTTGTAGCTGTGACTGTGTGAACCTACCCAGGCACGTACATGTCCTGGAGTTTTGGTGAAAGCAGGTTCTGGTTAGAGATGTACCTGTGCACTGTTTGCCTATGTCTGAATTAGCAGAGGCTTAACTCGTACTGATATTTTACGTACTCAGTAAAATGAAGAAAAAAACCATTTGTTAATAGGACAGTATTTTCTAAGATCTGGGACACTTTCTGATCCAGTTTTACTCTGACACAATATAAAGCTGTCCTGCTAGCAAACAACTAGCTGTGGTAACTGGCAGGGGGGCAAGGATGACCAGTTTTTTCTATACACTGGAAAAAGTGATCGTTCACCTTAGAAAAAAAGTGTTTATGCAGTTAAATAATTTCTCTCTATCAGAAGTATTAATCTTTCTTACTTTGGTTCTTCAGGGATTATAATGTACAACTCTCTAGTGACTGGCTTGTACTCTTGATCTTATGTTGTATCATTTTGATACTGTAGCTTTGAGGATTCTTCACTGGTGTTTATTTCCAGGAATGTTTTAAGCTGAACTCCAGCTACAATGGAAGCTCTATAAATATTTTGCTGGATAATAAACTTTTCCTTTACTTCTTAACTGTAGTGTTTCACTAAAATGCATTAACAAAACATGTTCAAATTCTCGATATATGCTACTGTTTATTCCTGAACAGTTTTATAAGATCATGTTTTTTAGAGCAAATATTATGGAAAGTTTTCTGGCCATCCATCAAAGAGGTGAAGATGAGTAAAGAAATATCAACTAACTGATACTGTGGGCTAAATTTCAAATACCAGTGTCAGTTATTCCATTTTAGGGAAACTTATGATACAAACATATAAGGGGAAATTAAAGAAATCGGTGATGACAATAAATTTCATCACATGGAAAAAAAATCCCTTCTAAAAATTCATTATAAATTCTTTCTGATGTAGACTTCAGGCGGATACTGCTGTTCAGTGGTGGCTACATCAAAGCTATAGAATCAACTTTGCTTCCATTATTTATTTATTTTTTGTAGATCTATGGAACCACTTCTTTCTTCCCTAAAATGGAAGCATTTTACTATCATGTAACATCCTTTTTGGAGGCACCGACATTTTCTATGTGTTTGTCCAACTTCTTTGTAGTTCTGATTAAGTATTGCCACCAACTGTATGTCACAGTATATAATAAAGTATTCCTCCCTCAGATTTCACTTTCTGCACACCCTTCTCTGATTCTAATCTCTATTACCATAATTAACTCCAAAAGTGATTTAGTACAGTGGCAAGTTACATAAAGGAGCAGTTGATTATTAAAGAAGATGACTGACAGGTCCTGATGCATGTGGTTCCAAGCAGCAATTCTACACAAAATCTTGCATAATTACAATAAAACAGGGGTGTATCATCCCTAGCTATCCATCACTCAACAAGTTTTTTAGCTGTGGCATCAACTTAAAATTACAATGAGTCCTATTTTCAACATCATATTCAGTACTCCACACAAAACAGAAAAAGACCGTTTGGGCACTTCCAAAAGATAAATAAGTTACCTCCATTGAATGCTCAAAGAATAGCACTGCCTCACAGAAAGAAAAATCCTTTCCCCCCCCTTTGCTAGGTTACTGCAGAATACAGCTTTAACTAACCATCAAATTAACTGTACACCATCTAGCATTACTTCAAGTTCCTCAGGGTGTTTCCAACTTGAACCCAGTTAACTGTAGTTCACCTCCTGGAAAAGAGTTACTTTTTTGCCTCAAATGTCTTTGCCATGAATCACAGGTGGCTATTCACAACTAGTATTTGTTTTGAAAGCAGAGACTGTTTCTCTACTGAGGTCTATGTGTAGTAGTTCAAATAGGAGCTCCAATAGGAGCTACATGTAAGTTAATTTGCTACTGCAAGCCAGACCCCTAAATTACCAGGGCTTTCTAGCTGTAGAAAACCTTGTGTTCTTCAAGGTTAGCCAAAGAAATCAGTTTAAACACATCAGCATCAGTTACTTGACATTCTGCCTTTTTTTCCTCATTATATGTTTTAAACACAAGGTTAAAGGCTTATTAACAAAAACTTGTAGGATACAGGCCTTAATGCTTGTACATACCTTTTATAATTATAAACTAAACAGAATTCCTACTGAATACCTTCAAATGAAAAAATGAGGCCAGAAAAATCTCTTTTTCTGCAGAATACACTTTCTGACAAAACACTTATAGCCAAAAGGAAATTTAGGTATACTCTGGAGTCCTCTTTACAATTTAGCCAAATGTTACTTTTTGGAAATCACGTTTAAAATAATGTTAAATTACAATTGTATGATTTTGTGAAATAGAAGAGTATGATTGACTCAATCAAATTTAATTTCTGTTAAGAACAGTTTATATGACTAAATAATAAAGAGCTATTCCTGGAATTATTCAGAGAAAGAGAAGGATATAAGCATTAGTAATACAAGGAAACACATAAATGAGAAGGGAAAAAACAGTTTTTAGAGAAATGGTCTAATGTCTTTTGCTCAAATTTTTCTTCATTGTCCTCCTTTGATCATATTACATTTACAGACATACTGCACTCCACACTTTGGTTTGATGCATTCTAAACTTTGAGGACCTGGGAGCCTGCAAAATGGAAAACCAAGTGATTCACTGACATGATTTTAGTGTTCTTAGGTCAGTTCATCATGTTCCTGGCTTTTATCTTGCTTTTCTGTGTAGTTATGCGAGTTCAAATTTGTGACAAGTAACATTTAATAACTTGCATCTGTCTGCTTTTGTTAATCTAGAAAGTTGTTGCTCCAGTTTGGTTAACAACCTTAGTGGTCTAAACCATTGAAACCATCTTTAGTATTTTGTTTATCACAATAGAGAGGAGCAATATTCAAAGCATGGCATGTATTTTTGATTTCTGAAGTCATCACTTCTGTCATGATCCATGTGGCAGCTGGCCACTTCCAAAAAATGCTTAGAAAGCTGCAAGTCTCACACTGGAGTCCAGCTAAATTAACCTTATTGCTCCAACTTCTACTTACCTTTCATCAATCATTAGCTCTATACGCAGATCCAACTCTTAAAATGAGAAACATGGTGAACAGACTGTCATTTTGAACTAGGACAAGAAGATATGAAGCATTGCAATCACATACTTAATCATCGTGAAGGATTTACTAGAAATTATGGAAAGAAGATCACAGGCTGCACAATTGCAGGAAACTAAGAAATGCAAGGGGATCTTTCACAGTGATTAGAACAAATAGGACTCATTCATCATTGCATTTCCCCTCTAATTTAAGGGCTTACATGTGCATAACTGAAATTACTTGGTGGTATCTCAGGTCCATTATCCTACTTAAGTTATAAAAATATGTTTTCCTGGCTTGGTAATAGTTGTGACTTTGCTGTTTATCTTGCTGATCTGAGAGAAAAAGTCATGTGAACAAGGCAAAGGTTTCAGAGGAACCACATACCAAAATGTGCAGTTGTTCCTTCTTCACTTATCCTGATTGCACTCTTAGGTTTTTAGACCATGTTTGTTTTATTTCTCTGCTTTGCCTCCTAAATCAACAGAATGGAAACAGACACTGTTTTCATTTTGTGACATCTTGTGTTTTTCATGTTTCAGAAACCAGCAAACAACTTAAGGCTGAAGAGTGCTGACACGCAGTAATTGCTCAATAGAGTCGCTTTTGATGTGGAGAGAATTTGCTTTTTAAGGCAGTGGGAGAAAGACAGTGCAAATAACACTTGGGCTGGGTGGGATTTCTAGTGGTTGACTACCTACTGGACATTGCTGACAACATCAAAGTCACTGAGACCCAAAGAGGCGCTTCCCCAAAGAAATACAGGCAATTCATACCTACTTTTCACAACAATCTTCTGAGGTGGGGTTTAACTCAAGAGAAGTTGCTTAAGGAAATGATGGTCAGCTTGGGGGAAAAGCTAGCCTTTTTATGCACATCAAATGACCCTAGTGAATCTAGAAGGACCTTTTTTCTTTTTGTGGCAACATACTTTCCTCTATGCTGAGCTTATTAGAGAATTAAAGCCAAAGGACATAAACATTTATGTACCACAAGGTGCAGCTCCAGGGGCAGCCCCACCTAAATCAGTGAGGCTGGTTTTCATATGAGAGTTCTTAAGAGTAAATATTTGTCAAAACACTCCTGGTTTTGTCGAGCTCTGTCAATCAGAACTCCTTTGGCTTCCATCAGTACGAGCGGGCACTGCTCTATTACCACTAATACAACTCGTGCCTACACATAAGACATGAAGAAAATGTTTGGAAAGATAACTTGTTCTGCTAGCTCCATTTATGAAAGCAATAGATAAACCAGGTTTAATGTATTATCTTTACAGAATACTTTGCAAGAGATGACAAAACCGGAATGCTTCTCAGTAATATTATTACACAGAAAAATCAGAATGAAAATGTGTCATATTTCTCCATATGAGAAAAATAATTTTGTGGCAAAAAAGAATGGATAGAGTCTTATTTTTGACAGCAGCATTCTTTTATGGTGTAACAGAAACAGACTTTGCTGAGATTTTCACTTCTTTAGAAAAGAAGTCCATAAGGACCTCAACACTGAATCCTATGTTTTATTCTGCCATTCTTATGTTCCCTAATTTTTTTTCATTCTACATATGCTTGCAAATTAGTAAATAATGATATGATCACATACAGAATACTTGAGTGTGATTAATTTTAGATAATGCTCATATCAATTTATTTCTTCATGGAATTTAAGCCTATACTTACTTGCTTTGTTTTTTAGATCTGCACTTTAGACACTAGCTCAGGAAGAAAGTTTACCTTTAGGTGTCCCAAAGTAACCTTGGGACAATAGAGACTGTACTATTTGGAGACTTACCTGTCTGTTTATAAACTGCAGCTTTCTACTGACATAAGCCTTTTGGGTTACCAGCTCTACCCCGGAGACCCAAGATGTATAAGCCAAATGCAAATCAGATACATGTAGGTCAAATAAATTTCTACTGTGGAAGAGATATTAGTGATGTATACCTACCTTGACATGTCTCCTGTTCTTCTGTAATTTTAGCAACTTAAATTTTTCTTAAATTACTGTGAAACCTGTAGGATTCCTTGATGGTTTACTTGGGTTCCTGAGTGTTCACATCAGGCCATTGAAACTTACTCTAAAGTATTTGGAGTGGATTGAAAAAAATAGGAATTAAAATTGTTCTTGGTAGGTTCTCTTCCTACTGCATAGAATTCCTTTACTCATCTGGATTTGGCTGATCTGGAAGTTGACAGCAGCAGTGAGAACAGCAAGCAGTACTGTTGAGCTGCATTTAGAAGGGGATCCATTATTTGCATGCAGGCGAAAGCCAGTCTGCAAAATGAAGTGCTCACTAAGTGAGAAAGGAAACATTAACCTGCCAGACAAAAACAGAAAGATACTGTTGAGGAACCATACACTAATATCTTTCATTTTAGGTTAGTTTTTAGTTACATACTCCACAAATCCACATTTTCCTTCTATTATATGTATCATATGGCTATCAAATGTACTTATTGTGTATTTTGACAACTGCAAGAATGGCTGAGTACTGGGCAATCTTCCTGCACGAGGACCTGCAGCTGTGAGGCTGGAAACACCAGTGACTTGAGATGCAGCATTTTACTTCTGCAGAACTCTGCCTCCTTGGAAACTGCCACAGCCATGCTTTGAATCTGGAGACACTGCCACTTAAGGCCCAAGAGGTAATATTTCAACTAAAGAAAGGCAAAAGAACACTGTGGCTGGTGCTCCCATCTTTCATTCTTCCACATGGGATGAGTAGCATCTGGCCTTCTGCCTTCAAAGACATCAAAATATCCCTAATATATCTTAAAAAAAGGTTCAGGATCAAAGGCAAGTCAAATCCAATGTGGTTTAATGCTTGTGAAACTCTGGAACTTCTTTAGGGTTCACAAAGCTTGTTTTAACTTGTGAAATATTTTTCCTTTAATTAAAACCCATATTCCCAGCCAGGGTGATTCAATTTTATATTCAGCTAAAGTCAGAGAGTGCTATGTGTTAGCATAATCTAAAACACACACAACTGAATGGGAACAGAAAACTGGACGCTAAAAATGTCTTCAGACATAAAAAGCAAATTACTCATTAGTAAGCAAAGAAAAATAGCAACTAAAAAGGCAAAGCAAGACTAGACTACTCTTGCAACAAAGTAATGAAGCAGAAGTGTGAAGTCATTAACTTCTTTTAATAAGTAGTATTGCCATATTTGGATGTTGATGTTCAACTAGAGGAAATGGTCATTGACTTTTATAGATCCATATAAGTTCACATTTGCTGAAAGCCTCCCCTGAAAACACTGGGCTCATTTCTAGAATATTTATTTTTGGGAGGACAGATTCTCTGACAGATTTCAGAGAAAAAAAAAAAAAAAAGAGAATAAAGGCAATAAAGGGATTAACTCACAAAGTTAAACAGGTGATGGCATACTTACATTTCACAGACTGAAACAATGTGATAAATCAAGAAAAAAGGGAAAACCCAGAGAATATTCTTACTCAGAGTCATAACAGGTTGTGATATCCTGTCCTCTCATTCATTCCAAGAGCTGAAATAGCAGCTACTTGCTCATATCCCAATTGCACTTGAAAGTTCCCATTTGGATATGTCATTCCACGGAGCTCAAACTTGACTCAGCTGACTTCATTGGCCTCCTTTTACAGGAAGATCAGAAGTAGGATATGATTACTGGTTAACTTTGCCAAAAATACTCTCATATGTATGTCTAATTTATTACTTAGTTTACTTGGGTAACTAATAGGTAAGTGAAGCATGATAAGAAAAAATTCTTCAGAAATGAGAAGAATTGTGTCAAGAAGCACATATTAAGAGGATGAGATTTGGAGTTGATCTGATTTATAACTTAAAAAAAAATCAATTGACTCAGCTAGAAGCCTTTGGCCTTCACTTTCTTGCCATGGGGAACAGAGGCTATCAACAAACATGAGGGAAAATGACAGACTATAATACCATTCAAGGCTACCTCTGGAGATAGAAAAAGAATTCTGAAGAAGATGACGAAACTGTTTTTGACAGCCCAGAAGAATCCACCTAGAGTGATATATTTCTCACTATAAAATGTCAGTTTAAGAGAGAGTGGGAGGTGAAAATTCAAAGAGATGTCCAGTCACAAAAGCGTGAGTGTGGGGAAAAAACTGGGAAAGCTTCTGGGGGCATTCCATGGCTTCATAGCTATTTATATAGCTACAAAATACTGCAAATCTGGCTAGATAGATTTGTATTTGGCAAAGGGAAAAGATGTTTTGCAACAAGCTTCAGACAGGAGCAAGACAAACACCTTGACTATTCTAGATATGCTGCTACATATTGAAGTTTAAGCCAACCTTTAACCGGAGAAGCAAGTAAAAACAGATAGAAATCTGACTTTCTTAGTAAAGATAAGCCTTGGACACTGCTCTGGGAAGTGTCATCAAGAGTATCATGTAGGATACCTCATTTTGGTTTTTATTTTTGCTGTTGGCTGAACAGACCACTGCTAGCTTTTAGCATTTCTTGCAGACCACACAGTTCTCTCACCGTCAGTCTTTTAACTATTACTCTTTACTTCTTCATGAGTTTCAGAGTAGGAATAATCTGTGAAAGTATGCAAACTACAGCTAGCCAATGTTTGGTAACTGTTGCTTTGTTTCATCAATGTCTGTGGGAATTCTCACAGTTGCTCCTTTCTTAAAAAAAAAAAAGTTACCAAAGAGTAAAAATGATAATGGCTCTACTACTGGAGTAAAGCAGTCTTTCTTCAGCATCTTTCTGTCTGTTGCCAAACCACCAAGCTGTCCCAGTTTATTTCAAAAATTTATTTAGAAACCTGAATCTGGATGGGGATAGGAAAGCAAAATCAACATTAGGTAAGGAAACAGCATTTGAGTTACTTAGCTTGCTCTAGGCTCACCCTTATTTGTTATTACTAAATTAACTCTGGGCTGGAAAGAAGAGGAAAGTTATAATTGGTTGCTTTTAACTTGGACTTAAAAATTGAAGCCAAGTTTTTTAATATTCTGGATTCCTTTACCTAATTGCATCTGCACACTGACAACTACACTTAAAGAAAACCAAAGAAGTTGCTTTTGTGGCAAAACTTTCTTTCCATGGCAGTGAGCATGTAAAAAAATTTCAGCACTTCCTACTAAGTTTTGAGATAGGCGGTGGTGTTTGGTTTGGTTTGAGCACCTTTGAGTATTGAGGTGTGATTATTCCTACAGCACAAATGGTTGATTTGTAAGTTTTCTCTAGGCACTATCAGACAAGGCTGCTTGCAAAATTTGGTTTGGCCAACTGGCTGCATAATATCTGGTTTCTAGGGACATGGGAACTGTAGGAGGCTAGGTGGCTAGGTTACTTTTCATCCCTACCCTTTACACCAAGGTCACCAGGAACAAGATTTCCAATGTTATACGTCATCAGTTGCATGGAGGAAATTAAAACTATTTCTTTGTAATCAGAATTGCTGTTGTACTGAAGTCCTTGCACAGAGATGAGGGCAATTAGATATTACCTAACAGAAAGTCCTGTTCATGGCCCTCCTGTTTGCAGCTCTGAAGACTCAACTTTACCGTGGAGAGCTGTTATTTATGGGCAGCACATAACATTTTATCTCTTCTGAAAAGCTGACTTAGACTTGTCAAAATGCTCAGCTGTTGTGTAAATATTTATGCTTCTTGTAACAGTAATGGCCACAGACGCAGAATATGCAACATGCATCTACAATATTTTGCTTTGACGTACAATTCCAGTGGAGCTATTCAGTGATGGAACTTGCTTGACACAGCATTATTAGTAATCTTGCTCATATATTTTGCTTCACTTTATTGCTAAGAAAGCTAACAGTGCAAAACTGGTTATTTTTTCTGGAAGAAATAGCAACTATGAATCCCAGGTTTCTCATCTGCACCGTACAAGGATAATGTGGCAGCTCCACAATTGTTTTCCTACTGGGATCTTATGTTGGCTAGATGCCCAACTGCTTCTCTCTAGTTGTTTGAGTATGTGCAGATTTAATTTTTTTAAAAAGGGTGGAGGGGTGGTGGAAGGTAACTATTGACTTTCAAAGCCTAAGGCCATATGTGGTCAGATCCCATTTGGGTACCTCCACAAGGCAGAGATGAAGGCAGTGTAAAGTGTTTCCCTGACTCACATTGCCTTGCGAAAGTGCTAACTGGGATCATATTCTTTGCTCCCCCCAGAAATAATCATCTGCTCTGATTTAGCACCAGCCCTAATCTTCCAATGCGGAGAGCAGCTGGGTGGAGGTTCAGTTTTGCCTGTGCCTCCGTGCTGGCTAGTACTGTTAAGAGAAACTGACCATGTGTTTTAGCATTTTAAAAGTTAATAGAAGCAGAATTTCATTGTGAAGTTGCTTGCAATTTTGGAAATCATTCTTTCAGGCACTTTATGGCAACAAGAATCCTGTCGCCTCCCCTTCCCAGCCCAACCTAAAAACGAAGTCCAAGGTGTTACTGAAAGTCCAAACTTTACTGAAAGATTGATTGAAAACTCAGCAGCATTAGGAAAAGAGATTGCCATGAAACACTTTTTAACGATTTTCTTGATACTGTTGCTTACAGGGGAGCATAAGAAGCCCAAATGTCAAAGGATAAAGAAGGCATATTCTCCTAAAAAATGCATGTAGTGAACATTTTAGGGGCTCTGTTTTCATACATAATTAAGGATGGATGGAGCCCTGATCTGAAATTGACAGCTTTTCTTGGGTGCTCTTGGCTCCCTATTTTTTCCTCTGGTAACTATGCAACTCTAGGGGGAGGATTCCTCGTGTGTGAGAATAACTACTTGCAAATATAGTTGAAAATGCAGCTTTAAATCCATAGATGCAAAAAGCAAAGACTTTTTCATATCAAGAATCTGCTGAATACTGAGTTATCCATCTGCCCATGTGTAATTTAACCTGGCACCATTTCCAGTGATGTCATGCCTGGAACGTCCAGCCCTGTGGAGAGATACTCACTGGGATGGAGCTGCTGTGTGAGGTGGAAAGACTAGCAGATGTGGTAATTCGCTCTTGGAACGGAGGTCATATCAAGTTGCATATTTGAGTAAAGGCGATTTCTTTAAACCTTGTAGTTTTGGAGCAGGCATATGTTCAAAAGACAGGTAGGTGACGAACTATATGGCCAGTTCTTCTGGCTAAATATTATAATTTTAAGAAAAAAGTGTTCCATTATGTCATTTTATTTCATGTCATTTCTAGGCAGCTGGCTTTGCAACTGTGGGATAAGAAGTGTCTGGCAGAGCCTGTTCCACGTAGATAAAGTTCTGCTGCATTATGGGTCTTCCCCCACACTGCTTAAGAAAAATTGTGGTCATTTTTAGAACCATGTGTAGCTAGGTGGCACAGTCATCACTCAAGTGATGATGAGTGATGTTGATGACTGACTGCCTGTTAGTCAGAATCTCCCTACTAGTCAATGGTCCTGTTGCAACGGATTTTGACAATCTTCAATGCATTAAAGTTTGTACAGAAGTTTGCATGAATTAAATTGCTGAGGCTAGTTTCACAACAGACCCAGTTCCAGTATCTTTACCAGCACTGCCTAATACTTTGTTCTGTGAGCTGACCTATATAGGGCAAAAAAATCAAAGCAGAGTCAGGCAGTAGTCAGTATAGATGACAATGTTATTATCTTGTGGTTTGTGATATGAACACAGCCAGATGGTGTGGTAACTCATTCTTCACAGGGAAATGCAGTTTGTACAGGACTATATGGAAATACAGTCTACATTTTGATGTGGGACCTGTGAATAACTCAGAGGCTAGGAAGATGCACAATGTAAACCACAGTTCATCTGCTACTACCTTGTAGCTTCTTTGGTGATTTCTTTCTTGGTCTTACTCTTCCCAGCATGACTCTGATATTACTAATCATGGGTATGTGTTTCCATTACCTCACACAGCCATTCCCACGAAGAGGATAAATACAGCTGCAGATACTGGCCAGCTATCTGCTATTTTCTCCTGGGTCTTAGTTACAATTTATAGCTGCCACTTTTTGATAGAAGGTGTGTGAAAAGAGTGATAGACTCTTTGCAACTAGGGAGAGGAGAACCATTAGGATATCAGCACTCAGCAGCTAGAATTTGGTTCCCTTTGTCAGCTCAGTCATCTAAAACAAATAAACAGATAAAACAAATACTGCACAGGAGAAAAAAAAGAAGCCTTTTTTTTTCTCCTGTTCTCTCCAGCTTTAATGAGGCATTCATGCTTTTCATGTTTTTGGGTTTTATAAATAATAACCACCTGTCTTATACATGAACAAGATCAACAAAATATTTCTCCTTGAAGCTAAGAAACTACTGATTCAGTTTCACTCAATCCATCCAAAACACTAGGTTATACTGTTATTTTAATTCAATATTACCAGCCTCTATGAAGAAATCCAAATGCTTGCAAGTCACTCTTATCCAGGTCACTGAATGGAACTTACTATTTGCCAAGACATCTCCTCATGTGCCCAAAAACTAATACGGTAAAGGAGGTCAAATGGGAAACTTTATAGGGCCTTTTTATTTCCTCTTTTTTTTTTTTTTTTCTCACCCCCTGTCAAAAATCTTCACAGATGAACTTGGACAATTATTTTATTTTGATGAAGCGTGATTCAGAATAACACTGTATTTGGAAGTGCTTTCCATATGAAGGTTTCTCAAAGGCTGGCTCTGAACTGAGGAATAAGGACTCACCACACTCTGCTCCTGACTTGTCAAGTTTTACTGAGTGGAGCCTACTTCAGGTCCTGCCTGGTCTATGCTCCCAGGTTCATTTTCATAGACGTACAGAGTGCAAAGAGATAAGTTAAGGCACAGTTCTTGACTTGGGTGTTTAAAACCATTTCTGGCTCCATACAGACAAAGCCAAAGTTTTGTTCGCAGATCATTCTTCCAAAAGCAAGACATCACACCGAAGCTGTCTAAAAATTTGATTTGTAATGCAATGACATGACAGCATCTATGAAAACTCCCTTTTCAGATTTCATCCAAGCTCTTTGTTGATGCAAATATCCTGTGGGCTGCAATTCTGTATTTCCTGCACTATTTGACAATTATGCAGCAAACTGGTACCCATTATTGATTCACACAGACTCACAAACCTCTTAAAATCTGTAACTTACACTGGATGAAGAAACTTAACCATCATAATATTTAAACAGATCAATAGCACTTCTCGTCAGTTAACTTGCCTTCAATAGAAGATGAAGGCAAATAATTTAGAGCATCATGAAAAACACTGATAAACACTTAAGTAGTTATATTAAGCAATAATAATATGTTTCTTCTTTACTTCATCTGATCATTGCTTAATCTCTGGTTTCTGTTCTGACTCATCCTTAATTACATGGAAGAATAAGTGTGTCTACTCAACGTGCAAATATCTAGTTGTCATGCAAGTAGACTTGCAAACCCAAGTTAGTATTAATTTCAGCCCTAGGTTCTGAGTAAAGTATAACTGAGGTAAAAAAAAATCTTGAAAATTCTTGAATACTTAGCCAGTGTTGCAGCTAAACATAGACTGTGAAGCCTATGTTGAAAGCACACAGTGTGACCTGCTCAAAAATTACCTTAAGGACACACCTGACCTGTCCTTTATCTCTGAAGGAACATAAATGGGAATCACTTATGTAATTATGTTTAAAAGTCAGTTGAGAACTTGCAAAAGTCTCATTGTTTATCTCCTCACCTTGTTCAGAAAAAAAAAATCAATAAATTATACTGGAATTTTTATGTATCATGCATAAAAGCAATAATTTTCAATGACTGCAAAATAAAGAAGAGATTTAAAGCTTTAGATTCACGTTAAGGAGGATTGCTTATTACAACCAGAACATTCACTGAATGGAAGCAGACAATCTCAATTTGACAACAGTTCTATGAGATAGTGTCAAGACTTTTTTTTTAAATAAAAATTGAATTTCAACTAGGAAATATCAATTCATTCACATTTACAGATGGAATTTGAAGCTACAATTTGGGATTACTTGTTAATATTTGGAGTAGTAAGAGAAACCTACTTGAGAATAGCTTAAGGATCAGCTAAAGTATATGTGCCTTTGGTGCTGTCCAGGCATTGGGAAGAACCTTTGTAGAATGGATTCATCTGTTTTGGCTTCCCTTAAGATGTTGGTCAAAGCAGTTGATTCGTAATTTAGAAACCAGTGAAGAATACAGTCTGTTAGAAAGCACCTGATTTCTCATCAACATTAAATTTTCAAAGGGTTCTGCAGTGATCATAATGTAAACAGTGCCTTTTATATAATTTTCTCAGAACACAAATTTAGGAAAAGTTTAGATATATTTATGTATTACAAATAAACCGTACTGATAACTACTATCACTGTAAAGCCTGTTCAAGCCATGAACTTGTTCCTGTTCAATATTAGGAATGAAACCACTTGCTCATTCCTACTCCCAGCATGCTGGATTACATGACCTAATGAAAGGCCAGAATCTGGAGCCCTGGCTAGTCCTGCAGTACTAGCACTGAGTGAATTTCCTGGTCCATGTTTGTCTTGGAGATTATTTGGAATAATATTGTTTTTCAGATTATATCCAAGATAAAACATCTTACAGAGACTTGATTTGGAAATCTGAATGTAGGATTGTCCCAGCCATGTTGTAATGCCTGGACTCCCTGTCAGAAGTGACAATTTGTACAGTATCTATACCAATAGAAACAGAAAGACAAACAGAGTGCAATGTCCACGTTCTCCCAGGTACTTGCACCTGCTTGAAAAGTGAAACATTTCAATATCAGTAAGCACCACCAGCACAAAGCAGTACCTCATTTCTGACTCACAAACATTGGAGTCCAGTTTCTAGCAACCAGTTACTTGAAGTCATTATTGGTAACCAAAAGTCTGATGCAGCATGCACTTCAAATGCTCATAGTTACATGGTTGTCAATTACCAAAGAACACAAGACACAGATGTTTTAAATCTGTTGTATCTTCATATAACAGTGTTTGCTTTTTTTAAGAGAAAAACCTTACTGAAAAACTACACTTGTTTCAAGTGTAGTTACAGTCAGAATAATGAGCCAGGAAAAAATAAAAAATGAGTTCAACATTGACTTTCTACAAAGATTCCCATATTAAGTATAATTGGATTAGAAAAAGATGGCAAACAAGATATTGAATGTAATATGGGGATTTAGTAATATACACTTGAGTTCTTAGTTCATGCTGCTGATGGAATTCTTTATTAAGAAAACTATGAAGGCAAAAAAACATCCTGTCAAATTCATGGTTTAAGATTTTAATTCTTGAATCCAAAGAAAGACTTTTGTTTGACAAGATATCAAAGAAGCAGTCACCTCTGAGATGACAAGTTGAATTCTAAGCAATCTTTAAAGGTGATCCAAATTTTTTTTTTGAGGGGCTGTAATTTGTAATTTGTTTTCAGTGGAACTGTCAACAAATGTACAGCTCACAGCAAATTCTTAGATTACAGCAAATGTGACTGTATAATGGAAATTTTTTTCTCCTTTTCTTCTTATTTTGCTAAGAAAGGTACTAGGTCAGTGCTGGCATGATGTATGATTTAGGAAATGACAAGATACTCAGTAGGAATATTTTTCCATTTTTATGCTGTAAGCCTTTGCTGCTCACTCTCTGACATGTGCTTTACTCTAGGAAAACATTGATGAGCTCAGGAACTTGATGTGTCCCTGATAATACACTGTCTTCTTCTTAGGCCTTTCAAAGGGATAATTCTGCTGCAACACATAAGCTAATTGCTTTTTTTGAGAACTGGTTTGGGTTTTTTTTTCTATCGGGGGTAGGTAACATCTCCTCTTTCAAGTGATTATATTCTTCAGGTTTCTGGCAGAGTCACCAAGGTTCAAGATCCTTTGCATTGCTGTTGCTAAAAAAGCAATACTACAATACATGATGAGACAGAGGAAGAAAAGGCAGCCAAATTGATTTTGTTTTCCCCACAGGTCTGAACACAAAGTTTGACATCCCAAATAATGGTCACTTTGTGGATTACTCTTTATGATTTAGCTGAAGGTGATTTTTGAGGTCATCATACCATTATCTTGCATGTCCTCTGAAGGCAGATGCTGCTTATGTTGCAAACTGAAATTGGACAAACATTTTAATAAGGAAACCTGAAAGATAAGACTCTCAATAATGAAGTAATTTGCCTGAGTTTTGACTGGCATTTGCAACATCTGCATGCGTGGAAGTAACTATGTATAGTGTGGACATGTCTGCATACACTATCTAAACAATTTCACTGATAGACTCTACACCAATCCCCCGAATTAATAGGAGCCACAGAGATATCCAGTAACTAAACATTTGATTATTAGAGCCAAGTTCAAGTGCAATAAGATGAGTTAACTGTAAGGATTTAGCCATAGAAAATTAGAGGAGTTCCCAGCTGCCATAAGTGTTCATTCAGATCATTATTTTAATTTACAACACCAAGACCTAAAGTGAAAAATAGTATCCATATGGGACAAGTGAAAAAAAATCCCATTTTGCCTTCCCAGATCAAGTGAAAAACTCCAGCCATCAACCCAGTGGGACATTTCAGGGTGTTGTGTGGGGTTTTTTTGTGGTGTTTTGGTTTTTTTTAAATGTTTTATAGTTGAAGGTACAAAGTGCTGCTTTTAGCAAGAGAAGGGAGAAAAGAAAAAGCTCTTGCTAGCAGAGGCTTAAGTTTAAGAAGTATTCTGGAATGCTTACATAGATAAGAGAAGTGACAGACATGCCCTTGATATTTACAGTTTTCCTCTTTATGTGGGAACTTCTGACTTTGTGACATTTGAATCCGTTACTGTGAAATGGATTCAGATGTTGCAAAAATGCACCAAATTTTTCAGAGCATAAAACTAATTGTCTCTAGGGTAGAAAACTGCTATTTTTGTTTCACAAAATAAATCAAAATCAATGTTAGACTAGCAATAAACAAAATTACAGTCATAAATAGTCTGTTCCCTTTGTTAGGTTTTATGCCATGTTTTGTATGAGAAGTTCAAACAACAAATAAAACCCCAAAAGTACTGAAAATCTTTCTCATGTAAATGACTTTACTTAACAGTGAAAAAATACATTGGAATGAATCTACAGTGATCTACTGCACGGAAACTTAATTCCATTCAGTGCAAGGGAGGAAATCCAATGTCACTTGCATAGTTTCTTCTGGGCATGATTTTTCAGTGGGTTAGAGAATATCTGCAGTATCCTACATTGTAGATAATAAGCATTCAAGTGATTAGTTCATTCAGCAGAAAGGTCTGCTGACCATGAAAGTCCAGAAAGAAAATAACCCTGTCAGCTTCCATGACCTGTCAGCTAAAGACCTAAATGGAATGCAGAGATTTTTTTCCCAAGCTAATGCCAGATTTTGGTCTCTTTAGAACACCCTAACCATGCTTGAAAAATTTATGTGTTCTGCAGTCAGAAGACCTCTTCTCTAGGATGGGGGTCACCAGGGACAGACAAGGATCAGCAGCACTTTCTTTAATATTCCTAGTCCCTCACATTAGACATGAAAAATAAGCAGGGTATAGCTTGTAAAGAAAAGGAGTACCTGTGCCTTTTTCCTAATCTTTAAGGTTTAGCTGGTACTATAAATCCCTTCAGTTCCTTGTTCTAAGGTCATCCAGAAGCCTCCCTTTATCACTTTTGAACCCTTAAATTAGCCTCAAAAAATAGTAAAATACTAAAATAAGACTCCCCAAAACCTTTGAGCCTTGTAAAAATCTTGTACAGCACAAAAAAACCCTTCACAACCTTTTTCCACTACAGGACTGACACTCTGTCCCATAAGCATAGAAATTCCCTTACAACAGAGCTGGTTCAGAAAAGTCAGTGTGCTCAACAAAGAGCATATGTTAATGAGGCTGTGTAGTTGTTCTTAATTCATGCCAGGTGAGTGAAGAAGTGTTCATGAAGAGAAGTCCCTGGAGAGCAAATAAGTTAATGGTGCAAGAAATGAGACTGTAAGACATGAGAATTTATGTTTGCTTCAGAGCTGCTTGATGAAGTGTGGACCACTGTTTCCTTGTAAACCAGGGAAGCTCTGGTTTACCAGCTGGTCTTCTGCCTTCAGAGGACCAGCAAAGCTATGATTAAAGGGACACACCTTGATTTACTAAGTGTTAAAGATTAAAAATCTAGAGCTCAGTCATCAGAAAACATCAGGTGTATCACATCTTCAGTCTCTTGCTGGAGCATGCTTCCAGCCTCATATCACCTACTGGTGTCAAGTCCCTTCATTTGGTAGGACCTTCTACCAAGAGGCAGGTTTGCCACCAAAAGCAGAAATAACCCTTGTCTAATATGCATGCACAACTCCTTCACAATGCCCCTCTCTTAGTGATGCAGACCTGTAAGATTTATTTGTCCTCTTTCCCAGAGAGAAGGAGCCTCTGCCTCCACCTCCTGTCAGTTTCTCCGCCAAGCACCAGACTGACAGGTCACATCAATTTCATGAACAGTACTGCTCAGTTCTAACATCCTCGCTGTGTATCAAACTCTAATTTGAAGGGCCTGCCTACAAGATTTTTGCACACCTTGCAATAGCCTTGTGTATGTACTAATTCTGTCCATACACTGAGCCAGTCAATAGCTGTAATTAACTCTGTGCCAAGTCTAAGCTAAGACTTTCTCATGAGAGAAGTGCATTAGCTTTGAGATGGTGTCACCTAATGCAAATATGTGACTTCTATTTGCCTACAAAAGTTGGTGTAGGTAGAACTTGCATAGATATTTCTCTTAATATCTTACTCAAACTGAATTCTTTGAAGTCTTATATCATGGATAAATTGAGGTGTTTTTCTAATTTTGACCTCCAAGTTTCCATAGATGGCACTCAGAAACACGTTAATCCTTGTATTTGCAGGCCAGTTTAACAGCTTGATACATGTACTTTTGACTGTCTTCTGAGTGTCCTTTGAAATGATATTGCCTTCTGAATCTTGGAAGAGCAGTAGAAGTATATTAACTTCAGCATGAGAAAAGATACAGGGATTTTTTTTTCTTAGGTCTGATTTTCCCAAACCTAAGCTCCCACTGCTGGAGAATTTCACTCACATTCTTTAGAATCACAGAATCATAGAAGGGTTTGGGTTGGAAGGGACCTTAAAGATCATCAAGCTCCAATCCCCCTGCCATGGGCAGGGACACCTCCCGCTAGACCAGGTTGCTCACAGCTCCATCCAGCCTTGCCTTGAAAACCTCCAACAATGAGGAATCCACAGCTTCCCTGGGCAACCTGTGCCCTCACACCACCCTCACACAAAGAATTTCTTCCTGATACCAAATTTAAATCTCCCCTCTTTCAGTTTAAAACCGTTTCCCCTCATCCTATCACTACACTCCCTGATAAAGAGTCCCTCCTCATTTCTCCTGTAGGCTCCCTTCAGATACTGGAAGGCCACTACAAGGTCTCCCCAGTCTTCTGTTCTCCAGGCTGGACAACCCCAACTCCCTCAGCCTGTCTTTATAAATTAGGTGCTCCAGGCCTCTGATCAGCGTCATGGCTCTCCTCTGGACTCATTCCAACAGGTCCATGTCCTTCCTGTGTTGAGGACTCCAAAGCTGGACATGGTAGTCCAGGTGGGGTTTCGTGAGGGCAGAGGGGCAGAATCACCTCCGGCGACCTGTTGGCCACACTTCTTTTGATGCAACCCAGGATGCAGTTGGCTTTCTGGGCTGCCAGCACACG
Organism: Calidris pugnax; assembly: GCF_001431845.1. Lineage (NCBI taxonomy): Eukaryota > Metazoa > Chordata > Aves > Charadriiformes > Scolopacidae > Calidris > Calidris pugnax. Next base: position 10,304,191 of record NW_015090805.1, on the reverse strand, counting down.
TTGTCGACTCATGTTGAGCTTCTCATCCATGAACACTTCCAAGTCCTTCTCCTCAGGTCTGTTCTCAAGCCATTCTCCACTGAACTTGTATTTATGCTTGGGATTGCCATGTCCCAGGTGCAGAACCTTGCACTTGGCTTGGTTGAACTTCATGAGATTCACACAGGCTCACTTCTGAAGCCTGCCCATGTCCCTCTGGATGGCATCCCTTCCCTCCAGCATGTTGACCACACCACACTGCTTTGCATCATCAGCAAACCTGCTGAGGGTGCACTCTATCCCACTTTCCATGTCCCTGACAAAGATGTTGAACAGCACTTGCCCCAGTACCAACCCCTGAGGAGCACCACTCGTCACTGGCTTCCACTTGGACATTGAGTCATTGACCACAACCCTTTGAGTGCAGCCATCTAGCTAGTTCCTGATTCATCAAGTGGTCCATCCATCAAATCCGTGTCTCTCCAGTTTAGAGACCAGGATGTCATGCGGGACAGTGTCAAACACTTCACATAAGTCCATGTGGATGACATCTGTTGCTCTCCCTCTTTACTTTCAAGGCCGCTTCTTTGAACTGGCAATAGTGATCTGCAGCTATAAGTATGGTTTGCCACCCCTGATTGCAGCAAGTAAAAGAATAAGCCCACTAGCCTGCTATTGCAGATCAAATAAAGTCTTCACAGATTGGAAGGTCTGGGAGGGTCCTCTAGAGAAAAATAATTACAGTGTTTAAGAAATTTAATATAATATATTTGCCTAAATCTCATCTTCCTGTTTCCATGGCTTTTCCACCACTCTTTTTGTACAAACTCATTAGAAGAGACTTAATTTCATATAGACTAAGTGGTGACTCAAGGTGCAGTGGAGGTAGCTGTCTATAAAGAAAAAAAAAGTAAAAAGTAAAAGCTGAAGGGTAAAACTGATTACATTTCAAGCAGAGCACCTTCATTTCCAGCAAAATCTCTGCTGTTTCTCACAGTTTTGGAAAGGTTTTCTGATGACAGAATGAATTGTTTTTCCTGTTGCACTCTTTCCTTCAGTCTGTCTACAAGCAGTTGTTGAAATAGATTTAAATGTGCAAGTGGTATTTTGAATAGAGTCTGGAAAGTGTAACACATCAGAAACGACAAAGAAAGAACTCTTTAAAATGGGAAAGAACACAAGAAAGAGCAAGAAACTGTGCCAGCTGTGAGAAGAACTGAAAAGCTCCTTCTGGTGTTTGGTGTTGCAAAAATTTAGTTCTTTCTAGAACTTCAGTAGACATATATGCTCAATAGAAATTGTGTATCACCCATTAATGTTTTTTCAGTGACAATGTTACACAGATACCTGGTATGTGTGTCTTCATATACATTGACAGGTTTTCCAGAAATCAAACACAAATCTTGAGAGTCAAAACACACTCTGACTTAATTCAACACTTTTCAGTGGACACCTTTTGTCCTTGAATATATTGATTATTCAGTTTAGCAGGTTGCAATGTTTTTCAAAATCTCTGAAACCTTCAAAAATGTCTACCAATATGAATATGAGGTACTTCACTAATATCTCTTACGAAGCAGTAAAGGGTAAATCTACTCTTCATGTCCCTCCACAAACCTCTCCAACAAATTCCTAAAAATTATGCAGCTACCCCAAGAATTTAAGGGATTTTAACTTTTCCAACAGCACCAGCTCTTGCCTATAATGTGTTTACACAACTTCCTTGTCTGATTGGACCTGTTCCTGTCCTAGTTATGCACCAGCTGCCTTGAAAACAACAATACAGAAACTTCATGTCTAGTTACTGAAGGTCAACAATATTTCTCTTTTCCCATCTGGATGAATGGTAAGACTGCTATCTCCTAGCTTGGCTTCCTTGTACAGACCTAATAACTTTGTGGATGACAAAACTCAAATTTGTTATGCCTTTCCATAGAGAAAGCAAACAAGTAATTCTCATCCAAGTTCATGAAGATGTCTGATAAGGAGACAATATCATACAGACTTTGTTCTGGATTTTATTAAACTATCTCACAAGCCTAAGACAATTAGACTGGGAATTAATTTCTCTAAGGCAGCACGGAACACTGAGACTGGCACCTCTGGCTTCGTTAATGAGGAGCAAAGGCTGAGCATATAATCAAAGAAGCCTTCATGGGACTCTGAGGTCTCTGTAACTGTGGTTCAACTGACTACTCACATTGCCTAATTTCCTCATTGAGGTACTTAACTTTATGTACTGAAAATCAGAGACTGTGAACAACAAAGGTTTGGAGAGACAACACTCAGTACAGAAGGCCTGCCTGGAGAAATAAAATTCTAGCCAGAACCTCATTCACTGGATCCTCACAAATAAGAATACAGAGGGGAGAAAGTGAGTAGCTTTGTGATGAAAATGAAAAACATCAGTATATTCAAAAGGAAACAAAGACATAACCAGTTCCTTCAGCAGCTTAGTCCTTACTACAGATATGGTGTTAGCAAATTCCCCTAAACTAGAGAAAGCAATTATATTTGCCACAAGGCTACATTGAATTATTTCAACATAATTGTTCTTATTTTTCTGCTGTTCATTGCTGATAAAATAACCATAACATAATAATTAACTAATGTTAGTAACATTTGCCATAAACAACTGTAGCAAGGACTCAGTTTTGACAGAGAGTTTGTTAGCACACTGTAAACTGGCACATCTGGCTGTTTAAGAAGCCTTCCCTGAAAAAACACACAGAGTCTGATACACAGTTTTTGGTAACTGTTACAGTGGGGATGTTCTTCATACCCTTTCAAGCCTTTGTCGACACAGCATATACACGCCCACCCCTCAAACCCAGGGCAAATAGCTGGATACCAGTTTTCATCAATAATGCATTTCCTCAGAAGTCTGAAAATTCTTCTGCTCCCTCCTTACACAGATGCTTTTGAATAATTGTTCTTTTAAGGGCTTCAGCTATACCCAGCTTTATTAATTAGACAAAGATGCAATGCAAGAAGTGTCCTTATAAAAGAGGAAGACCCACATTAAAGTGACCTACTCACTCCTAAATGTCTTCCATCAAACAAAACGTTTGGCCCATGGGCTTATGAAACAGCTGAACAGGAGCAACAAAATGTTACCAGAAGGCTGTCTTGAGTCAATTATATCACAGGCTACGGATCTGTTTCAAGGGTTCCATCTCCCTTTTGCAATTCATCAAGAATGTTGGAACCCTGACAAAGTGCTTGAACTGGATCTGCAGGTACAAACCATATCCCTCAAAAAATCTCCCTTTTATTTAAAGAAGTGAACGTATTAAAAAATCCCTTGATCCCACAGATCCTTAAGAAAGAAAAGAAACTAATTCAACCAATCCCCCCAAAAAACCCCAAACCAAAACACAATATTAATTAGGTACATTTCCTCGTTACTCTAAAACTAATTCAATTAGAAGTACATGGAAAAACACAAGCGGCACATTTATGGTGGCTGTGAGGCACTGTTTGTGATATGTACGTATATATGGGAACCAGTCATCTGTGAAATTTCATCTGATGTTGATTTTTAGCTGCTCTTAATTTTCTCCTTTCTCTGCCCCGGAGGTGACAGAGAGCAGCTGAACATCTTCCTCAGGAAAGCAGCAGCCTATCTTTCTCCCTGATCCAAGAGAAGGATGTTGTTGTTCTCCCTGCTCTCAAGTAGAAATCAGTGTTATAGGTTCATGTGAATGCTAACCTTCCTTCTCCTCCTCTCTCCATGAAGACTGTGTAGTGAACTTGGTACTTTTGGTTGGAGGCCTTACTGGGCATGGCAGTCATAAAGTAATGCTTTCAATTCTCGGAGAAGTAAGGAGGGGAGGTTAGCAGAACTGCTACTTTGGACTTTTGGAGAGCAAACTTTTGGCCTGTTTAGGAGCTCAGTCATCAGAGTCCCTTCGGAGGCAGTCCTGAAGGTCAAAGGTGTCCAGGAAGGTTGGACATTCTTCGAGAAGGAAATCTTAAAGGTGCAGGAGCAGGCTGTCCCCATGTGCTGGAAGACAAGCCAGCAAAGAAGAGCATTTTGGCTGAACAGAGGTTTTCAGCTGGAACTCACAGGAAAAAAAAGAAAGTTTATGACCTTTGGAAGAAGGGGCAGGCCACTCAGGAGGACTTCAAGGATGTCATGAGGTTATGCAGAGAGAAAATTAGAAGGGCCAAAGGCAAACTAGAATTTAATCTGGCTACTGTGGTAAAAGACAATAAAAAATGTTTTTATAAATGCATTAGCAACAAAAGGAGGGCTAAGGAGAATACCCATCCTTCACTGGATGTGAGGAAAACATAGTGACAAAGGATGAAGAAAAGTTTGAGGTCCTTAGCACCTTCTTTACCTCAGTCTATAATAATAAGACTAGTTGTTCTCCATGTACCTGGCCCCTGAGCTGGAAGATGGGCATGGGGAGCAGAACAAAGCCCCTATAACCAAAAGGAAAATTGTTAGCAATCTATTACACCACTTTGACACACACATGTCTATGGGGCTGGATGGGATCTGCCCAAGGGTACTGAGGGAGCTGGTGGACGTGCTCACCAAGCCACTTTCCACCATTTATCAGCAGTCCTGGTTAACTGGGGAGGTCCTAGATGACTGGAGGTTACCAAATGTGGCACCCATCTACAAGAAGGGCCAGAAGGAGGATTCAGGGAACTACAAACCTGTCAGTGTGATGTTGGTGCCTGGGAAAGTTATGGAACAGATCATCTGGAGTGCCACTATATGGCACATGAAGGACAGCAAGGTAATCAAGCTCAGTCAGTATGGATTCATGAAAGACAGGTCCTGCTTGACTGACATGATCTTCTATGACAAGGAGTTCTACTTAATGTATGAGGGAAAGGCTGTGGATATTGTCTACCTAGACTTTAGGTCTACCTAGACCTGACACTTGTTTCCCAGAGCATTTTCCTAGAGAAACTGGCTGCTGATGGTTTGGATGGATGCACTCTTCACTGGGTAAAAAACTGGCTGGATGCTCGGACCCAGGGAGTGGTGGTGGATGGAGCTAAGTCCAGTTGGTGGCCAGTGATGAGTGGTGTTTCCCAGGACTCAGTATTGGGCCCAATTCTCTTTAATATCTTTATCAATTATCTGGATGAGGGGATCGAGTGCACCCTCAGTAAGTTTACAGACGACACCACATTGGGTGGGAGTGTTGATCTGCTTGAAGGTAGGAAGACCCTACAGAGGGATCTGGACAGGGTGGATCAATGGGCCATGGCCAACAGTATGAGATTCAACAAGGCTAAGTGCTGGGTCCTGCCCTTGGGTCACAAGAACCCCATGCAGCACTACAGGCTTGGGGAAGAGTGGCTACAAAGATGCCCAACAGAAAAGGGCCTGGGGTATTGATTGGCAGCTGGCTGAATATGAGCCAGCAGTGTGCCCAGGTGGCCAAGGCGGCCAATACCATCCTGGCTTGTATCAGAAATAGTGTGGCCAGAAGGACTAGGGAAGTGATTATCCTGCTGTACTCAGTCAGCACTGATGAGGCTACACCTCTAGTCCTGTATTCCTGTATTCAGTTTTGGGCTCTTCACTACAAAAAAGACACTGAGGTGCTGGACCATGTCCAAAGAAGGGTAACGAAGCTCATGAGGGGTCTAGAGCACAAGTCTTATGATGATTGGCTGAGGGAACTGGGGATGTTTAGCCTGGAAGGAGGTTGTAACGAGGTGGGGGTCAGTTTCTTCTCCCAATAGGACAAGAAAGAATGGCCTCAAGTTGTGCCAGGGATTCACTACAAAAAAGACACTGAGGTGCTGGACCATGTCCAAAGAAGGGTAACGAAGCTCATGAGGGGTCTAGAGCACAAGTCTTATGATGATTGGCTGAGGGAACTGGGGATGTTTAGCCTGGAAGGAGGTTGTAACGAGGTGGGGGTCAGTTTCTTCTCCCAATAGGACAAGAAAGAATGGCCTCAAGTTGTGCCAGGGAACATTTAGATTGGATATTAGGAAAAATTTCTTCACAGAAGGATTATCAAACATTGGAACAGGCTGCCCAAGAAGTGGTTGAGTTACCACCCCTGGAGGTATTTGAAAAATGTGTAGATGTGGTGCTTAGGGAGGTGGTTTAGTAGTGGTCTTGGCAGTGTTGGACTTGATGGCCTTAAGGACTTTTTCAACCTAAATGATTATATAATTCTGTGTTTCTTGCATCTAGTGTTATACTTAGGCACTTAGAAGACTTGGTGAAGCATAAAGAGATTAAATGTATCTTTTCTTATAAGAGGCACGTAGATGCAGAATGTGCCATATCTGAAGCTGCATATATCATGGTGTTGACATGTCCAAGGTGAGGATAAATAGTTTTCAAACTTTTTGAACTTTAGTGCTGTTTTATAGGTTTTGGCACCTCAAGAAATTATCATTTTCAAAAGGACAGACTGCCAACGTCAACCTCTTACCGATGTGGGCAGTCAGCCTCTGTCACTGTTTCTATTCTTCAAGGCAGCACTCATATATTGGAAGTTGTTTATCTAAAGAGTGGCCTTTCTATTCTGCTGCATAGTAAAAATTGAGCCACAGCTGGAGAATAAGGTTCTTTTGGGCTATACATTGTCCTTTGCTTACCTGGAGAACTTGTTTGAAACTACTCATACCTTTCCAATAATAATTATTTATTTAAAATAGTTTGCGTTCTGCTTTCAGTCCAAATTGATGGTCTCTTATTTGGAATAGACAAGACATTTTAATTTAGTGAATAAAAAGGTCTGTATGACAAAATTTCAAATACAAGTTTAATCTAAAGAGGAAATCAATGGAGACCAATCCAAATTCAATGATTAAATAATGGAAAATGGAAGAACTCAGCTCACAGATTATATGTTACTTAAAATAAGTTCCAAATCATACCATCTTAAAAAAAAAAAAAAACAAAAATAATTCTATTTTAAGAGACTTTAATGTTAATAGTTTTATTTTCCAAATAGTTAGTAAGAAAACTGATTTTATTCCAGCATACATCAAATGAAATACCCTAGAGTTCTTTTCTTTTGCATTCCCAATATTAATTCCATTCTGCTTTTTAACATTTTAAATTGTTTCCATAGGCACTTATTTTACATTAATAATATAGACTAAACATATATTAGATTTATAAAAGAAAAAACACAATAAAAAACCTGATGAGAAGTTGGACGTTATACTGAAGTTGAACACTAGGCAATTAACATGTAGGCAGATTAGGTGCCGTTTCTATGATCCAGTCGTGAACAGTGTACCTGTTAACTTTTCTAAAAAGTTAACATAATTATAAAAGTAACAAGGATGAGCCTTCTGAAGACACATTTCCTTAAAAAAATATAAGCACTGGCAATTGCTTTTGATAGGAGAGCTGTACTGCTTATAATTGTGTAACAAATCCAAAATTCCTAAGAAAATCCCATGATGAAAGCTTTGTTTTCAAAGGTCTATGAAAGCTCCATATATCTTGAAACAATAAAGAAAATCGTATGTGTACTGGGTCTTAATTTATTGCTTTGTTAAATGAATTGCTTCCATACAACTTTCCTGCTATTAAGATGTAAATATGGGAAATAAAAGGAGGAAGCAGAAAATATCACAGAAGAATTTGTCCCTAAAGGAGGAATCTGAGATGTGTTCTTACCACCTGTGAGATATTAGCAGCAAGTTGTGAATAGATCTGATAAAATTAGCATGTATTGGTAGGATAATGCAGCTGTCTCAATGTAACTTTTGGCTTACAAGAGGCTTATTCATAATCTATTTTTATGATTTTCAAGATCCAGCAAAATAAAAACGGACCACTTTCTAATTGTTACCATACTGTTGATTCAAAAGCTATTTGCAGTGCACTCATGGAGCAATTCCCTCTTCTTTCCTCCCCCTCTGCAGCCCTCCTTCTTGCAATCCTCGAGTGATTCTAGTTATAGCATTTGATTTCTAAAATTAAAGTTGAGCCCATCTTAAAACTCATAGTTAAGAGAGTTTGGATAAATGGAATGCCATTTAAAACACACTGATGCTATCCCTTTCCTATACTCAAGCAGAGGATAGCTTCTTCATCATCTAAATGTTTACTGTAATGAAGCATTTACTTTTATGTTTTTCTTTTTTAAAATTACTCTTTTTTTTCTTTTTTTTTTCTTATTTTTCTGCACATCCAGGAAAGCACAAGAGAAGTCTACCAATGACTGGTTATTCAGTGCATGGTGACTTGTCATGAAACAAATACATTTGCAGCTAAAGGTTACTAATGGACCCACAACTTTTATAATTACTCCTAGAATCATAGAATGGTCTGAGTTGGAAGGGACCTTAAAGATCATCTAGTTCCACCCCTCCTGCCATGGGCAGCGACACCTCCCACCAGACCAGGCTACTCAAAGCCCCATCCAACCTGGCCTTGAACACCTCTTTCAGTTTAAAGCCATTACCCCTCAACCTATCACCACACCCTCTGATAAAGAGTCCCTCCCCATCTATCGTGCAGGCTCCCTTTAGGTACTGGAAGGCTGCTAGAAGGTCACCCTGGAGCCTTCTCTTCTTCAGGCTGAACAACCTCAACTTTCTCAGTCTGTTTTGATAGGACAGGTGCTACAGCCCTCTAATCATCTTCATGGCACTCCCCTTCTTATGTTGGGGTCCCCAGAGCTGGACGTAGTACTCCAGGTGAGAGTCTCATGGGAGTGGAGTAGAGGTACAGAATCACCTCCCTTGACATGCTGGCCATGCTGCTTGTGATGCAGCCCAGGATGCAGTTGGCTTTCTGGACTGTGAGTGCACGTTGCTGGCTCATTTTGAGTTTCTCATCCATGAACACTTCCAAGTCCTTCTCCTCAGGGCTGCTCTCAAGCCATTCTCCACTGAACCTGTATTTATGCTTGGGATTGCCATGACCCAGGTGCAGAACCTTGCACTTGGCCTGGTTGAACTTCCTGTGGTTTGCATGGGTCCATCCCTCAAGCCTGTCCAGGTTCCTCCGGGTGGCATCCCTTTCCTTCCAGTGTATTGATCACATCACACAGCTTGGTGTCTTTGGCGTACTGTCTTGAGGGTGCACTGAATCCCACTCTTCATGTCTCTGACAAAGGTGTGAAAGAGTGCCACTCCCAGTACCAGCCTCTGAGGAACACCACTCGTCACTTGTCTCCATCTGGGTATCTGAGCTCTTGACTACAATTCTTTCAGTGTGATCATTGAGCCAGTTTCTTATCCAGTGAGTCATTCATCCATCAAATCCACGTCTCTCCAATTTAGAGATAAGGATGTTGTGCAGCACAGTGCCAAATACTTTGCACAAGTCCTGATAGATGATGTCAGTTGCTCTTCCCTTATCTGCCAATGCTATAACCCTGTCATAGAAGGCCACCAAATCTGTCAGATACGATTTGTCTTTAATGAAGTCATGATGACTGTCACCGACCACATTCGAATTTTCCATGTGCCTTAATGTAGTTTCCAGGAGGATCTGCTCCATGATCTTGCTGGGCTCAGTGGTGAGACTGATTGGCCTATAGCTCCTCAGGTCATTCTTTTTTCCCTCTTTAAAAATGGGATGCTATTTTTAAAAAGAGACCAGTAGACTAAAAATAGACCAATGGAATTCCTGATGACACTAAAATAACTGAGAAGACTACACAAGAGATTCCAAGTAGATTAAATTTATAGTCTTTGTTGCATATTCTCAAAGTTAATGTAAAATTCCCATTTATGACTTAAAATGAATGTGCAACTAGGTAATTCCACAAAGAATTTGACTGTTTTCTCATAGCTGTTTCATTTACCTGGTACTTCATATCTGGATAATTTTACTGGCAAACAAATGTCTTAGCTGTCTTTTATTAGTTCTTTTTGATTCCTAGCAGACATCTAGGCATCAAAAAAAAAAAAGAATCAGAATCCATGTATGAAGAAAGTATTCTTCATCTGGCTCACACCTGAATTGTAGTCACCTAGGTGTCAATGCTTTCTTCTCGTTATTACTGTCCTAAGAAAATTGCCCCACATAATGGGTTCTTTATACAAAATAAAACTATATATATATATATATGTAATCTGATTCAGAGACACCAAGTGCAGTTTTATCATAGTCTATTTTTGCCCTGTATGTTCAAGTCACTGCTTACACAGGCATCTTAGAACACTCTAAAATCTAAATCAAAGGAAATGACTGGCTTCTAGGTTGATATGATGGAACCAAAAACTTTCTTACAGTCTTACAAGTTTCATGAGAAAAACACCTAAGAGCCATGTATTTTCTATGTTGTTCATACCATGTAGGAAACCACCTGAACTTGGTCTCACCTGACCTGCATGTTTACAAGCCTCAAGAAGCAGTTATATGCAGTGGTTCAGAACAGACAGAAAAACAAACACTCATCCATTACACGGAAGCACTGCAGGGAAATTGCAAGCAAATACTGTAGTAGTTTCACTATTTCCAAATGGTTATTCTGTTCTATTTTCATTTTAGTAAAATATTTCATTTCCTCTCCAGAGTCATCTGTAAAATTCATTTTTGATCTTCTTGGTCCCCTTTTTGGGTAATTTGTGTATTCCAATGTCTGTGTCCTATTTAGTCACTTGTATAGTGCATTGTTTTGCAGTTACATTAACACTCATAGTCTAAAAATACGAAGTCTGTTCACCAGCTTTCTTGAGCCTCTGCCCAAAGCTACTTCTCATACAACAGGAGGCAAACTTACAACAAGAAAAGAAGAAGGAAAGGTTTCTTCATCCCACTTTTTGTTTCAGCATGGATAAACCAAAAATTTTATCTACTTTGAAGGATGATCCTTCTTTGCAATAGTCAGTTAAACCTTAAAAAACACTAGGTAACTTAATGTGACTGTGAAAATTAACTAGAATGAAAAATACAAAATGTGAATTTTGTCATAGCTTTGACCTTTTGGAAAGTATCAGAAGAATCTTTAGGAGATGTTGAGTGGGACAGTTTTTTGAGAGATATTTCTCTTGATTTTTGATCTCTAGATGTTTCAGGTGTTTAATTGATCTTTTGTATGTATTTCTTTCCAACAGTCTAAGGTCAACGACTCTTCATTTTGAATGAAACACAGTACTTCACCGAATCTAAGGCTTTGAACTAACTTCCATTGAAAAATGAACAAAATGGCTGACTAATTCAAAAGTTAAAATTATTTTCTACAAATATGAGTTGGAATTAAATATTTTCAATTACATAGTGCATTTAATTCTTGCAAACTTTACAATTATTTTGTCTTATTGTCATGAATGATTGTGGAAAAGTATCTTGATGACTTATTTAATTACCAAAACACCTTTTAAATTTATGCACAAAAATATTCATGTTAAAAAGACTGCTGAATTTCTGCATGGAATATGAAGAAATTTTGTGTACTCATCTACTGACACACTTTCTACTAATCGCTGAGGAATGCACTGAAGTTCAGTTCATAACATTCCAAAAACCTGAACAAAGTAGCATGGAGTTAATCTAAGGAAATCACAACCTGCCCACAGGTACTGAGTGAAGAAAAGCAGACTCTACTTATGCAGAATAAGTTATTCATTACACAGAGCTCAGCATCAACGCATATTTTACCTCACTCTATTATAAAGGAATGTCACTGCATACATAAAGGCCTAATTCAACATTGTTTAGTACTCTCTGAAAGGAAGTGCACAATCATCAGTTACTGACTTCACGCCCTTAACATTTCCTTGTCCAACAAATTACATAACTATATTTGCACTCAAAACACAGATAGCTGTTGGGTTCTGCTGAGCTTAGTAAGGCACTCCTAAGGTGAAGCTAAGCAGATGCTCAGGTTTTGATAGGCTCAAACCCATTTGCAGTACTGAAAGAAAACTAAATGAATGAAATAGCTCTTATCAAACAGCAAAGCTCTTGCCTCGAGATACTATAAGAATAATTCCCTTATGAGAAGCATTTGCACTGGAAACGCTTTAGAAATAGCTTGTTAGAAGATATGATGTGGGAATGTCTGAATTACATGATTTTAATAACAGTTTATAACTGAAATGCATGATGGAGAAGAATCTTATAAGGACACCAAGACCAAAATTACTTTGTTATATGGTGTGCTGTGTTCATTTGACATTGAGTCCAGGATTTCAAAATTTCAACTTCGTTTTGTACCAGTACTCCTACATGTGCCTTCATGGTGTAGAAAGGAAAGTGGAGAATTGGTTATGGAGTAGCTTGAGTTGTCTTCAGGGTAGAAACAAGGTAGAGTTTCTGCCTTGTTGGAAAGCAAGGGAGGTAAGTTTGAAAGCAGGCTCTCTATGAACTGCTTCCATGAATCCATAGTTGCTAGAGACTGTAGGATGGGTGTTTAGCAGTCTGTGCAGAAACATCTGCAATGAAGAGCTCCTTATTTTGCACTAGAGATGATTCCAACACCTACAGAGTATCAGAATGGGAAAAGGAACTTATAGACATCTGAGGCTCTCCTGTCTCTTGAGCTATGATTTTTTCTGAGAAGTGTAGAAGAGATTCTCCAAATAAGAAAATATTATTTTTACAGTACTTTCTGTAAAATTTAATAGCATTTATTAAGTGACATTTGTGGAACTAAAACAGTCTAAAGTTACAGATTACCTCTTGGGCCATAAACTGTAGTTATCTGTTATCTTAATACTTTGCAAGTGCTATCGGACAACATGTATTTAATCAGTTCTGAATATACTGCCAAATATGGAAACAATGGGAACAAAACTGAGAACAAAAAATGTTATGGTTAACTCCCTGGTTCTTTGGGATATTTTTTAATACCTTCAATACCTAGCAAAAAAGTTGGTAGCACAGGCATCAATGGTAGGTGAACCTTTCAAGCACCATTTAAGATCTAAAATCTCCCAGATTAGTCACTTCAGAAAACTTTAGCCCAAAACATTTTACTTAGCTCTGGAACACAGAAACTCTCCATTACTGCACTTGACTCCTGAGACTATATTAAGGTCAAAATGCACTGAAAATTATGATCAAGGATTGAGGTCATCAGTGCTGCTTGCATGGAAGGAACCATCCCTAAGAGAGCTCAGTTCTTTCTCTGACTTGGACTTTGGCTTTTTTTGCTGAACCTTGAAATGAAATTCCCAGTTGGTAATGACTGTGAATATAATTAGAGCAGCTACAAAAACCCAAAAAGACTCTGTGTCATGATAAATTGATCCCCACAGAAAGCTGTTACAAATACCTTCCCATAAAACATTTTTTTTTTTTTAATACTTGGAGAAGAAGTTTGAGAACAAATAATGAGTTTGAATTTATGTAGAAGACACAAAATACTTCTGAATTCTGCAGAAACAATTAAACACACAAATCTGGTATATTAGGAGAATGAAAATATTAATATATTAATCTTCTTTTGTGAACATCTCACCAGGAATAATTAATTTGTTTTAGGATAGCATTAGAAATTCCAGATTACAAATTTTGTTCTTTGACCTCTGTCATATCTGCTCACCTTTTGTGTTTCATCTGTTCCATCCAGTGGAACATTTTGTGAGTTTGATCATGATAGTAGTAAAATGTTTTAAAATGAGCTATTATAAACAATCTAAAATAGAACTGTTTTATACAATCTATAAAATTTTTACACAAAAAATAGTTTAAACAATCACCTATTTATTAGCTTTGCTACAGATTGATATACATTCTTTTGCCAAAATTCCTGAGTTCCTGGGATGATGGTCAATTTGAGCTATGACCTACCAGATCTATGATCCTGAATTACTTTGAATAGTAAAAAAACATGGAGTTTTTGATTTCTGATCTTGGGCTACTTTACCTAAGCAAATTCAGAAATCTGTTTCTTATATATGTAATACATAAAGATGAGAAAAGAATTCCTATAAAGTACAAGGTATGTAAGATTCTCAGCAACTGATAGAACATTATTACAGATAATTTTCCTTATATATGTATATATGAGATCTATGAGACGAGCATGGAACTGTCAGAGTTAGAAGGGACCTCTAGAGACCATCTAGTCCAACTCCCCTGCTAAAGCAGGATTGCCCAGAGCACATCACTCAGGACTGCATCGAGGTGGGTCTTGAAGATCTCCAGAGAAGGGGACTCCACAACCCCCCTGGGCAGCCTGTTCCAGGGCTCTGTCACCCTCATTGTAAAGAAGTTTTTCCTCGTATTTGAATGGAACTTCCTATGTTCCAGCTTGAGCCCATTGCCCCTCGTCCTGTCACTGGAAATCACTGAAAAGATAACAGATAGTCTAGATAGACTAATAGATAGCCTAATTTATATACATATATATGTAAAACAAAGTGGAGAATAATGTGCTTTTATTTTTTACTGCACATGATATACAAAGACTTCAGAAGAAACAAATTGATATGCCTCTTACTAATACAGTAGTTATGGATCCAGAAATTCTGGGGACAGAAAAATACTAATCTTTCATAAGCCAGGACATTTGATTAAGCACCATTATTTACAATTGTATATTGCATTTAAGGGTCACTGTCATGAGTGATTTAAAAGCCCAGCTTTTGTAAAATTAAGTTTGATGTATGCATTCTGCAAAAATTAGAAAACCATCCAGGTTAAACTTGTCCTGGCACTCTGCAATGATAATGTGCATGTGTCTTCTGGTAGTTCAGTTGCACATAATTTCTTGTAACCAGGAAAAACACTTACTTCAAAAGACATACCTTTATATAAAAAAGTAGAAGATGCATTGCACTTCTCTGCCTTATTAGTACTTGCAACATATGTTCATAATAAGTACTGAGTAATGCATGCCAATTTTTCCATCCATTAACACTTTTTTTTTTTTATCCCACCTTTGCAGACAGAAACAGTGAGTTCAAAAAACCACTTCCTTGATATTTTAGTAACATGATGAATGACACTGCCTTTTGAACTCTGCATTATCTTACTTTTAATGAAACTTTCAGCTAAAATAAATATAAAAATCAAAGATTATCCCACCTGCTGGACTTTGAACATTTTTCTGTCTTCTGATTTAGAAAGAAATAAACTTATCAATGTAGATTAAAAAAACATCAGAGGAGATCTGATGAGTCAGTGATAAATCTAATTAATATTTGCCACAGAGCAATAGGAGTAATTTCTATTCTGATAAATTTGATAGTTGTCAATCCCCAACTGACAACAGAGTACTCTTTAATGCACAAATGAGTAAACCAGGTAAAATTCAGTCTTCAAGCAAATCCCAGTAAGAATCGGGATTTGAGTCGTGTCTTTAAATAAGATTATATACAGAGGTCCAACAAGTGGCTTTATCTCAGATTTACAATTGTTAATTTCTTCACTTTATTCACACAAATGAAACCCTCATAATAACAAGTTGATAGTTCATCTTCTAGTCCTTTCCAATGTGCCATTTACTACTGGATAGCTCCTTTTGAGTGCCTGCAGATTTAAACTGAGTCCTGGAGTTTTAAGCTTTCTCCTGCCCCTTCTGCTCAGAAATCACATATACCACCCCTCCACCCTTCCCACCTGCCCCACATTGCAAACATGGTGCAGCACAGGTCCAGAAGAGTGGACAGCTGTGTCTCCAGAAAAGTAGGTAGTCATGTCTCCAGTACTTTCTTGTGTTCTCTGCAGAAGACACCTGTAAGGATGTGTTTCAACCTTCAGTTCTGAGACTGTAAGGATTAGAAACATAATGTATGTGCTTTGTTAAAAGTCAACTTTCTGAAACAATCTGTGGCTCCTGGAGCTTGAGGGATCCTGGGATCATCACCCAAAGATCACTGAGATTAAAGTGAAAACCCCCTTGAATTTTGATAGACTTTAACTCAGACCATATGGCTTTTGTCTTAATGTTAACTCAACAAACCTGACTGTAGCTGTTGTAAAGTACATAAAGAACAAATCTCCAGAAAGATATCTGTATCTACCACAAATAGCCTAGTTTATCCTTGTTGATTATAAAGGAAAAAGGAGTTAAAATTATAATTTGTTTTCCAGGTTACTATTCTATTTCTAAGCCTAACAGCCAAGTTTTATAGTCAGAGCCTAGCATATCAAAAATAGTGGCAAAAATTTTTTTCCACAGTTGGGGCATGAGGGGATGGTGCTCGTGGAGAAGCCTCCACCATTACTCTCACCACGTGCATTTCTTCCAAAGTGGCATTTTCAACTTCCCTGTGAGACCTCTGCAGTGACCCAGGCATTACCTACTCAGAGAGTGGACTCATGCCACATGATCTAGATAAATGATGCACAATCACTTCGAACATCTGAAACAAACTGTTTACAAGCAATCCACAAATAGGATCAGACTGTCATGAAGTAATTGAATGTATGAATTTAAGGGAAACATACAAAAAAAAGTTGGTGAAACTGTATGTCTCTGTAAGTGGAAACATCATGAAAGAGAAGACTAAAAACGAGAATATAACTACAAATATCTTGCCCCATTCTAATACCAACCGATATTTAATGACATCCTGGTTATAGATACTTAATTTAAGGAAAACTTGTAACTGCCTTGTAGACATTAGAACACAAATCTATCTTCTATGTAGCTCCTCTTTCACTTTCTTACTTTCAGGCTCTAAAAAGGTACAATGTTGAGAAGAACCCTATTGTAAGGTGGCCATCATTAAATCATTTTAATGTAGTTTGCTGCAGGAAGGGGAAACTCTTCACCAGCTCTCCACTGTGAGGTTACAAAGCCTGAGTACTGAGGACAGCAGGAATGCATTAGGAATGGAGCATGATGTAACATTTTAATTTGACGCCTTTATCAGGCTGATGGTGCCTGAGAAAAAAGAACAACGACAATTTGTATATGCAATCTGGTCTTGTAAGTTCAGCCTGCTGGAAAACATACATATTTACAGCCATACATCTCAAGTATATCTCATGAATATTATCATCTTAGCGTGTCCTGTTTAAGATTCCTATATATACACCCTGGGGTAGGAGGAAAAAGCTGTTTTTCCTTTTAACTAAATGATCCTGGAAACTATTGAAAGATGTCATCCCCTGGGTAACCTCCAGGGACCAGGTTTTGAGGGCATATGAAACATACATAATGCGCAAATGCTGAAGAACTATTCTTAAAGAAAAAAAGAAAAAACAACCAACAACCAAAACCCAAAAATATATTAATGAATTTTTGTCTGAAAAAAATGTGGCCTGAATTTAATATGTATCTTCCCCCTGCATAATGAAAAAATGCCATCATATGTCTCTTGGAAATTTGCAACATGGCATTTTTGTTTTAAAAGAAAAATATAGTTTGCGTGATATCTAGGAAACATATTCCATTTAATCAATAATCAAAAATTACCAAGCAGACTAAATTGCCAACAGGTTTCTTTCATTTTAGCCATGTAAAAGTAAAACTCAAATATAGGGAGGTTCAGAACAAAATGCCTCATTGAGAGTGTAATATTTCATTTAGATTATTCCTTCAATTTCTAAAAAGTATCAGCTATCACTTCTGTGAAATTAAATTTTCAGTGCTGATGATATAAGAGGAAGCTTATAAAAGGTGGAAGAAAACATATTTAGCTGTACCAGAGATCAGTACAAAGTCACAATGTACTTCCTTAAAGTGAATATGAAGCCACAGCCTATTTGTGTTTGAAGAATGGCTAAAAGTCTTGACTGTTTCAAGATTAAATCAAAGAACCAGGGGCCCTAAAGGGAATTTGGAGCATGTTACAGACTTCTATTTCCTTTAGGAGCTTCCTCCAAGAGCTACATACAAGCGTGCAATAACCCAGCTCTCATGAAATCTGATTACTTCTTTTTCTGGAAAAGAAAGCACTTAGGCTAGGAGCATCGTCAGAATAAACTTCAAAGATCAAAAATCGACAAGGCAAGAACTTGGATGAAGTCTGCTGCTGCAAATGTGTTACTGACAAGAGGAAGTTTGTTAAAGAAAATCAAGCTACAGTAGACGATGTTATTTCTGTTAGCAATTAAGAAAATTTGCGTAAAAATGTCTGTACAGCATGGAACAAATCTGTATGCATTTGTCCACTGCAGTTCTGCGTGCATACTGAATCATTGTGTTACATTTCAGTGGCATGGCAGCAGTGCTCATGTACAAACATTTCTCATTATAAATTGATCGCTTCTGGGATTTATAATGACTATGTATAGAACATTTTGCTGTGGCCTGGGACACATATGCTTTCCTTATGTCAGCTATTTTTTCACCAACATTTAAAATGTGTAATTTATTATTATTACTACCACTTGAATTATCAAGGTGCCCACGAACCCTAGTTATGGACTTGGGCCTCATTGTGCTAGGTGTTGTTAAAAGTAAAGTTGAAAAGGAGATCCAAAGTACCTCAAAATTTAGAAACAAGGCAATAGGCAGGAGCTGAATACATACAGCAGATTTTACAAGCAAGGGAGACTGGTCAGCTTATCTGACAGTGACATAACTTCAGCAGTAGCCTGTATGTTGTTAGATTTTGTTGTTGACAGCGGAAGCAAGTTAAAGTTTTTTGTTAATTTTAAAGAATATTATTTTTTTAACTGTATCGGTCTTCAGAATTGGCAATACAATTCTTCCAGAACATAGTCCTATGTGGAATATACAGATTCTGGCTTACCACCTATTCTTTCCAAATAAGACAGTGCTTAAAAAGTCTCACAACAAACCAGGGAACAAAGTAAATAGGTATGTGGTCTGATCTATATGTTCATTGTATAGTTCATGGCATTAAAATTTGGGATTTAGCATTCGAATCACATTAGTATTTTCTAAAATTGTAGGGTTGAAAGTAGGTATTATGTTATCATAGCAAACTCATGGTAATTAAAAATTAGCATCTATTGCTACTTGAAAGACAACTTCAAAATAGGAAGGAGAGGGCAGAGAAGGGATGTTTGCAAAAAAGCGTTTTAGAGGTATTCCTGATTAGAGTCAGCAGCTGAGAAAAATAAAAACGCTGTCTCTCCAACTTTCTGCCATGTTCCATTGCTACAGTGGAATATCCAGCTTTGTAACTGGGTGGTCTTGACTCAGTCTTCCTCTTCTAGCCCTCTGTTTCCCAGAAAATCTTAAGACTTACAAACTTTATTGTTAAGCAAAGAAATCTTGTTACGACATATCATCTGTCTCCACATGACCACAATAAAGATTCTCAGGAATAATATACATATTTGTTTGTGTCGTACTTGTTTTTGGATGCATGTGAATCTATGTGTCCATTTGTTATTTTCCTGTTCCTGACATCTAGACCTGTAAATCCCTGTCTCCCTTGGTGTGAGTGCAGCTTGGGCAACCAAAAGTCTGTAGTCTGTGTAGTAATAGATATTTCAGAACACAGGCCAGATTTTTTTTATCTTTTAGAGCACAGGAAATAGACATTCTTGCTATTGTACACACCCTGTATTTAATATATTGAAGACATATATGTATATATAATTTAAGATACTTAATGCATCACCATGTAGGATGACTACCAAGCAGAACTACAGTTAAACAATTAACACTGCTGTTTGAAGAATATCTCTGAGGAAGCTAGAGTGCCTTAATGAGGTATTTCACAGAATGGTAGGGGTTGGAAGGAATCTTCAGAGATCACCTAGTCCAACCCCCTCTGCCAAATCAGGTTCACCTAGAGCAGGCTGGATAGGAACACATCCAGGTGGGTTTTGAATATCTCCAGAGAAGGAGACTCCATCACCTCTCTGGGCAGCCTGTTCCAGTGCTCTGTCACCCTCAAACTAAAGAAGTTTTTCCTCATGTTGAGATGGAATTTACTTTGTTTCAGCTTGTGGCTCTTGCCCCTTGTCCTGTCACCAGGCACCACTGATAAGAGCCTGACCCCACCCTTTAGATATTTATAAGCATTGATGAGATTCCCTCTCAGTCTCCTCCAGGCTTAACAGACTCAGGTCTCTCAATATTTCCTTGTGAGAGAGGTGCTCCTGTCCCTTGATCATCTTCATAGCCTTCCACTGGATTGTTTCCAGTAGTTCCTTGCTTCCTTGAACTGGGGAGCCCAGAAATAGACCCAATACTCCAGATGTGGCCTCACCAGGCCAGAGTAGAGGGGGAGGATGACTACCCTTGACCACACTCTTTTTAACGCACCCCAGGAGACCATTGGCCTTTTTGGTCACAGGGAACATTGCTGCCTGATGGTCAACTTGCTGTCCACCAGGACTCCCAGGTACCGTTCTGCAGAGCTGCTTTCTAGCAGACCAGCCCCTAACCTGTACTGGGGCATGGGGTTATTCCTCCCTAGCTGCAGGACCCTACACTTGCTCTTGTTGAACTTCAGTAAATTCCTCTCCGCCTGACTCTCTAGCCTGCCCAGGTCTGGCTGAATGGTGGCACAGCCTTCTGGCGTGTCAGCCACTCTTCCCATTTTGTGTCATCAACAAACTTGTTGAGGGTACATTCTGTCCCCTCGTCCAGGTAACTGAATATGTTGAACAGGACTGGAACCAGTCTGGTGCCCCTGGGGAACACCCCAAGTTATAGGCCTCCAACTAGACTCTACATCTCTGATCACAACCCTCTGACCTCTGCCAGTTTTCAGTCCACCTCACTGTCCACTCATCTAACCCAAACTTCCTAATCGTACCTATGAAGATGTTATGGGAGAGAGTGTCAAAAGCCTTGCTGAAGTTGAGGTGATGTCCACTTCCCTCCTCTCATCTACTGAGCTAGTGATGCCATCATAGAAGGTTATCAGATCAGTCAAGCATGATTTCCCCTTGGTGAATCCAGGCTGACCACTCCTGATAACCTTCTTTCCCTCTACATGCTTAGAGATGACATCCAGAATGAGCTGTTCCATCACCTTTCCAGGAATAGAGGTGAGGCTGACTGGCTTGTAGTTTCCCAGGTCCTCCTCCTTGCCCTTTTTGAAGACTGGAGTGACATTGGCTTTCCTCCAGTTATCAGGTACTTCTCCTGTTCTCCATCACCTTTCAAAGATGATGGAGAGTGGCTTCACAATAACATCTGCCAGTTCCCTCAGGACTCATGGGTGTATTTCATCAGGTAGCTGCAGGACCCTACACTTGCTCTTGTTGAACTTCAGTAAATTCCTCTCCGCCTGACTCTCTAGCCTGCCCAGGTCTGGCTGAATGGTGGCACAGCCTTCTGGCGTGTCAGCCACTCTTCCCATTTTGTGTCATCAACAAACTTGTTGAGGGTACATTCTGTCCCCTCGTCCAGGTAACTGAATATGTTGAACAGGACTGGAACCAGTCTGGTGCCCCTGGGGAACACCCCAAGTTATAGGCCTCCAACTAGACTCTACATCTCTGATCACAACCCTCTGACCTCTGCCAGTTTTCAGTCCACCTCACTGTCCACTCATCTAACCCAAACTTCCTAATCGTACCTATGAAGATGTTATGGGAGAGAGTGTCAAAAGCCTTGCTGAAGTTGAGGTGATGTCCACTTCCCTCCTCTCATCTACTGAGCTAGTGATGCCATCATAGAAGGTTATCAGATCAGTCAAGCATGATTTCCCCTTGGTGAATCCAGGCTGACCACTCCTGATAACCTTCTTTCCCTCTACATGCTTAGAGATGACATCCAGAATGAGCTGTTCCATCACCTTTCCAGGAATAGAGGTGAGGCTGACTGGCTTGTAGTTTCCCAGGTCCTCCTCCTTGCCCTTTTTGAAGACTGGAGTGACATTGGCTTTCCTCCAGTTATCAGGTACTTCTCCTGTTCTCCATCACCTTTCAAAGATGATGGAGAGTGGCTTCACAATAACATCTGCCAGTTCCCTCAGGACTCATGGGTGTATTTCATCAGGTCGCATGGATCTGTGTGTGTCGAGTTTGCCTAATTTATTTCCTCATCTTTAGTTAACTCACTTGTACCTAGGATACCCTGAGATGGTTGAGCAGGGAAGCATGATTCTTTCATTGGTTATACTCATTTTATGTGATTTTCCTCGAAATGCTCAATGTCTTAAAAAGTTTGAGTGCTTTGTGCTTTAGGCTAGATTTCACATCCACAGGCACCTCTTTTGGATGCAAAATGTCACAGCTCTCAAACCTTTAGTGATCCTGATCACTGGCTATCAGGTTTAAATAAAATAAGATATGCTTTTGTTCTTTTATCATACTGTCATTAATAAAATGGCAATATTTCCATGTCTTGTCTCCAAATTCCTGATTTGCATGTTTTGGACTCATTTTCAGAAGCTGGAATAACAGGCTAGTAATGTTTCTTTTCCCCAAAAAGTTTCTGCTAACATTCCCTACTCATTACTGCCTATTCACCTCACTTAAGCAGTGCTTTATGAGGCTGTTGAAGACTGCTTTGCCATTTTTTCCCAAATTATTTCAACTAAAAATCCAAATTTGACACAAGTCCCCAGTCAACAAGGTGGATCCAAGCAAGAGAAATATTGAGATAAATAAAAAATCAACTTCAGAAATAAAACCCTCACTAATAAAAAGCCTTTATCTCCCTTAGATATCTTCATAGATTTGCAAAGGTAAATTTAGAAAATGTTCTTGTTAAATTAAATCTCTGCAAAGTGTTTTGAATGTCAGTTGTTGTCCACAGCAGGTAGGGTATTTGTTTCTGTTGCATTTGTGGCAGTGTATGACACAGCTAGCTGAGTAATAACATTGGCAAGGCTGAAAAGTCAGGATCTCTCTGGGTTCAAAATCCTCAAAAGACTGTTCTCTATGTGACATAAAACCAGATGTGATAATCTGCAGAGCCTGGAACAACCAGTTTCCCTTATTGAGAAGCAGGGAGGCAGAGCAATGAATATTTGTGTGAGTATGCCATGTATGTTAAAACAAGACTTAGAAAAACAGTTGGCTATTAAAATGAAATGCAATACTGCTGCCTCAACATTAGTATGAACACATGTTGTACAAGGATAACAGAAATTGCTAAATAAACTATGAAGCTGTTTCACTATTTAAAATGAATAGAATCCAGCAAAATGAGTGTTTAGCTCCCAAACAAAATCTCTCACTTTCCAGAATGTGTCCCTGAGTTGGCTTGGTTAGCTGTACGCAAATGCCATGAATGCATTTGTCTACTCAAGTTTAGAGCTCCTTTTCAAACACTGCGTGTCCAGTTTGAGTGCATTAAACATTAAAGTTGAGTGCCACACTTAACCCAAGGTGGCAAATTGTGCCAGGCAATGATTTGTGTCTCTCTCTTTAAGAAGATTATAATTGCAAAAATGCAAATGGAAATAGAGGTGTGAAGACCCAAATGAGTGACATTGATCTCTTATTTTCTCTAAGAAAAGATCAGGTCATTAAGGGAATAAATCAAACTTCTAGACCCCAGCAAATGGTCTAACAAACTTCCATGATTACACCATTTCCTTGTCTAGCCTGGCAAGTATATCCTGTCATAGGAGGTAAACAGAAGAATATAGAAGACTGAGGAACTGAGTCCAAAAACTTCTGTGTATCTGGGAAAATTTTTTTAAAATATTATACTATCACTGGAGCAGCTGAAGAAAATAATTGAAAAATTAACCTTTACTTGTTTTTTAAAATCAATTGCATTTCTATGTAGATATTTCTAGTGCTTGCCTCATGGTGTCATTGGTTCCACCCCAAACTGGATAATCTGATATATATCAGATGCTGTAAGGGGTTTGAGTCACTCACAATCTTGCAACAAAGGTCCTTGAATCAAAATTACCATGGGAATAATTTACAAGGTCTAGGTTACTCTCAGGAGTGCTTCTAAAACAGTTTTTTAAAATTTTTTTAGTCCAGTTTTGTTACCCAATCAGCACAGGTAGTTCTTTGTGTATATATCTACGACTGATCTATAAATATCTTAACATACTATATATTGAAGAAGTGAAAAATCTGAAAGAACAAAATTACCAATACTTCCACTGCCTTCTTCCCTTTAATTCTGTTTAGAAATTCTGAAGCATACTATCAAAATAATAAAAAATAAAATCTCCTGTCTACTTTATATGTAAAAATAAAGAATCTAGAGTGCTGACCTACCAAAATGCTCCAGCATAGACCAAACTAGAAAGTGTTTTGATTGTGAGTTGAGGTCACTTAATACATAGAACTTTCTAAAAGTATTCTTCCTAAGCCTTTCATAAAGTTTTCAGGATAACACTTATAAAAAGCTATTCTTCCTTCTTTATTTTTTTTTTCTTCTGTTCTTAATTCTTTTCCTTAACCTTACCTCCAAGAGAGTTTGCAGGTAAACAGTGTGCACAAGTGGAGGCAAGTGTTGGGATTGGCTTACAGGCCTGCCCCACGGTGCAGCTGGCAGTGCTTCTGATCAGCTCTGTGATGTGGTTAGTCTTTCCTCTCTTAAGAACCAGATTCCTGTTTCTGCAAAGTGCCAAAATAAACAGCTGGGTTTTAAAAGGAATACTTCTGTGAAAGTGCTTCATCAGATCTGAGCTGCTGAGGAGCTGAGAGTCATCAAGGGGACACAGGGTAGAGAAGTCAGGAAACTATGGAAAAAAATATTTTTTCCCCTTTGTATCTATTTTTGTAAATGAATTAATATTTATTATATGTTCATGCCACATGTAAGGCGAGATACTGTGGCAAATAAGCCAATCAGAAATGAACAAATCCTGAGAGAGGACAAGTGGTCCAAAATGCATCTGTAGAAGAATTGCAAATTGGGAGTAAAACCACAGAAATGTTAAAAGACAGAAATATAAATCCATTACAGCCAATCTAAAGTGCCAAAATAGGACAAATGAGGCCAAAAATACCATAAAACCCCATACTTCTATGTATCTTGGCAATTCTCCCTCAGACCTGGCTCTAACTGGAAAATGTAAATGAATATGAATTTAATAATAAAAAAGAGAACCAAACATTGTAATATAAGACCTGCACAAAAGGTTAATTTCAAGTTTGATACATGGAACAAAGTTCAGGTGTATGAGAACTTATTCATCCATCACTAGATTTTGACAGTGATGTTGGTAGGTTAACCCATAATCAAATTCGACTTTATATCTGGGTTTTTGTTCTCCATCTTTAATCAGTTCACAAAAATTGACAACCATAAGCATTGAAAATCACAAGTGAAAATCACAAAATAATCAAAATCCTGGCTTAAAAGTCCTGAGTGCTAAAAAGAAAAAGAATTTTAAAAATGTATATTGTGGTCTCTTTTTCCTTTGTGTTGTTATTTCTGAGATGATAAAGTACCACCTGTTCATTACTTTAGACTTTTTGTGTCACTACACAGACCAAAAGCATAAGTAGCTTTTTTCCCACGTTTTTTTCTGTTAGAATGAATACAGGGTTGTTCATGAAATACCTCAACTTCTAGAGCTAAGCATATAGATTAGCCCTCCCTGCATTGATACTATGCAAATCTTGGAATAAAGACCAAGCAGTACAGTACTGTTTTTCCTTTTCATATGATGAGTCTTTTAATGTCAGTAATCCAGCAAGTACATGTATTACTGGTGAAACCGCAAAACACGAGTAAATCTAGGTATGCTTGACCACTGTCTGTTTAGGTATATCTGGCTTCTACTTGAATAAAACTAGATGTGCTGGTGTCATATCTGGATTTTCTATATGTTGTAGATTTGTTTCTAGCTCTTGTGTATCTCAGTAAGATTTCCTCCTGAGTAAACCAAGATTCATTACCAGCACACTATTCTTTCATCACCCAACTGTTGCCTAACTGCTAAATCTTTGATCTCATTAGAATTGTTCCTGTAAAGTTGTAGATAAAGAAGTAATGGAACATCACCGTGTACCAGGGAAGAGTGACAAGAAAAAAAAATCTTTCTCTCTTAATATTAAATATTCGAAGTCATGTACTCATTACATTAAATGTATTGTATTTTATTTCAACAGTGTAATTTATCAGCTGTGTGGCTGGTATCCTTTCCAAACACAATTATGCCACAAATAATTTCTAGGGTTTTTTTTTCTTTTTTTTTTCTCTTTTTCACCAACCTTAATATAGTAAAATCTTCTAGAGATGAAGCATAACAGTGAAACATTGATCAGATTGTTCGTCTCAAAGTGTAGGACATTAAAGACTAGTCCTCCACCTGGAGGCTCATTACATGTGGAGTTCCTCAAGGGTCACTCCTGGGACCTGTTCTGCTTTATACCTTTGTCAGTGATATAGAAGAGGAGAAGGCATATGGCCCCATCAGGTTGGACGACAACTCCAAGCTGGGGATAATAGATGACATGCTCAAGGTCAGGGCCAGGGACCTTCGCAAGCTGGAGGAATGATCCAGCAGGAACTTTATGAAATTCATCTAGGGAGAATGCCAAGTCCTGCACCTGGGACAGAATAAAGCCCAACAATGGTACAGATTAAGGTGGACTCCTGGGTGGAGTCTGAAGAGGCACCAGAGGTCCTTGTGAACAGGAAGCTCGACATGAATTAGAGGGGCACTATTAGTTAAGGCTTCCAACAGCATACCAGGCTGTTTTAATAGGAGCAGAGCCAGCAGATCAAGGAATACGATTATTTCTCTTTAATGTGGAATACCGCATTCAGTTGTGTGTCCACTCCCCAGTATATGAAGACATCAATAAACTGGAGCAAGTTCAACAGAAGACCACCAAGACAGTTGTTGTTGCAACACTTGCTCAGTGAGGGAAGACTTGTTAACCTGGAGAAGAGAGTGCTGCAGGGGAACGTTCTGGCCATCCTGCCAGCACTTATGGAGGTTTCATCAAGGAAGTGGAAGTCTTCTTAGTGGTTCATGGTGGGTTAATGGCAGACATTGGTCATAAATTGAAATGGGAAATTTTGGCAGATTGTAAGTAAAAAAAGATTTAATCAGGAGGGCATTTTCTCTACTGAAAGGTTGTGCAGACTCTGATTTTGGAAATTTTCAAGTCTTGACTGACAATGCCCCGAGCAACCTGGTCTGAATTCAGTTTTGACCCTGCTTTGGACAGAACTTTGGACTAGAGACCTCATGAGGTCCCTTCCAGACTGACTGATTGCATAATTCGATATATAAATAAATTTCTTAACCCAGGTCCACCTAATACCCGAATGTCCAGAGGTAATTCAGTTTTATTAATTGTAGTTTTCTTAGGAGTAGAAATTCTGCTCCAGAAGGAATATTATTTAAGCATTAACTATGTGTAGTTTGAAAAGCTTCTGCTATATGATATTATACACATAGTTGACTCTCCAAATTAATTCTTTTGGAAGTTTCGTTGAAAAGATTATTACCGAAGGTGAAAGAGAAATGAAATTATAGTGATTCATACTGTCAGAATTACATTAATGTTACTAAGACAAAACTAGACTTCTCAGGGGAGCAGGCCAGGTGTGACTGGGCAAGGCAGGCCGCTTAAAAAAGTATCTTCAAGGGTTTCTTTGTCTTGAAGTGTAAAGGCAACAAACGATGTAGTGAGTTCCCTGACTTTTGCATCTTCTGGAAGAAATTACATTATTAAGCTAAAAGTTGAAAAGACTAATACTAGAAAGCACTACCCATTACTTAACTTAATATTACATTGGTTTATTTTATAGAGGCCAAATATTTGCCATGTTAGTCTTGCATGTGCACAGACTGGTAATTCCAAATACACAGTTGGTGTGTCATAAATACACTGTGAAACACAGAACTGGCTGAAGGGTAGTTTGAGGAAGTAGAATAAACGTGTAAATAATGTTCGATTAATGTTAATTAACAATCAGTCCTGTGTTTTTTAGAACAATGCAGCATGATGAATAGAGGGTATCCCATATTTTTTGAGATACTGTACTGAGTGTGTTTTTGTTGTTGTTAAATATTAAGTATATTTAATGAAGTAAATAAGTGCCAATAACTATGTGGTAAAATATATTATCACTGAAGAAGGGTAAAAAATTTTTTTGCATGTTTTCAGCCTAGATATACTTTTATTTTAATATCCAGTGCATATAAACAGAGAAGACAAGTCAGCTGAGCTGTGCCAAAAGTTAGAAAGCCTTCACTGGCTGGCAGTACAGGAAAACAAAAATACAAATTAGATTTATCGTTTGGAATTTTCATTATCAACACATACAGTATGACAGCCATATTAGTGCTGCCTAAAAGTGATAAATCTTAGGGGGTTTTATCATCTTTCATGCATGCTGCACTGACACTAAACAAAAAGATTCTTAATTTCCTCTTGATGCACCTTTAATTCTTTCAGTCATTCTTTTTTCTTTTATTGGATGTCATGCATTATTTACCCAGACATATTATTACTACCCTGGTTCTAGTATATTTTACTCCTTGCCATGACAATGCCCATAAATCTTTTCCTTATCCTCTTTTTTTATTTATCTTTCTTTTCTCCCTATATCTATTTGTGCTTTCTTTCTTTTCTTGTTCTTTCTTCTGTTCTCTCTGCCTTGCTATCCCTCTAACATCTGTCTGTTTAAACCATTTAACCTTTCTGTCCTTTGGGCAGAGACATTAAACTTCTGTATGCTTCTGCATTTGGGGGAGGCAGGGAATTCCCTTTACTACTTAGAACACATAATCTTATTAAAGATTTCCAGGAAAAATTCCCAACAGAAGTCCAGAGTCACTGTGTTGCCCTCCCCTTTTCTGGTGAAACTCCTCTTTATTTGAATCAGCTACAAGCAATATCCTGTGCAAAATAGTGTTCCCTATGTCTGTTTCCTACCCAGCAGCTATATAAACAATCATTATCCATTTGCAATTCAATGGCAATGTCTATACAATAAGGAATTTAAACGGGTAGTGCACCGTTAAGAGGTGCCTGAAAATTTAAGACATGGAGATATCTCTGTAGTCCTGAGACAAATGCTATCTCAAAGAGTTTAAAATAACTCATAGGTAAGAAGAGTTTCTTTCCGCAGCCAATGTGAAAAAATCACCCAGCTATCTCTGTGACTGGATGTGCTGCTTCATACATTTTGAGGCTTCTTGTCACCATTTCTGATTCAGCCACAGCTAGCTACTTCAGACACTGAAAAGACTTGTGCTACTGCAGCTACATATAAAGTTGATACGACTCTACCTCTCCTGATTCCTTTCTAGCCTCTCTACAGACGGACTGCTTTTAAGCACAGTTATTCAGTTCATTTCTGTGGCCTAACATTTGACTGTTTCTGAAGCACAAAGACTATAAAAAATATATGAGATGTAGGAGGTGGGCTCCTCTAGCCGTTCAAAACAAAGATGATGATATTCCTGGTGACTCAAAGTCATTAATATCTTTCTTAACAAAGTAAAACATCAAGTTCTGTGATGATAATCTGAACAGTTGTTCCTCCTCAATTGCATTCCTCACATAGCTTTTTTTCCAGTTCTTTGGCAACATTTAAAAAGATAACAACCATTTTACATAGACATGTCCCCATGGGCAATTTCACCAACAAATGAACAAACTCGTTAATGTAACATAGAGACATAGATGTGTGCTTTGATTTTTTTTTTTCCCCTAGATACTTCTCAGAGCTCTCAAACTTATCCTTTCCCCTAAATTATTTTGTCAAAGATACTTCAGCTGTCAATTCATCCTTGTAATCATCATCTGTTACACAAATCAAACCTACCAACCCTTTTGTAGTCCTTGCTGCTGTGAATGTGTTACTTCTTGCATCTGCATCAGATTCTTGGAATGTCATATTCAGTTGACATGATATGCATAATTATGCACTACATGTGTTGGCGAGACTAAATGAAACCTGAAAAATTCGGTTGCAGTTAAGATGACTTCCAACAGTCTAGTTCTCTGAATTCTTAATCCTAACCTTGTTCCTTGGCAAACATTTCACATGGAAGTAACAAGACCCTTTCCCTTTCTCTTCAGTAGCCATATTAAGAGTAAGTAGTCTGTTGCCTGCCTTCACAGTTACTCTTGGCATCCATCATAAAAATCTTTCTCTAGGTCTGAGACAGATTTCAGAAGATTCAAAGGATGAAGGGAATATAAAATTGGAAGTTGGCCAATTAGGAAAACCTATTTGTTTCACTAGCCTGATGAGCATTAATTTGAGTTA
Source organism: Calidris pugnax (assembly GCF_001431845.1). Lineage (NCBI taxonomy): Eukaryota > Metazoa > Chordata > Aves > Charadriiformes > Scolopacidae > Calidris > Calidris pugnax. Next base: position 10,274,315 of record NW_015090805.1, on the reverse strand, counting down.
TTTAAGACTAAACTGAAATAGTTCCCTGAAGAATGGTCTAATAAACCTTTAAAAGTATCACCTTGCAGCCAACTTAATTTATTGTCACTAAGTAAATGATATAACGCAGACCAGATTCTTAACAGCTAGCACAATGGTTTGAACATCCATTAAACAGAGATTTAATTGATGCTTACCAGTACTTACACATGGGTGATATGTTATTTCTTGCATTTTTATGAGGTTACATAACATTGAATTCATGTGGTATAGTTAATGTTAGAACAAAGCAGAACTTAGTAGAATGCAGCATAAAATATGGTTCACAGATGCTTGATCTTGCATTTCCTAGTTTGCTTGGGTTTTTATGCAAGGGTGGAGGGAGATGATAGTTTCGAACACAATCCACAGCTACTAATCATGTACTAACAGTTTACTGCAAATTATGGGGTAATAATTCCACCATAGAGTTCTGTCAAAGGCAAACTATGGCAAGTGGCTTCATAATTAAAAACTTCCTCTGACTAATTGTAGGTGAAGGTAGTGGCATCTCTTCTTTTTTAGGGAAGCTAATACTTCCCAACAAAAGACCCCACTTTCATGTCTCAAGATTTTTACCAAACCATTTGAAAAGATGTTTCCATAGCAGGTTTCTGAATGCCTTGGGAAACACAAACCATATGATTCAAATTTTCCTGAGGAATACATTGAGTTTTCCCCTTTTTAACCTACTCTCTTTCCTGAAAGCTCAAACTCCTCAGTGGTTTGGAGCAGAATTGTGAAATGGTAAAGGAAGATAAACTATTTGTCAAAGATTTATATTCTACTATCCCTTGAAAATGCCCACATTGTGGCAAAGACATACTTTCTAAAAAAAAAAAAAAAAGAATCAGAATCCATGTATGAAGAAAGTATTCTTCATCTGGCTCACACCTGAATTGTAGTCACCTAGGTGTCAATGCTTTCTTCTCGTTATTACTGTCCTAAGAAAATTGCCCCACATAATGGGTTCTTTATACAAAATAAAACTATATATATATATATATGTAATCTGATTCAGAGACACCAAGTGCAGTTTTATCATAGTCTATTTTTGCCCTGTATGTTCAAGTCACTGCTTACACAGGCATCTTAGAACACTCTAAAATCTAAATCAAAGGAAATGACTGGCTTCTAGGTTGATATGATGGAACCAAAAACTTTCTTACAGTCTTACAAGTTTCATGAGAAAAACACCTAAGAGCCATGTATTTTCTATGTTGTTCATACCATGTAGGAAACCACCTGAACTTGGTCTCACCTGACCTGCATGTTTACAAGCCTCAAGAAGCAGTTATATGCAGTGGTTCAGAACAGACAGAAAAACAAACACTCATCCATTACACGGAAGCACTGCAGGGAAATTGCAAGCAAATACTGTAGTAGTTTCACTATTTCCAAATGGTTATTCTGTTCTATTTTCATTTTAGTAAAATATTTCATTTCCTCTCCAGAGTCATCTGTAAAATTCATTTTTGATCTTCTTGGTCCCCTTTTTGGGTAATTTGTGTATTCCAATGTCTGTGTCCTATTTAGTCACTTGTATAGTGCATTGTTTTGCAGTTACATTAACACTCATAGTCTAAAAATACGAAGTCTGTTCACCAGCTTTCTTGAGCCTCTGCCCAAAGCTACTTCTCATACAACAGGAGGCAAACTTACAACAAGAAAAGAAGAAGGAAAGGTTTCTTCATCCCACTTTTTGTTTCAGCATGGATAAACCAAAAATTTTATCTACTTTGAAGGATGATCCTTCTTTGCAATAGTCAGTTAAACCTTAAAAAACACTAGGTAACTTAATGTGACTGTGAAAATTAACTAGAATGAAAAATACAAAATGTGAATTTTGTCATAGCTTTGACCTTTTGGAAAGTATCAGAAGAATCTTTAGGAGATGTTGAGTGGGACAGTTTTTTGAGAGATATTTCTCTTGATTTTTGATCTCTAGATGTTTCAGGTGTTTAATTGATCTTTTGTATGTATTTCTTTCCAACAGTCTAAGGTCAACGACTCTTCATTTTGAATGAAACACAGTACTTCACCGAATCTAAGGCTTTGAACTAACTTCCATTGAAAAATGAACAAAATGGCTGACTAATTCAAAAGTTAAAATTATTTTCTACAAATATGAGTTGGAATTAAATATTTTCAATTACATAGTGCATTTAATTCTTGCAAACTTTACAATTATTTTGTCTTATTGTCATGAATGATTGTGGAAAAGTATCTTGATGACTTATTTAATTACCAAAACACCTTTTAAATTTATGCACAAAAATATTCATGTTAAAAAGACTGCTGAATTTCTGCATGGAATATGAAGAAATTTTGTGTACTCATCTACTGACACACTTTCTACTAATCGCTGAGGAATGCACTGAAGTTCAGTTCATAACATTCCAAAAACCTGAACAAAGTAGCATGGAGTTAATCTAAGGAAATCACAACCTGCCCACAGGTACTGAGTGAAGAAAAGCAGACTCTACTTATGCAGAATAAGTTATTCATTACACAGAGCTCAGCATCAACGCATATTTTACCTCACTCTATTATAAAGGAATGTCACTGCATACATAAAGGCCTAATTCAACATTGTTTAGTACTCTCTGAAAGGAAGTGCACAATCATCAGTTACTGACTTCACGCCCTTAACATTTCCTTGTCCAACAAATTACATAACTATATTTGCACTCAAAACACAGATAGCTGTTGGGTTCTGCTGAGCTTAGTAAGGCACTCCTAAGGTGAAGCTAAGCAGATGCTCAGGTTTTGATAGGCTCAAACCCATTTGCAGTACTGAAAGAAAACTAAATGAATGAAATAGCTCTTATCAAACAGCAAAGCTCTTGCCTCGAGATACTATAAGAATAATTCCCTTATGAGAAGCATTTGCACTGGAAACGCTTTAGAAATAGCTTGTTAGAAGATATGATGTGGGAATGTCTGAATTACATGATTTTAATAACAGTTTATAACTGAAATGCATGATGGAGAAGAATCTTATAAGGACACCAAGACCAAAATTACTTTGTTATATGGTGTGCTGTGTTCATTTGACATTGAGTCCAGGATTTCAAAATTTCAACTTCGTTTTGTACCAGTACTCCTACATGTGCCTTCATGGTGTAGAAAGGAAAGTGGAGAATTGGTTATGGAGTAGCTTGAGTTGTCTTCAGGGTAGAAACAAGGTAGAGTTTCTGCCTTGTTGGAAAGCAAGGGAGGTAAGTTTGAAAGCAGGCTCTCTATGAACTGCTTCCATGAATCCATAGTTGCTAGAGACTGTAGGATGGGTGTTTAGCAGTCTGTGCAGAAACATCTGCAATGAAGAGCTCCTTATTTTGCACTAGAGATGATTCCAACACCTACAGAGTATCAGAATGGGAAAAGGAACTTATAGACATCTGAGGCTCTCCTGTCTCTTGAGCTATGATTTTTTCTGAGAAGTGTAGAAGAGATTCTCCAAATAAGAAAATATTATTTTTACAGTACTTTCTGTAAAATTTAATAGCATTTATTAAGTGACATTTGTGGAACTAAAACAGTCTAAAGTTACAGATTACCTCTTGGGCCATAAACTGTAGTTATCTGTTATCTTAATACTTTGCAAGTGCTATCGGACAACATGTATTTAATCAGTTCTGAATATACTGCCAAATATGGAAACAATGGGAACAAAACTGAGAACAAAAAATGTTATGGTTAACTCCCTGGTTCTTTGGGATATTTTTTAATACCTTCAATACCTAGCAAAAAAGTTGGTAGCACAGGCATCAATGGTAGGTGAACCTTTCAAGCACCATTTAAGATCTAAAATCTCCCAGATTAGTCACTTCAGAAAACTTTAGCCCAAAACATTTTACTTAGCTCTGGAACACAGAAACTCTCCATTACTGCACTTGACTCCTGAGACTATATTAAGGTCAAAATGCACTGAAAATTATGATCAAGGATTGAGGTCATCAGTGCTGCTTGCATGGAAGGAACCATCCCTAAGAGAGCTCAGTTCTTTCTCTGACTTGGACTTTGGCTTTTTTTGCTGAACCTTGAAATGAAATTCCCAGTTGGTAATGACTGTGAATATAATTAGAGCAGCTACAAAAACCCAAAAAGACTCTGTGTCATGATAAATTGATCCCCACAGAAAGCTGTTACAAATACCTTCCCATAAAACATTTTTTTTTTTTTAATACTTGGAGAAGAAGTTTGAGAACAAATAATGAGTTTGAATTTATGTAGAAGACACAAAATACTTCTGAATTCTGCAGAAACAATTAAACACACAAATCTGGTATATTAGGAGAATGAAAATATTAATATATTAATCTTCTTTTGTGAACATCTCACCAGGAATAATTAATTTGTTTTAGGATAGCATTAGAAATTCCAGATTACAAATTTTGTTCTTTGACCTCTGTCATATCTGCTCACCTTTTGTGTTTCATCTGTTCCATCCAGTGGAACATTTTGTGAGTTTGATCATGATAGTAGTAAAATGTTTTAAAATGAGCTATTATAAACAATCTAAAATAGAACTGTTTTATACAATCTATAAAATTTTTAAACAAAAAATAGTTTAAACAATCACCTATTTATTAGCTTTGCTACAGATTGATATACATTCTTTTGCCAAAATTCCTGAGTTCCTGGGATGATGGTCAATTTGAGCTATGACCTACCAGATCTATGATCCTGAATTACTTTGAATAGTAAAAAAACATGGAGTTTTTGATTTCTGATCTTGGGCTACTTTACCTAAGCAAATTCAGAAATCTGTTTCTTATATATGTAATACATAAAGATGAGAAAAGAATTCCTATAAAGTACAAGGTATGTAAGATTCTCAGCAACTGATAGAACATTATTACAGATAATTTTCCTTATATATGTATATATGAGATCTATGAGACGAGCATGGAACTGTCAGAGTTAGAAGGGACCTCTAGAGACCATCTAGTCCAACTCCCCTGCTAAAGCAGGATTGCCCAGAGCACATCACTCAGGACTGCATCGAGGTGGGTCTTGAAGATCTCCAGAGAAGGGGACTCCACAACCCCCCTGGGCAGCCTGTTCCAGGGCTCTGTCACCCTCATTGTAAAGAAGTTTTTCCTCGTATTTGAATGGAACTTCCTATGTTCCAGCTTGAGCCCATTGCCCCTCGTCCTGTCACTGGAAATCACTGAAAAGATAACAGATAGTCTAGATAGACTAATAGATAGCCTAATTTATATACATATATATGTAAAACAAAGTGGAGAATAATGTGCTTTTATTTTTTACTGCACATGATATACAAAGACTTCAGAAGAAACAAATTGATATGCCTCTTACTAATACAGTAGTTATGGATCCAGAAATTCTGGGGACAGAAAAATACTAATCTTTCATAAGCCAGGACATTTGATTAAGCACCATTATTTACAATTGTATATTGCATTTAAGGGTCACTGTCATGAGTGATTTAAAAGCCCAGCTTTTGTAAAATTAAGTTTGATGTATGCATTCTGCAAAAATTAGAAAACCATCCAGGTTAAACTTGTCCTGGCACTCTGCAATGATAATGTGCATGTGTCTTCTGGTAGTTCAGTTGCACATAATTTCTTGTAACCAGGAAAAACACTTACTTCAAAAGACATACCTTTATATAAAAAAGTAGAAGATGCATTGCACTTCTCTGCCTTATTAGTACTTGCAACATATGTTCATAATAAGTACTGAGTAATGCATGCCAATTTTTGCATCCATTAACACTTTTTTTTTTTTATCCCACCTTTGCAGACAGAAACAGTGAGTTCAAAAAACCACTTCCTTGATATTTTAGTAACATGATGAATGACACTGCCTTTTGAACTCTGCATTATCTTACTTTTAATGAAACTTTCAGCTAAAATAAATATAAAAATCAAAGATTATCCCACCTGCTGGACTTTGAACATTTTTCTGTCTTCTGATTTAGAAAGAAATAAACTTATCAATGTAGATTAAAAAAACATCAGAGGAGATCTGATGAGTCAGTGATAAATCTAATTAATATTTGCCACAGAGCAATAGGAGTAATTTCTATTCTGATAAATTTGATAGTTGTCAATCCCCAACTGACAACAGAGTACTCTTTAATGCACAAATGAGTAAACCAGGTAAAATTCAGTCTTCAAGCAAATCCCAGTAAGAATCGGGATTTGAGTCGTGTCTTTAAATAAGATTATATACAGAGGTCCAACAAGTGGCTTTATCTCAGATTTACAATTGTTAATTTCTTCACTTTATTCACACAAATGAAACCCTCATAATAACAAGTTGATAGTTCATCTTCTAGTCCTTTCCAATGTGCCATTTACTACTGGATAGCTCCTTTTGAGTGCCTGCAGATTTAAACTGAGTCCTGGAGTTTTAAGCTTTCTCCTGCCCCTTCTGCTCAGAAATCACATATACCACCCCTCCACCCTTCCCACCTGCCCCACATTGCAAACATGGTGCAGCACAGGTCCAGAAGAGTGGACAGCTGTGTCTCCAGAAAAGTAGGTAGTCATGTCTCCAGTACTTTCTTGTGTTCTCTGCAGAAGACACCTGTAAGGATGTGTTTCAACCTTCAGTTCTGAGACTGTAAGGATTAGAAACATAATGTATGTGCTTTGTTAAAAGTCAACTTTCTGAAACAATCTGTGGCTCCTGGAGCTTGAGGGATCCTGGGATCATCACCCAAAGATCACTGAGATTAAAGTGAAAACCCCCTTGAATTTTGATAGACTTTAACTCAGACCATATGGCTTTTGTCTTAATGTTAACTCAACAAACCTGACTGTAGCTGTTGTAAAGTACATAAAGAACAAATCTCCAGAAAGATATCTGTATCTACCACAAATAGCCTAGTTTATCCTTGTTGATTATAAAGGAAAAAGGAGTTAAAATTATAATTTGTTTTCCAGGTTACTATTCTATTTCTAAGCCTAACAGCCAAGTTTTATAGTCAGAGCCTAGCATAACAAAAATAGTGGCAAAAATTTTTTTCCACAGTTGGGGCATGAGGGGATGGTGCTCGTGGAGAAGCCTCCACCATTACTCTCACCACGTGCATTTCTTCCAAAGTGGCATTTTCAACTTCCCTGTGAGACCTCTGCAGTGACCCAGGCATTACCTACTCAGAGAGTGGACTCATGCCACATGATCTAGATAAATGATGCACAATCACTTCGAACATCTGAAACAAACTGTTTACAAGCAATCCACAAATAGGATCAGACTGTCATGAAGTAATTGAATGTATGAATTTAAGGGAAACATACAAAAAAAAGTTGGTGAAACTGTATGTCTCTGTAAGTGGAAACATCATGAAAGAGAAGACTAAAAACGAGAATATAACTACAAATATCTTGCCCCATTCTAATACCAACCGATATTTAATGACATCCTGGTTATAGATACTTAATTTAAGGAAAACTTGTAACTGCCTTGTAGACATTAGAACACAAATCTATCTTCTATGTAGCTCCTCTTTTACTTTCTTACTTTCAGGCTCTAAAAAGGTACAATGTTGAGAAGAACCCTATTGTAAGGTGGCCATCATTAAATCATTTTAATGTAGTTTGCTGCAGGAAGGGGAAACTCTTCACCAGCTCTCCACTGTGAGGTTACAAAGCCTGAGTACTGAGGACAGCAGGAATGCATTAGGAATGGAGCATGATGTAACATTTTAATTTGACGCCTTTATCAGGCTGATGGTGCCTGAGAAAAAAGAACAACGACAATTTGTATATGCAATCTGGTCTTGTAAGTTCAGCCTGCTGGAAAACATACATATTTACAGCCATACATCTCAAGTATATCTCATGAATATTATCATCTTAGCGTGTCCTGTTTAAGATTCCTATATATACACCCTGGGGTAGGAGGAAAAAGCTGTTTTTCCTTTTAACTAAATGATCCTGGAAACTATTGAAAGATGTCATCCCCTGGGTAACCTCCAGGGACCAGGTTTTGAGGGCATATGAAACATACATAATGCGCAAATGCTGAAGAACTATTCTTAAAGAAAAAAAGAAAAAACAACCAACAACCAAAACCCAAAAATATATTAATGAATTTTTGTCTGAAAAAAATGTGGCCTGAATTTAATATGTATCTTCCCCCTGCATAATGAAAAAATGCCATCATATGTCTCTTGGAAATTTGCAACATGGCATTTTTGTTTTAAAAGAAAAATATAGTTTGCGTGATATCTAGGAAACATATTCCATTTAATCAATAATCAAAAATTACCAAGCAGACTAAATTGCCAACAGGTTTCTTTCATTTTAGCCATGTAAAAGTAAAACTCAAATATAGGGAGGTTCAGAACAAAATGCCTCATTGAGAGTGTAATATTTCATTTAGATTATTCCTTCAATTTCTAAAAAGTATCAGCTATCACTTCTGTGAAATTAAATTTTCAGTGCTGATGATATAAGAGGAAGCTTATAAAAGGTGGAAGAAAACATATTTAGCTGTACCAGAGATCAGTACAAAGTCACAATGTACTTCCTTAAAGTGAATATGAAGCCACAGCCTATTTGTGTTTGAAGAATGGCTAAAAGTCTTGACTGTTTCAAGATTAAATCAAAGAACCAGGGGCCCTAAAGGGAATTTGGAGCATGTTACAGACTTCTATTTCCTTTAGGAGCTTCCTCCAAGAGCTACATACAAGCGTGCAATAACCCAGCTCTCATGAAATCTGATTACTTCTTTTTCTGGAAAAGAAAGCACTTAGGCTAGGAGCATCGTCAGAATAAACTTCAAAGATCAAAAATCGACAAGGCAAGAACTTGGATGAAGTCTGCTGCTGCAAATGTGTTACTGACAAGAGGAAGTTTGTTAAAGAAAATCAAGCTACAGTAGACGATGTTATTTCTGTTAGCAATTAAGAAAATTTGCGTAAAAATGTCTGTACAGCATGGAACAAATCTGTATGCATTTGTCCACTGCAGTTCTGCGTGCATACTGAATCATTGTGTTACATTTCAGTGGCATGGCAGCAGTGCTCATGTACAAACATTTCTCATTATAAATTGATCGCTTCTGGGATTTATAATGACTATGTATAGAACATTTTGCTGTGGCCTGGGACACATATGCTTTCCTTATGTCAGCTATTTTTTCACCAACATTTAAAATGTGTAATTTATTATTATTACTACCACTTGAATTATCAAGGTGCCCATGAACCCTAGTTATGGACTTGGGCCTCATTGTGCTAGGTGTTGTTAAAAGTAAAGTTGAAAAGGAGATCCAAAGTACCTCAAAATTTAGAAACAAGGCAATAGGCAGGAGCTGAATACATACAGCAGATTTTACAAGCAAGGGAGACTGGTCAGCTTATCTGACAGTGACATAACTTCAGCAGTAGCCTGTATGTTGTTAGATTTTGTTGTTGACAGCGGAAGCAAGTTAAAGTTTTTTGTTAATTTTAAAGAATATTATTTTTTTAACTGTATCGGTCTTCAGAATTGGCAATACAATTCTTCCAGAACATAGTCCTATGTGGAATATACAGATTCTGGCTTACCACCTATTCTTTCCAAATAAGACAGTGCTTAAAAAGTCTCACAACAAACCAGGGAACAAAGTAAATAGGTATGTGGTCTGATCTATATGTTCATTGTATAGTTCATGGCATTAAAATTTGGGATTTAGCATTCGAATCACATTAGTATTTTCTAAAATTGTAGGGTTGAAAGTAGGTATTATGTTATCATAGCAAACTCATGGTAATTAAAAATTAGCATCTATTGCTACTTGAAAGACAACTTCAAAATAGGAAGGAGAGGGCAGAGAAGGGATGTTTGCAAAAAAGCGTTTTAGAGGTATTCCTGATTAGAGTCAGCAGCTGAGAAAAATAAAAACGCTGTCTCTCCAACTTTCTGCCATGTTCCATTGCTACAGTGGAATATCCAGCTTTGTAACTGGGTGGTCTTGACTCAGTCTTCCTCTTCTAGCCCTCTGTTTCCCAGAAAATCTTAAGACTTACAAACTTTATTGTTAAGCAAAGAAATCTTGTTACGACATATCATCTGTCTCCACATGACCACAATAAAGATTCTCAGGAATAATATACATATTTGTTTGTGTCGTACTTGTTTTTGGATGCATGTGAATCTATGTGTCCATTTGTTATTTTCCTGTTCCTGACATCTAGACCTGTAAATCCCTGTCTCCCTTGGTGTGAGTGCAGCTTGGGCAACCAAAAGTCTGTAGTCTGTGTAGTAATAGATATTTCAGAACACAGGCCAGATTTTTTTTATCTTTTAGAGCACAGGAAATAGACATTCTTGCTATTGTACACACCCTGTATTTAATATATTGAAGACATATATGTATATATAATTTAAGATACTTAATGCATCACCATGTAGGATGACTACCAAGCAGAACTACAGTTAAACAATTAACACTGCTGTTTGAAGAATATCTCTGAGGAAGCTAGAGTGCCTTAATGAGGTATTTCACAGAATGGTAGGGGTTGGAAGGAATCTTCAGAGATCACCTAGTCCAACCCCCTCTGCCAAATCAGGTTCACCTAGAGCAGGCTGGATAGGAACACATCCAGGTGGGTTTTGAATATCTCCAGAGAAGGAGACTCCATCACCTCTCTGGGCAGCCTGTTCCAGTGCTCTGTCACCCTCAAACTAAAGAAGTTTTTCCTCATGTTGAGATGGAATTTACTTTGTTTCAGCTTGTGGCTCTTGCCCCTTGTCCTGTCACCAGGCACCACTGATAAGAGCCTGACCCCACCCTTTAGATATTTATAAGCATTGATGAGATTCCCTCTCAGTCTCCTCCAGGCTTAACAGACTCAGGTCTCTCAATATTTCCTTGTGAGAGAGGTGCTCCTGTCCCTTGATCATCTTCATAGCCTTCCACTGGATTGTTTCCAGTAGTTCCTTGCTTCCTTGAACTGGGGAGCCCAGAAATAGACCCAATACTCCAGATGTGGCCTCACCAGGCCAGAGTAGAGGGGGAGGATGACTACCCTTGACCACACTCTTTTTAACGCACCCCAGGAGACCATTGGCCTTTTTGGTCACAGGGAACATTGCTGCCTGATGGTCAACTTGCTGTCCACCAGGACTCCCAGGTACCGTTCTGCAGAGCTGCTTTCTAGCAGACCAGCCCCTAACCTGTACTGGGGCATGGGGTTATTCCTCCCTAGCTGCAGGACCCTACACTTGCTCTTGTTGAACTTCAGTAAATTCCTCTCCGCCTGACTCTCTAGCCTGCCCAGGTCTGGCTGAATGGTGGCACAGCCTTCTGGCGTGTCAGCCACTCTTCCCATTTTGTGTCATCAACAAACTTGTTGAGGGTACATTCTGTCCCCTCGTCCAGGTAACTGAATATGTTGAACAGGACTGGAACCAGTCTGGTGCCCCTGGGGAACACCCCAAGTTATAGGCCTCCAACTAGACTCTACATCTCTGATCACAACCCTCTGACCTCTGCCAGTTTTCAGTCCACCTCACTGTCCACTCATCTAACCCAAACTTCCTAATCGTACCTATGAAGATGTTATGGGAGAGAGTGTCAAAAGCCTTGCTGAAGTTGAGGTGATGTCCACTTCCCTCCTCTCATCTACTGAGCTAGTGATGCCATCATAGAAGGTTATCAGATCAGTCAAGCATGATTTCCCCTTGGTGAATCCAGGCTGACCACTCCTGATAACCTTCTTTCCCTCTACATGCTTAGAGATGACATCCAGAATGAGCTGTTCCATCACCTTTCCAGGAATAGAGGTGAGGCTGACTGGCTTGTAGTTTCCCAGGTCCTCCTCCTTGCCCTTTTTGAAGACTGGAGTGACATTGGCTTTCCTCCAGTTATCAGGTACTTCTCCTGTTCTCCATCACCTTTCAAAGATGATGGAGAGTGGCTTCACAATAACATCTGCCAGTTCCCTCAGGACTCATGGGTGTATTTCATCAGGTCGCATGGATCTGTGTGTGTCGAGTTTGCCTAATTTATTTCCTCATCTTTAGTTAACTCACTTGTACCTAGGATACCCTGAGATGGTTGAGCAGGGAAGCATGATTCTTTCATTGGTTATACTCATTTTATGTGATTTTCCTCGAAATGCTCAATGTCTTAAAAAGTTTGAGTGCTTTGTGCTTTAGGCTAGATTTCACATCCACAGGCACCTCTTTTGGATGCAAAATGTCACAGCTCTCAAACCTTTAGTGATCCTGATCACTGGCTATCAGGTTTAAATAAAATAAGATATGCTTTTGTTCTTTTATCATACTGTCATTAATAAAATGGCAATATTTCCATGTCTTGTCTCCAAATTCCTGATTTGCATGTTTTGGACTCATTTTCAGAAGCTGGAATAACAGGCTAGTAATGTTTCTTTTCCCCAAAAAGTTTCTGCTAACATTCCCTACTCATTACTGCCTATTCACCTCACTTAAGCAGTGCTTTATGAGGCTGTTGAAGACTGCTTTGCCATTTTTTCCCAAATTATTTCAACTAAAAATCCAAATTTGACACAAGTCCCCAGTCAACAAGGTGGATCCAAGCAAGAGAAATATTGAGATAAATAAAAAATCAACTTCAGAAATAAAACCCTCACTAATAAAAAGCCTTTATCTCCCTTAGATATCTTCATAGATTTGCAAAGGTAAATTTAGAAAATGTTCTTGTTAAATTAAATCTCTGCAAAGTGTTTTGAATGTCAGTTGTTGTCCACAGCAGGTAGGGTATTTGTTTCTGTTGCATTTGTGGCAGTGTATGACACAGCTAGCTGAGTAATAACATTGGCAAGGCTGAAAAGTCAGGATCTCTCTGGGTTCAAAATCCTCAAAAGACTGTTCTCTATGTGACATAAAACCAGATGTGATAATCTGCAGAGCCTGGAACAACCAGTTTCCCTTATTGAGAAGCAGGGAGGCAGAGCAATGAATATTTGTGTGAGTATGCCATGTATGTTAAAACAAGACTTAGAAAAACAGTTGGCTATTAAAATGAAATGCAATACTGCTGCCTCAACATTAGTATGAACACATGTTGTACAAGGATAACAGAAATTGCTAAATAAACTATGAAGCTGTTTCACTATTTAAAATGAATAGAATCCAGCAAAATGAGTGTTTAGCTCCCAAACAAAATCTCTCACTTTCCAGAATGTGTCCCTGAGTTGGCTTGGTTAGCTGTACGCAAATGCCATGAATGCATTTGTCTACTCAAGTTTAGAGCTCCTTTTCAAACACTGCGTGTCCAGTTTGAGTGCATTAAACATTAAAGTTGAGTGCCACACTTAACCCAAGGTGGCAAATTGTGCCAGGCAATGATTTGTGTCTCTCTCTTTAAGAAGATTATAATTGCAAAAATGCAAATGGAAATAGAGGTGTGAAGACCCAAATGAGTGACATTGATCTCTTATTTTCTCTAAGAAAAGATCAGGTCATTAAGGGAATAAATCAAACTTCTAGACCCCAGCAAATGGTCTAACAAACTTCCATGATTACACCATTTCCTTGTCTAGCCTGGCAAGTATATCCTGTCATAGGAGGTAAACAGAAGAATATAGAAGACTGAGGAACTGAGTCCAAAAACTTCTGTGTATCTGGGAAAATTTTTTTAAAATATTATACTATCACTGGAGCAGCTGAAGAAAATAATTGAAAAATTAACCTTTACTTGTTTTTTAAAATCAATTGCATTTCTATGTAGATATTTCTAGTGCTTGCCTCATGGTGTCATTGGTTCCACCCCAAACTGGATAATCTGATATATATCAGATGCTGTAAGGGGTTTGAGTCACTCACAATCTTGCAACAAAGGTCCTTGAATCAAAATTACCATGGGAATAATTTACAAGGTCTAGGTTACTCTCAGGAGTGCTTCTAAAACAGTTTTTTAAAATTTTTTTAGTCCAGTTTTGTTACCCAATCAGCACAGGTAGTTCTTTGTGTATATATCTACGACTGATCTATAAATATCTTAACATACTATATATTGAAGAAGTGAAAAATCTGAAAGAACAAAATTACCAATACTTCCACTGCCTTCTTCCCTTTAATTCTGTTTAGAAATTCTGAAGCATACTATCAAAATAATAAAAAATAAAATCTCCTGTCTACTTTATATGTAAAAATAAAGAATCTAGAGTGCTGACCTACCAAAATGCTCCAGCATAGACCAAACTAGAAAGTGTTTTGATTGTGAGTTGAGGTCACTTAATACATAGAACTTTCTAAAAGTATTCTTCCTAAGCCTTTCATAAAGTTTTCAGGATAACACTTATAAAAAGCTATTCTTCCTTCTTTATTTTTTTTTTTCTTCTGTTCTTAATTCTTTTCCTTAACCTTACCTCCAAGAGAGTTTGCAGGTAAACAGTGTGCACAAGTGGAGGCAAGTGTTGGGATTGGCTTACAGGCCTGCCCCACGGTGCAGCTGGCAGTGCTTCTGATCAGCTCTGTGATGTGGTTAGTCTTTCCTCTCTTAAGAACCAGATTCCTGTTTCTGCAAAGTGCCAAAATAAACAGCTGGGTTTTAAAAGGAATACTTCTGTGAAAGTGCTTCATCAGATCTGAGCTGCTGAGGAGCTGAGAGTCATCAAGGGGACACAGGGTAGAGAAGTCAGGAAACTATGGAAAAAAATATTTTTTCCCCTTTGTATCTATTTTTGTAAATGAATTAATATTTATTATATGTTCATGCCACATGTAAGGCGAGATACTGTGGCAAATAAGCCAATCAGAAATGAACAAATCCTGAGAGAGGACAAGTGGTCCAAAATGCATCTGTAGAAGAATTGCAAATTGGGAGTAAAACCACAGAAATGTTAAAAGACAGAAATATAAATCCATTACAGCCAATCTAAAGTGCCAAAATAGGACAAATGAGGCCAAAAATACCATAAAACCCCATACTTCTATGTATCTTGGCAATTCTCCCTCAGACCTGGCTCTAACTGGAAAATGTAAATGAATATGAATTTAATAATAAAAAAGAGAACCAAACATTGTAATATAAGACCTGCACAAAAGGTTAATTTCAAGTTTGATACATGGAACAAAGTTCAGGTGTATGAGAACTTATTCATCCATCACTAGATTTTGACAGTGATGTTGGTAGGTTAACCCATAATCAAATTCGACTTTATATCTGGGTTTTTGTTCTCCATCTTTAATCAGTTCACAAAAATTGACAACCATAAGCATTGAAAATCACAAGTGAAAATCACAAAATAATCAAAATCCTGGCTTAAAAGTCCTGAGTGCTAAAAAGAAAAAGAATTTTAAAAATGTATATTGTGGTCTCTTTTTCCTTTGTGTTGTTATTTCTGAGATGATAAAGTACCACCTGTTCATTACTTTAGACTTTTTGTGTCACTACACAGACCAAAAGCATAAGTAGCTTTTTTCCCACGTTTTTTTCTGTTAGAATGAATACAGGGTTGTTCATGAAATACCTCAACTTCTAGAGCTAAGCATATAGATTAGCCCTCCCTGCATTGATACTATGCAAATCTTGGAATAAAGACCAAGCAGTACAGTACTGTTTTTCCTTTTCATATGATGAGTCTTTTAATGTCAGTAATCCAGCAAGTACATGTATTACTGGTGAAACCGCAAAACACGAGTAAATCTAGGTATGCTTGACCACTGTCTGTTTAGGTATATCTGGCTTCTACTTGAATAAAACTAGATGTGCTGGTGTCATATCTGGATTTTCTATATGTTGTAGATTTGTTTCTAGCTCTTGTGTATCTCAGTAAGATTTCCTCCTGAGTAAACCAAGATTCATTACCAGCACACTATTCTTTCATCACCCAACTGTTGCCTAACTGCTAAATCTTTGATCTCATTAGAATTGTTCCTGTAAAGTTGTAGATAAAGAAGTAATGGAACATCACCGTGTACCAGGGAAGAGTGACAAGAAAAAAAAATCTTTCTCTCTTAATATTAAATATTCGAAGTCATGTACTCATTACATTAAATGTATTGTATTTTATTTCAACAGTGTAATTTATCAGCTGTGTGGCTGGTATCCTTTCCAAACACAATTATGCCACAAATAATTTCTAGGGTTTTTTTTTCTTTTTTTTTTCTCTTTTTCACCAACCTTAATATAGTAAAATCTTCTAGAGATGAAGCATAACAGTGAAACATTGATCAGATTGTTCGTCTCAAAGTGTAGGACATTAAAGACTAGTCCTCCACCTGGAGGCTCATTACATGTGGAGTTCCTCAAGGGTCACTCCTGGGACCTGTTCTGCTTTATACCTTTGTCAGTGATATAGAAGAGGAGAAGGCATATGGCCCCATCAGGTTGGACGACAACTCCAAGCTGGGGATAATAGATGACATGCTCAAGGTCAGGGCCAGGGACCTTCGCAAGCTGGAGGAATGATCCAGCAGGAACTTTATGAAATTCATCTAGGGAGAATGCCAAGTCCTGCACCTGGGACAGAATAAAGCCCAACAATGGTACAGATTAAGGTGGACTCCTGGGTGGAGTCTGAAGAGGCACCAGAGGTCCTTGTGAACAGGAAGCTCGACATGAATTAGAGGGGCACTATTAGTTAAGGCTTCCAACAGCATACCAGGCTGTTTTAATAGGAGCAGAGCCAGCAGATCAAGGAATACGATTATTTCTCTTTAATGTGGAATACCGCATTCAGTTGTGTGTCCACTCCCCAGTATATGAAGACATCAATAAACTGGAGCAAGTTCAACAGAAGACCACCAAGACAGTTGTTGTTGCAACACTTGCTCAGTGAGGGAAGACTTGTTAACCTGGAGAAGAGAGTGCTGCAGGGGAACGTTCTGGCCATCCTGCCAGCACTTATGGAGGTTTCATCAAGGAAGTGGAAGTCTTCTTAGTGGTTCATGGTGGGTTAATGGCAGACATTGGTCATAAATTGAAATGGGAAATTTTGGCAGATTGTAAGTAAAAAAAGATTTAATCAGGAGGGCATTTTCTCTACTGAAAGGTTGTGCAGACTCTGATTTTGGAAATTTTCAAGTCTTGACTGACAATGCCCCGAGCAACCTGGTCTGAATTCAGTTTTGACCCTGCTTTGGACAGAACTTTGGACTAGAGACCTCATGAGGTCCCTTCCAGACTGACTGATTGCATAATTCGATATATAAATAAATTTCTTAACCCAGGTCCACCTAATACCCGAATGTCCAGAGGTAATTCAGTTTTATTAATTGTAGTTTTCTTAGGAGTAGAAATTCTGCTCCAGAAGGAATATTATTTAAGCATTAACTATGTGTAGTTTGAAAAGCTTCTGCTATATGATATTATACACATAGTTGACTCTCCAAATTAATTCTTTTGGAAGTTTCGTTGAAAAGATTATTACCGAAGGTGAAAGAGAAATGAAATTATAGTGATTCATACTGTCAGAATTACATTAATGTTACTAAGACAAAACTAGACTTCTCAGGGGAGCAGGCCAGGTGTGACTGGGCAAGGCAGGCCGCTTAAAAAAGTATCTTCAAGGGTTTCTTTGTCTTGAAGTGTAAAGGCAACAAACGATGTAGTGAGTTCCCTGACTTTTGCATCTTCTGGAAGAAATTACATTATTAAGCTAAAAGTTGAAAAGACTAATACTAGAAAGCACTACCCATTACTTAACTTAATATTACATTGGTTTATTTTATAGAGGCCAAATATTTGCCATGTTAGTCTTGCATGTGCACAGACTGGTAATTCCAAATACACAGTTGGTGTGTCATAAATACACTGTGAAACACAGAACTGGCTGAAGGGTAGTTTGAGGAAGTAGAATAAACGTGTAAATAATGTTCGATTAATGTTAATTAACAATCAGTCCTGTGTTTTTTAGAACAATGCAGCATGATGAATAGAGGGTATCCCATATTTTTTGAGATACTGTACTGAGTGTGTTTTTGTTGTTGTTAAATATTAAGTATATTTAATGAAGTAAATAAGTGCCAATAACTATGTGGTAAAATATATTATCACTGAAGAAGGGTAAAAAATTTTTTTGCATGTTTTCAGCCTAGATATACTTTTATTTTAATATCCAGTGCATATAAACAGAGAAGACAAGTCAGCTGAGCTGTGCCAAAAGTTAGAAAGCCTTCACTGGCTGGCAGTACAGGAAAACAAAAATACAAATTAGATTTATCGTTTGGAATTTTCATTATCAACACATACAGTATGACAGCCATATTAGTGCTGCCTAAAAGTGATAAATCTTAGGGGGTTTTATCATCTTTCATGCATGCTGCACTGACACTAAACAAAAAGATTCTTAATTTCCTCTTGATGCACCTTTAATTCTTTCAGTCATTCTTTTTTCTTTTATTGGATGTCATGCATTATTTACCCAGACATATTATTACTACCCTGGTTCTAGTATATTTTACTCCTTGCCATGACAATGCCCATAAATCTTTTCCTTATCCTCTTTTTTTATTTATCTTTCTTTTCTCCCTATATCTATTTGTGCTTTCTTTCTTTTCTTGTTCTTTCTTCTGTTCTCTCTGCCTTGCTATCCCTCTAACATCTGTCTGTTTAAACCATTTAACCTTTCTGTCCTTTGGGCAGAGACATTAAACTTCTGTATGCTTCTGCATTTGGGGGAGGCAGGGAATTCCCTTTACTACTTAGAACACATAATCTTATTAAAGATTTCCAGGAAAAATTCCCAACAGAAGTCCAGAGTCACTGTGTTGCCCTCCCCTTTTCTGGTGAAACTCCTCTTTATTTGAATCAGCTACAAGCAATATCCTGTGCAAAATAGTGTTCCCTATGTCTGTTTCCTACCCAGCAGCTATATAAACAATCATTATCCATTTGCAATTCAATGGCAATGTCTATACAATAAGGAATTTAAACGGGTAGTGCACCGTTAAGAGGTGCCTGAAAATTTAAGACATGGAGATATCTCTGTAGTCCTGAGACAAATGCTATCTCAAAGAGTTTAAAATAACTCATAGGTAAGAAGAGTTTCTTTCCGCAGCCAATGTGAAAAAATCACCCAGCTATCTCTGTGACTGGATGTGCTGCTTCATACATTTTGAGGCTTCTTGTCACCATTTCTGATTCAGCCACAGCTAGCTACTTCAGACACTGAAAAGACTTGTGCTACTGCAGCTACATATAAAGTTGATACGACTCTACCTCTCCTGATTCCTTTCTAGCCTCTCTACAGACGGACTGCTTTTAAGCACAGTTATTCAGTTCATTTCTGTGGCCTAACATTTGACTGTTTCTGAAGCACAAAGACTATAAAAAATATATGAGATGTAGGAGGTGGGCTCCTCTAGCCGTTCAAAACAAAGATGATGATATTCCTGGTGACTCAAAGTCATTAATATCTTTCTTAACAAAGTAAAACATCAAGTTCTGTGATGATAATCTGAACAGTTGTTCCTCCTCAATTGCATTCCTCACATAGCTTTTTTTCCAGTTCTTTGGCAACATTTAAAAAGATAACAACCATTTTACATAGACATGTCCCCATGGGCAATTTCACCAACAAATGAACAAACTCGTTAATGTAACATAGAGACATAGATGTGTGCTTTGATTTTTTTTTTTCCCCTAGATACTTCTCAGAGCTCTCAAACTTATCCTTTCCCCTAAATTATTTTGTCAAAGATACTTCAGCTGTCAATTCATCCTTGTAATCATCATCTGTTACACAAATCAAACCTACCAACCCTTTTGTAGTCCTTGCTGCTGTGAATGTGTTACTTCTTGCATCTGCATCAGATTCTTGGAATGTCATATTCAGTTGACATGATATGCATAATTATGCACTACATGTGTTGGCGAGACTAAATGAAACCTGAAAAATTCGGTTGCAGTTAAGATGACTTCCAACAGTCTAGTTCTCTGAATTCTTAATCCTAACCTTGTTCCTTGGCAAACATTTCACATGGAAGTAACAAGACCCTTTCCCTTTCTCTTCAGTAGCCATATTAAGAGTAAGTAGTCTGTTGCCTGCCTTCACAGTTACTCTTGGCATCCATCATAAAAATCTTTCTCTAGGTCTGAGACAGATTTCAGAAGATTCAAAGGATGAAGGGAATATAAAATTGGAAGTTGGCCAATTAGGAAAACCTATTTGTTTCACTAGCCTGATGAGCATTAATTTGAGTTATTTAAGACTAAACTGAAATAGTTCCCTGAAGAATGGTCTAATAAACCTTTAAAAGTATCACCTTGCAGCCAACTTAATTTATTGTCACTAAGTAAATGATATAACGCAGACCAGATTCTTAACAGCTAGCACAATGGTTTGAACATCCATTAAACAGAGATTTAATTGATGCTTACCAGTACTTACACATGGGTGATATGTTATTTCTTGCATTTTTATGAGGTTACATAACATTGAATTCATGTGGTATAGTTAATGTTAGAACAAAGCAGAACTTAGTAGAATGCAGCATAAAATATGGTTCACAGATGCTTGATCTTGCATTTCCTAGTTTGCTTGGGTTTTTATGCAAGGGTGGAGGGAGATGATAGTTTCGAACACAATCCACAGCTACTAATCATGTACTAACAGTTTACTGCAAATTATGGGGTAATAATTCCACCATAGAGTTCTGTCAAAGGCAAACTATGGCAAGTGGCTTCATAATTAAAAACTTCCTCTGACTAATTGTAGGTGAAGGTAGTGGCATCTCTTCTTTTTTAGGGAAGCTAATACTTCCCAACAAAAGACCCCACTTTCATGTCTCAAGATTTTTACCAAACCATTTGAAAAGATGTTTCCATAGCAGGTTTCTGAATGCCTTGGGAAACACAAACCATATGATTCAAATTTTCCTGAGGAATACATTGAGTTTTCCCCTTTTTAACCTACTCTCTTTCCTGAAAGCTCAAACTCCTCAGTGGTTTGGAGCAGAATTGTGAAATGGTAAAGGAAGATAAACTATTTGTCAAAGATTTATATTCTACTATCCCTTGAAAATGCCCACATTGTGGCAAAGACATACTTTCTAAAAAAATTTGTTCATGCTCAGGAAAAATATCTTAGGTGACTGCAATTCAGACCTCTCTGAGTTTTGTGCTACTGGTCTGTGTTGTGTCTGGGCATTGAACTACAACTGAAGTTCAGACTCTTCCATCTTTTCAGTTTCTATATCACTTGTTTCAATGGGGTGGTGGAATAAAAGCAATTTTACAAAGACAACCATTTTTTAGAAGATCTGGAACTGCAGGTGGGACAAAGAGTATGATCTGTAAAGTCTAGAAGCAAGAGATGGCATTAGGGAGGAAAAGAAATAGGCTAACCAGGCACAGGCAAAACAGAAAACATTGGTTGTAATGGAGACAAAAAGTGGTTTGTGGGTAAGTAGTAATTAGTGTACTAGGAGAAATAAGACTCTGGAAGATTAAGATTAAGAATAAATGTGGGAAGAGCGAACAAAGGAGCTACCTATCAAACAGTTGAAGGGAAAATGAGAAAGGGAACTGTCTAAAAGTGAGTATTAGTGAATCCTGTGATCAGTTAGACTAGGAATTTTCAGGCTATGAGAGTGAGAAAAAATAAGAAAATATAGGATACAAGTGTCTAGATCTTAGATTCTGGAATAACTTTTTTTCTGAACCAGAACTTCCTTCAAAATATCTAATTATAGGGTATGATGGTATGTGTGACACATTTTGAAGTTTCTATAGCTAATTTTTTCAATGCCTAATACTATAACAGTCGTGCAATCCTCACCTCTGATTTGGCCAAGGAAACACAATCCTGAGACTTCAGGAAATACCAGTAGCTAGTCTGTGATTTGTTCAAGAGTTGGCAGCAATCAAGGGGAGGATCATGCAATAGTCCATGCAGCAAAAACTATGAAGCTCTTTTTTTTTAAACTGAAAGAGGGGAGATTTAGATTAGATATCAGGGAGAAATTATTTAGCGTGAGAGTAGCAAGGCACTGGAACAGGTTGCTCAGAGAAGCTGTGGATGACCCATCCCTGGAAGTGTTCAAGATCAGGCTGGATGGGCCTTTGAGCAACCTGCTCTAGTGGGAGGTGTCCCTGCCCATGGCAGTGGAGTTGAAACTCAATAATCTTTAAGGTCTCTTGGAACTCAAACCATTCTATGATTCTGTGATCCTAAGCTGTAATTCTCAGAGCGCCTGTGCTTCAGGATGGACAGGTTCCCATCACATGCGCATTCTGATAACAGGCATAATCTGGCAGAACATTGCTTGACAAGTTCAACACAATAACTGAAGAAGTCGAACCTGGATAGCATGAATAGCAGTGAGATGAAGAAGGAGTAAAAGGTAGAGTAGGAAAATGTTAAGAAGCGGAAAACTTAAGTGATCTTAATTTCTGTTTATGCTTCAAATCTGTTACTAAAAATGTGAAGAATATCCTTCTAGCTCCTAGAATACTGTAAAAATAAAATCTTACTTGTAAAATATTTTGAAAATTTTATTTATTTATTTTAATTAAAAGCAGCCTTGGGGAAAAAAGCGTTCAAACAAAAAAACCCCACCCTCACAGCATACTATAAGGAACCAGAAAGGAAAGGAAAGAAAATAAAAGATTAAATACCTGGACATAGCAATTCCTCCCTTCTTTGCATGATATGTGGCAGAGGATGTATGAAAAAATAGCAGTTATTCATGTAATTTAAAATTCTGTCACAATTCTGTCTTCATTGAAGAACAACATGTTAAACATTTCATTCACAGATTATAATGTTGGCCATTTGGTTTCACATCATGGCCTAGGCTTTCTAAATATCCTCTCCCCTACATAGTAGAGCAAAAATTCCAGGCTGATACTTCTCTCCATTTTCCAATCTTAAAAACACAGTACTGGAAGTTCAAGGTCTGCATACAGTAAAAGATAAATTGGGGAATCTGCTTTGAAAAATTTTCACTGTTAGCCAACTTATTTTTACCCAACAGCAGCACACTTACATGCCACAAAAATCATGTAGCTGTACCTGAAAGGAATTTGCTACCTATAACTGGTCTTGCTTTGTTAGTTGTCCACCCTTTTTTAGTATTACAAATTAACTGTGATTGGGCATACAGACATCACAAGTATGCTGATGCATAGAGCTGGTGTCTATCTATGGAACTGTACGTTTCAGTTGTGAGAAATTTGCCATTTGTCTATTTGAAAATCCAAATATATGGTTTAAACACCTCGAATACATTTTTCAGTATACTTGGTCACTCCAGAAATTTGTTCATAATAGCTTGTATCCCTGTATTTCACTTAAGTGGTAGCCCAAGAACTTGGACACCCACATTTCTCAGAATATTAGGCTTTCTGATATTAAAATAAACTAATCTTTATGCTTATACCTATTGGGATTGTGCTCATTGTGCTCATTGTTTTTGAAGTGATTGCATTATAAACTGTGGAGAAGAAATATTTCCCTGCAGATTTCCTTTTCACAGTCATTCCAGAACATATACCTGATTATGGAAGTTACACCAAGACTGAAGAAAGGTTTGCAGAATTCAGTAAAGGATTCTTAGCCTTCAGCTACAGTTTTCCTTTCAGACTTTAGATATTTTCACTCTTATATCAAGAGTCACATTTGTCGGTGAGTGTTGCTCTCTTTGCTACCTGTTTGCTCTAACCCTCTTTCAGAGATACTGTAACACATTAGTGACTCAGTTCTGGGAGGTACAGAGACTGCAGAAGAAGACAGAAAGGCTCCATGTATGTCGTATAAACCATTTTCTAATAGGTTAGCTTAAAGTCATTCCATTACGTTAATGTCCTAATGAAATAAGGTAACCCAGTTATAATTTAAAGGTCAGGTGTTAAACTTCAGGAAACCACCTATATTTTCGTGTTATTGACATGAGTCAAAAATTGATCTGTGGAAATTTTACCAAATGATGGGTCATATTTTCACATTTTAATATTTATTTGGTTGGAACTGGTTCTGAGAATTTGAATGTTAAAATTATTCTCATCCAATCAAGAAATAGAAGCAACAACAAGTGATTCATACCAAATCGTAAAACCTCACATTTCTGATGGTCACAATGAATGTCTCAAATTGGCCAAAATATATTTGCATAATGTATTTGACAAATAATTTCAAGAGTATGTACCCTGCAGAAACCTAGTTCTGCACACATTGGCCATTCACAGTCAAAAGCAGTGCTAAAAGTATTTCTTTAAAGTATTAGCTCTGAGGTATTTTCCTAGTTCTTCCAGTTCTTAGTAATGGTGGTGACTTCCTCCTGTATTTAAAAGCAGTCAGATACCACAGCTATGAACCCTGTTGGGTATATACATAGGCAGAGTGTTTTCTTTCAGTTGTTATTTATATTTTTAAACATTGTCTTCATTGTATCCCCATAGCTGAGTTACTGGCAAGACAAGTAGCAAACATTGGAGCACTCTTCAACATTGGGCTGTATTCTGGCTGCATAAATCAATTTTTTAAATATACAGCTTGGGCTACCATCAATTCAAGGTGTAGTTAAAATGAGTCACTACTTCAGACAGTACTCTTGCCATACAAATTGCAAATCAAAGGACATTAAGGGCTAAATGTTCTTCCTCAGTTCAGCAGAAAAGAGGCACAATATACTCATTCCTGAGTATGATCTCTAAATGCAGACCAGAAATCCTCTACATGCACTCATATCAGGCAAAACAAATGTTTTCCCGTTACTGCATTCTCAACAACCACATCCCTGTCTCCACACACACTCACAGGATGCAGAGAGAGATGGTGAGGCATAAATAATTTTAGTTACATTTAGCTGCATGAAGATTTTTCTTCTCCTGTGAACTCTCTGGAAGCTGTCAGTATTTAGTGATAGGGGCATTCATGGTACTCCGTTGCCACTTAAAAATATGTCTATTTGTTTCCTGCTGTTATCAAGAATGAAGATAAAGCTGCAGATGACACTTGACTTGCTTTATTTCCACAGAAGCAGTATATCATCAATTTGAGGTCAAACACCAAGTTAGAGGTGTTTCATTAAAATTTAACCTACAGTTCTAAACTGTCTCAGGTGAGCAGGAGAACTAGTCACAGAGATCACCGAGGGAGTGATTTGGAGACAGTTAAATCATTGACCTGTAACCTCAGAATGACTTTGTTAGTAAAACATTGGCTCTTCTTGTAAAAAAACAGAGGACAGAGTTTGAGGGCATGCAGAGAAGGAATGCTAATGTAATTTTCATATCTGTCAGATGAGTAACTGCAGCTCTCTTAGCTCTGTGTATAAAATGCACAGTGTGCACTAATACACTAAGGGCATATAAACCCGTCTCTCTCAAAGCCGCAGCAGCCAGTAACTTGAATCAAAACATAGTTCACTGCAAGGGTTACGGAGATTAAAGGTGGTGGTGTCCAGTTATAAGTGAAACTGCCTTTCTGTTTCCTTAGCCATAACTCTGCCACTTGCACTCTGATGATCAGCCTGAACACTGATTTTTTGCAGCTTTGCAACTGCAGGATCATTCCACTGGTGCACTAGGACACACAGGCTACATCTGATCCTGACTACAGGCTGCCATTGTAATTTATCACATTTCTTTTTCAAAGTATATAATTCAGTAGTTTATGTGAAAATACTGGCTTTTTGAGACAACAACAGAATACTTGGAACCTGCACTCCCTTTTCTTCTCTCTCTCCTCTCTCTCTGGTTAATTCATGGCTCAGCGAAGTCAATTTATATTCCGCCTCAGTGAAAATGAGAGTTCAAGTCCTTGTTTAATATATCTGATTGCATTGTGTCTCAGATTAAGCCCTACATTTCATCTGTGGCACACACTTGTTTACTGATGCCACCTGGAGACTTCCTGCAAGCATTCCCTGGACAGGCACACTGCCTTTTTCCTCCCTTGCCATGTGCCAACCACAAAGTTTGGAGCCAGCAATATAAATAATACTTATCATACCAAGAGTCTCCTAACTGGTAATACTCAGGAAAGCTGTTTATATTGAAAATATACATGTGGACAAGCTTTGTCTGGAGCAGTGTCACTTGCCTTGAGATCTACAGGTAACTGGTGCCAGAGCATGGCAAGTACTCTGGCAACTGGCTGCTGTGTCCTGACCTCCTCAGTGGCTCTGATTCAGAACAAACAAATAGCTTTGACTGCATCATGGGTGCAAATCCATGGGTTTCATTCACTTTTTATGATATTAGTATTTTAAACTAAAATGTTTCCAAGAACATTATAGAATGATTTAAAAAAAAAAAAAAAAAATCAACTTGGTTACACTAGCAGCATAACAGTCATGACTTTTGCCAGCCAACCAAATGTAGCAGTCCATTAATTTTTTGCTAGCAGTGACCTACTTCTCAAGACAATAATATGTGTAGCATTGTTACTTCCTTTGCTTCATTGACCTCCAAATGTAAAAGAAATCTTATTATCTCTTTCAAGTATGAATACAGCAGCTATGATTTACCATATTTATTCCTCTGTATCAAAATTTGTGCACTTTTCATAATCTTATGATATGGGTTTATTTCATATTTACTCACATGCCTGCTCTGGTTCTCTCACTGTGTGCATATATGCCAGCTAAAACAAAAGATCATCTCACCACAACTGTGATGTCTTACAGGAAATCCACAGTGTGGGAGGACATAGTCATTTGTCAGGAAAAAAACAGCAATAAAATGGACATCAGCCTACAAATTCTCAGAAATGGAACTTAATAAAACAGAGGACATTTTGACAGAAGCACAGAGATTGCTGGAACCCATAAACAGTTCCTGTGATCACAATCACATTGGAACTCCTTTTTCTGTTTTTTTTTTTTGCTCATCTGCAAGGAGAAAATAACTTCAGCAGAAATTAAGTTGAACAAGATTACCTGAAGTTTCAAGTGCCCTTTGGTTCTGTAAAAGCTCTTCCTTTTTAATACCAGTACATAAAAATAGTAGAACAAAGAGCATGAAGTGTACGTGTGGGTGGGAGCTATTTGTTTATTTGCTTTGCTTTCTTTAGGAATGAATCTCCAGAAAGACTTCCCTGCAACCTTTTTGTAAGTGTGAGATAGCGGTTCCCTTTTATTTGCGTGTTTCCGCGACAATACTTTAACAATGCTCTTAGGGGAATTAAGTTGCTGTTCCCAGCAGTAGAGCATGGCATACAAAAGCATAGTGGTCATCAACCTTTCAAATTGTGAATGACGACAAAAGCTCCAACAATGGTCTGATGAGTCATTTACTCTAAGGTTCTCTGGGGAAAACGAGTGGTTTGCTACTTTATTTCATTAATTAAACTAGAAACGTTTGTGTCCTTACTGCCGGGTGGACTGCCAAGATTCAGTGCTCTTCTATTGTAAGCTACCTGACTTGCCATTGATGTCAGTCACAGCAACTAGCCTGCCAACAAAATCATAGGGCAGGGAGTACTGTGCCAGACACGCACCATCCTTCAACTCTTCTGTTTGTTGTTTGGAATGAGAAAAAAAAATATCAAAGTGTTGCCATGTGTTTAAGGATAAGTGTCTTTGCTTCTTTAAAGATTACCTTTGCAAATAACACAAGCTTTCATGTTTAACTCTTTTATAATCCTCCACTCTTTGCTATATTCCTTTCATAAGACCAGTCTTAATGCTAATAGTCTCCCACCTATCAGTGTTTTGCTCTTTTTTAACCTTAGAGACGTGACTTTTTACACAGTGAAATACCATAATGTCAGAATTTGCAGCAGGAATGGCAGGTATTTTCTACAAAATTATGCTCCAGAACCTACAAAACAAACAAACACACAAGTCCAATCCTTTTAATTTCAAAGCACTATGTCTGAGTAAGGCAACCAACTCAATATTATGTTCCTAAGTGCAGGCCCCCTAAGCAAATACCTATAATTTAGATAGAAGCTGTCCCTGCTCATCTGGCAGAGATTGATATTGACAGAACTCAAAAAGTGATCAGAAGGGCATATTAAGGATTTTTTTAGGCTTATTCAAAGCTATCAAAGTATCTATTGAAGGACCTCACTGCTGAGCAACTTAAAACAAATCCTCAGATTCTCAAGGCACTACACTTACCTTGAACCTCTCTTCATACATTTAAAAACTGAGCATTAATCTTACCATCTGCCTTTCATACTTTTCCAGGTGCTGTATTGATTTACTAAGAGCCAATAGTCCTAAGTGCCTGGTTCAAAGAGCTGTATCTTAACGAATTCTGCAATGCTGCTTTACACTGGCATTAGTAACAGCAGAGGCACTGTGTCCCTGGACATGAGTGGTAAGTGTAACAAAACACTGTCTGAAGCATGATAATTTTCCAAGGGTGCAATCAGGCATTGGGAATATATTTTGCACAGTTGAGCTTTCAACATGTCTAGTTCATGTCCAATGCAAGGAGTTAAGCAGCACAATTTCTTTCAGTCACTCCCGAGGTAATGAAACCCAGTAGTGAACTGTACTCTATTACAATTCCGCTTGTTCATTTTGCAGCTAAATATGTGACCTTTGTCTTCATACAGAATTTTCTTGTTTTGTGCTGCAAAATGAAATGGGAATTTTTATCATTCTATCTGAAACTGTAGCTTCCAGAAGTTCACACAGCAATATTCCTTTTGGAGATAGATAACCCAGGTCTTTACTGTCTCATGAAATGATAAATTGGTTGAAGAAAATATACATCTTTTAAATAGATGCAGCTATATGATAATCTCTTCATATTGTAATGCAGATTCTGACAAGAAATTTTCTAATAAAATTAAAGATTGGTTATATTGTAGAATTTCTCTTTGATATCTTTAATAAACCCATTAAATAATGCTGACCATTTTTTGTCCAAGTCTAACTAAAAGTGCCTTCCTTTGATTGCACTGATTTCTGAGAATGTATTGTCCAACAGCTTTTTATGGAGATTCTATTCTACCAAAAAACCATTTGTAGCATTTTTTAGTAAAGAGAAAGAATAATTTAAGAAAAAAAAGTGATGAATAAATATTTTTAATCCTTGATTTGCATAGATATCCTATATTTAGCAAGCAGTTGTAAGTTCTAGCTAATTATCAATACCTGAGAAATATCCCTGCACAAACTTCATTAGTTTATTGGTTTTATTTATTAGTTCATTAGTTAGGAAGAGTTAATTCTATAGATCTCCTGGGTACTGACAGCAAAACAAAATGATACACACTGGTAGAAAGAGATTAGAATTGAAATATCTGACCTGGCTGGAGCTCTCCTATGGGTCTACTTTTTGAAATAAATATTGGTAAATTAATTTGCCATCTTTTCACTAAGAGCACAGATGGTATGCTCTTTCTTTAGCGAAATAAGGAGAGTGCATACAGTTTTTACAGCATTGGATCCAGGCCTGGTTTTCCCGAGCAAAATCCTTCTAAAACACAGCTAGGTCTCTCTGGACTTTATTGAGACTGTTTGGTGATACATCTAGTGAGCATATCCCCACATTTGACAGCCAATGCCCCTTCTGACAAAACTTGCTAACTCCTTGCGGGGGTAAACTTGACATACTTTAGAGTCACAGTGCTGAAATCAGAATCAACAAATGCAGTCACAGACTGGAAAAAATTGAGACTTCATAGTCAATTATTTCAATACCACTTGCCACATGAAACCATGAATACGCAGAAACCATGGTCAAACACTGGTCATACAATAAGCACCAATCAAAACTATACTAAATTTATTAGAGGTAAAGACTTAGGGTGACATCGTTCCCTGATGGAAAGAAATATGTATATATCTACAAACAGTTTTGGCAGTTTTGGTTTTTTTTTGAGAAAGAGAAATGTCTCATGTTTTTCTGTATTAACTTTTTAGTCTCATACTTTTTTTTTTTTTTTTCCCAACTGACAAGTTGTGTAGATTTCCAGTACACAAACTTGAATGAGACTATTCATTATAGCACCTCCTCTTTTACCATTCTTACAGCTTTTCTAGTGAAAACTGTAGCTCTTTAACATCTCAACTGACAGTCCACTTGCACATGAGGCTCTGCTACAATCCCAAGTGCAGAGGCTCCTGAACTGGTCAAATTGTCTTGGCTCCCAACTCAGGCCACCAGCAGGATGGCCGTGCTGGTTTGGGGTCCTACCCTCTTTAATAAATCATGGGACTCATCAATAATTCTTTCCAGAACTCTGTTCACCTCCCAGTCCTGAGCCTGGGTTGATCTACTTAAGCAGGTCACCTTCTATGAGGCCATCTTGTGTGATGGCACCTGAAGGAAGTGGATGATGCTAAGCTTGGAGCTGGGGGGGTGGTTTCCTCAGTGGGATTCCATATCTGTGGTCTTCAGCACACAACATGAGCTATGAAGATCACATTCTGCAGAGAGAAGCTTCAGCACAACAAGGCCTGTGTGATCCTCTGTATGTGGATAATTAAGGCTTCTCCATGAAAGGGGAGATGGAAGAATGTCTGAATGCTGCTGAGGCAACATGTCACCTCCAAACTCACTCCTCTCCCTTTCTCCAGAGTCTCAGAGATCTTCTCAGCAGCTTACTGCTCATGAAAAGGATCCCATATAATAGTTTCTGTGCTCAGAGCTGAGATTCTGCCATCTCAGCGGAGTTCTGAACCTATGGTCTTTGACACACAACACAGGCCTAACAACACTAGTACTGGGTAGAGTTGCAGCAAGTTTCATGTGTGCAGCCAGGTCTGTGTCCACTCCTTTTTGCTCCCACTCAGTCCACCAAGGCTCAGTGATTTCTTCTGCCTACAGACTTCAGAGGATTAGCTAATACTGTCTCACTGATTTATTCCACTGATGTTTTGTTTTGCAGGGAATTCTGTAATATTTAATTTGTGAATTAGAGTGAACATTCAGTTTAGAACTTACAGCCAAATGGCATGCTGTGTTTTTTGCTGAATTGGTTCAAACCCAGCCAAAAGAAAAAATTACCATCAGAATGCAGCAATTTTTCCTCTCTCCAATTTTTATAGTGCAGAATCTGTTGGAGGAGCAGTCAAAGGGAATAAATGGATCAGAGTCACAACTTTCCGTTGTCCAAGTTGTAACTGAAACAAAACAAACACTGATACAGAAAACATCTTAGCTTTCTACAGAACATACCTTGCTGCACAGACAAAGCTGCTGTTTATTCAAATAATCAAGTAAAGAGTGGAAAACAAATAAATTACCTGAAGAATTTTGATGCAAGATGGCAAAATCTGACCTGTAGAATTAAATCAGTCTGAACATAACACAAACACACATGAATAGAAAAACAGTTTAAGAAAGACTGTAAACAGAAGGGATAATAACTGGCATTTAGGGGAAGAAGATGCAAGATACTTACAGGATCCAAGTCTATTTAACCTCCAAAACAATGCTTTTTTAATTCAAAAACACATAATGAATTCTAGGATTTGAGATTAAAAGCTCTAGAAATCTTGACAGTAACTTTCACCACCCTAGATTTATCATGCAGAAGAAAAATCCTGATGGGCTGTGATGTTTGATTTTTTCATATCTTTTTGGAAAGACAACAAAAGTCTTTCCCAACAGATAACTACATTTAGTATAGTTTAGTGTAGTGTAGCATAGCATAGTGTAGAGTAGTGTAGCACAGTATACCTAAAGCAGTACTGCAGTGGGTCCTAAATATTTCAGATCACTACTTGCCATTTCACAAGCTACGAGTAGTCATTATGAAGGCTAGAACTGAACACAGTATAAAAGTGAATGATCTGTAGGCTGCTTGCAATGACCCCACAAATCTCTATTTGGGAGCCACTAAAACAGGGAGTTCCTTCAGGCCAGTGACAAAATAACCTTTCAGCTTCAGTGCCTTTAATTAAAATATTCCTGACAGTCTGTGTCTTTCCTCTTTAAAGGAGGATTTTCTGACAAGTCATGTAATTTGAATCTTCTTTCTCATATGTATTATATAAAACATAATGAAGTTCAACAAGACCAAGTACAAGGTCCTGCACATGTGTGGGGACAATCCCAAACACAAATACAGGCTGGGTGGAGAATGGATTGAGAGCAGCCCTGAGGAGAAGGACTTGGGTGCGTTGGTTGATGAGAAGCTCAACATAAGTTGGCAATGTGTGCTGGCAGCCCAGAAAGCCAACCTCATCCTGGGCTGCATCAAAAGAAGTATGGCCAGCAGGTCGAGGAAGGAGCCCTCAACATAAGACCTTCTATTGGAGCAGGTCCAGAGGAGGGCCACGAAGATGATCAGAGGCTTGGAGCACCTCTCCTATGAAAAGAAGCTGAGACAGTTGCGGTTGTTCAGCCTGGAGAAGAGAAGGCTCCAGGGAGACCTTATAGCAGCCTTCCAGTATCCGAAGGGAAGAGGTGGGGAGGGACTCTTAGTTGGGGAAAGGGACACTTTTTCAGGGAGTGTAGTGATAGGATGAAGGGTAACGTTTTTAGACTGAAAGATGGGAGATTTATATTAGATATTAGGAAGAAATTCTTTACTATAAGGGTGGTGAGACACTGGAAGAGGTTGCTCAGAGAGACTGTGGCTGACCCATCCCTGGAGGTGTTGAAGATCAGGCTGGATAGGGCTTTTTAACCTGGTGTAGTGGGAGGTGTCCCTGCCCATGGCAGAGGGGTTGGAACTAAATTATCTTTAATGTGCCTTCCAACTCTAACTTTTCCATAATTCTATGATATTTGCTTATATATTCATCTGTCTGTTCTTTCAATAGCTTGGTGAAGTTATGAATTGATAAAAAACCTGTCAATTTCAGGGAAATACCCCAAGTAATCACATCAGATGATATTTACATATTCGTATTTCAGATACTATTAAAGGCAAAACAATTGGAACTCTCCTGGGTGAGATGCAAAACATGTCAGATTTTTATTGAAACTTTTTGTACATGATATATTTTGATTGAGCAGTGAAACCTTAAAATTATTTACTTCTTTTGCCATTTGCATGGCTTGTGATTCCTTGACTGACTGTTGATATATTGAAGAAAATAAAAGGGAAAAAAGTCATAAGTACTATGACTCTTTATTGCTTATGAAGAGGTACCATACATTTGCAATTCTAACATACATGGCATCATAAATCAGAATTATATTTATATTGAATCAGCATGATGGGAACTAGCAGGGGCAAATTAACATGGGT
This sequence comes from Calidris pugnax, assembly GCF_001431845.1. Lineage (NCBI taxonomy): Eukaryota > Metazoa > Chordata > Aves > Charadriiformes > Scolopacidae > Calidris > Calidris pugnax. The sequence continues at coordinate 10,241,287 of NW_015090805.1, read as the reverse complement.
ATATTGAATTAGGCATGATGGGAACAAAATAATGGAAAAGGAAGAAAACGGAAAGTATGAACTCTCCAAGAATTAAGTAATGTATTGAAAAGTAGAACAGAAGAAAATTGCGTATATACATACATTAAAAACATTCTCACAGTCGCTGCCAGGAATCCCTATTTTGCCCAGGGCTTCAAAGCATTCTGCACGCAGGCTCTGGATGGGTGAATGCATCTCTCCAAAGAGCTGGGTTGTAGCTGTGACTGGGCAGCTCAGCATAAACAGACCTATGTACCACATGGACAATCTATGAATCTCCTCTTTAGTTTCTAAGGGTGAATCGTGCACTTATTTACACAATAACAGAGAGGAGGGGAAAAGCTAGAGGAAAAGCAAGAGCTAGAGGAAAAAAGAAAGCAAACTTTTTAAAATAGTACTTTTCACTTGAAGAAACAAATATGTATTCCATGTATTATCTCTATTTGAAAGTAATTTTTATTTAGTTACCTTCATATTCTTAGTAAGAAACATTTAATTACCATCAGAACCTGTCCTGAGGAAACGACCCTAATTCAGGAAAGCATTTAACAGACATTATGTGTGTAATTACATGTCTGAAGTATTTTTCTCAACAGGGATAATAGACCCAAACATAGTCTGAAGTGTTTCCTCAATTGTTCTTGAAAGGTCCAGACTCTCAACATTTGTAAAATAAATCAAGATTCAGAGACTGTATCAGGAAATAGCCTATGGGCTCCAGTAGTCCTTGTATGAATATTTAAAATGTTATTCCTTGTGCTGCAGTTTCAAAATACCAAAGTCAACTTTAATTTTTGGCTAGTTTGAGTACCAGAAACTAGAGTTACACAGAACATAGTGCAGTAAAATCTCATTTTCCAGCCTTTTTTTATTCTGTCCAGCATTATCTTTGTTATCTCTACAGAACTTCACAAGCATCAGTAAAGATATGCTTATTACATGCCTCAACACTGGAAGCAAAGTTCATAACTTGTCAATGTCAACAAGCATCTTATAAGCCTGTCTTCATAAGAAGCATGAAACTTGGAAGAGAAGGGGAAGAAGATTTGTTTAGTTAAAAAAATCTAAATTAATTATTTAGATCAGTTTTTTCAGTATTTATTAATTTTTTTTTGTTATAATACTGCTTTTGTATGCTAAAAGACTTTCTAAAAGTAGTAAAAATGTATTACATCCAGATGATACTTGAAAGTTGTTATGGTTTTAAAAATCTAATAGAAAAAAAATACAGTAAAATTATCCTATATTAGGATCCAAATCAACCCCCATGAATAATATTGCATTCACCCTTTACAAATAAATCTTTAGGAGAACAATAATGAAAGACATGAGTTCTTCAAATAATTTCTACGCAAGCTGAAAACTATTTCTGCAAGAGAATTTTATGATTTATTGACCATGGATTATTAACAAAATAGCCCATTCTAAACACAAATAAATCCATTGTGTTCTGAAGATGAAAGAATTATGAATTGTTGTAAAATATCATTTCTCTGAATTGAGCAGCATCCAAGCCAATTTTACAAGCAACAGCTGTGAAAAAACTTGCATGGCAAAAAGAATTCAGAAACAAAAGCAACAACAGAGTTGGGGAATAGATGTTCTGGAATATTGCTCTCCTGTCTCCCAGAGTAAATATTTGGTGTCAGTGTGGACAAATAAATATTGTGCCCCTGACTCACCATTTCAAGTACAGAACTGTTAAATCAGTGACAATATGTATTAATAGTATTCAAATTTTATCCCAATATTTTCAACATACAAACAAGACCATTTTGTTAAAAAAAAAAAAAAATAGCAAACCAAAACCACAGTAGAGGTAATCCATATGTAAAAGGATAAGGGAAAATATTTTATTTTCCAATCGGTGATCCTAGTGTCTATTTTTTAAGTATGTAGTTTCACAAAAATAGGTAATGTATTCAAATTTTGATTTTAATTAAAAGTTTGCAGTCCCTATCAGTGTCAATTCAGTTCTTGTATTTTTCCTGTGGAAAAAGAACTCAAACAAAACAACAACAATCAAGTAAACAGTTTATTTGTTTTAATAAGAAGGCTTGGAGTTGCAGTCACTGTCTAGGTGTCATAAAAACAAAGAATGAAAAAACTTTCTATTACAGGGACATGAATACTTCTGCAACAAAACCTTAAAATATAAATACAACAGAAGATCTGAACAGGAACAGTGAACACAAGCAGGTTAAGAAATATAATACTGCCCAGCGGCTTCACTTGATTTTGTTGCCAAGTCTTCATATATATTCTCTTGATTCAAGATGACTAAGCTTCATGAAAAAAAATCACAAACATACAAACCTCACAACCCCTAACCCCAAGAACAGATGGCTGTGTTACCAAACACTAAAAAGGGAGAGAGAACTGAAGGGGAGAGAAATAATTTACACACATTCCTCACTTTTTTTTTGATGAATGTATTGGGAAGACTCATAAAAATGTATAAATGCAAATTGCCTAGCTCACATAATGCTGTAAGCTTTGCATACACTTCCTCTAAAGGACATTTACAAAACATATACTTAGATGTTTTGCAAAGTACATCACTCACTGTGTTACAGCTTAGAGTTTATGTGACACTTCCTCCAAAATCTCCTTCCACTCAGTAGAGTTGTCCAGTACTATTGTGAGGAGTGTGAGGTAGGTATGTTGCCATCGATGTTTCCCAGCCCTGCAGATAGGAAAATGCCCATTTATGATTTGCTCAAGACAGGATACAGTTGATAAATAAAGGCCAGATTTAACTTAAGGAGAATTGACTTCTTAATGTGAGGAATTCCTGAGCTCAGGCTCACACAGGTCGTCTTGGCTGTCATTCACCAAGGGTATGAGTCACTGCATGCCTCACACTGTGTGTTCATATTTATCTGCATGGCTTGCAGGAGAGATTTTTATACTCTTTGGGGGGCAGCCAGCCTACTCTGCCCCTTGATGTTTGTGCCAGCTTTCTCAGACACAGGTACAAGGCAGCAGCTTGAGCCAGTGTACAAGTGGAAATGCTAGTTGAGAAATCAGTGTCTCCCAGCTAACTTCAGTCACCAGATTTTGATGCAGTAAATGTGAAAACATGGAGAACAAAATCCAGGCTCCCTGCACCATCACCCTCTCCACAGAGGCATCTCATTCTAGTAAAAACCCAGTTGTTTTCATCCTCAGTTTCCTTCCTTCCTCTGTGTTCCCTGTCCCATGGCCCCTTCACACCCCACCATCACTTTGCCTAATCTGCCAGGAATGTAGCAGATCTGTACTCCAAAGCATAAAAAGAGTGTATCCCCCTCTCCCTATCCTCAGCCCTCCACAGGAGGGATAGGGTAAAGTAGCTCTACTACCTTTTTGGTGGGAGAGACAGAAGTGAAAGGTTTCCCTGCTCCTGTTCTATTGTGCTTGTATAGGATGAATGGTGATTATCTTTTTCCCCCCCCAAAGCCTCCACTGCATCAGTTGGTGCTCCCTGGTCCTGGAGGGAGGACAGATGAAGAAATAAGGCCATTGCTAACATCTCAAGAATGGTGAGAATGTTTCTGCTTTCTATTTTGTGGCTGGATTGTGTTACTGTGTTTATATTTGATAATTTCCGTTGAAAAAACTTGACCACGTTTACTGGGTTAGCAATTATCTTTTCTGGTAAAATGAGTTCAAGGTCAATATAGACTTAGGCTAGCTGCATCTATAAACTGACAAAGCTCTCTTTTTACTGATCTAATGATTTATAAGCAGCAAGTACATCCTCTTCTCATCCATTTCTTGGAACTAAGAAAATCATAAGAAAAGTAACATTTTCATGCACAGTCATAGCAAAACAAACATTAAAACCAACAAAAACTCTCATAGAAAAAAATCCGTCTTTGTAAAACATTGAGTTTCCATACTTAAACAAGAAAGGGCTAGAATTTTCCTAAATTAAAAATACGCTAGCCCATCTTTTGAGCTCAGGAGATATTTTCTTTATCCTACTTCTAGAAATTGTATCCCACATACTAGCCTTTTACCTATCTTCCCATGCAAATCAACATTGTGAAACAAAAACCCAAGCCTTGTATAGGAACCTGGATATCTGACACCAGAAGACAGAATTTCAACAAAGTTATGAATGTTGAAGACAAAGTTCTACAATGGAAGCAAAAGGCAATTTCTGTAGCAGATAGTACTATCAGGTCCACAAGTTACAAGGGTGTCGACAACACCTCTTCCAAAAGAAGATGAAGAAAAAGGAGTGTAACTAAAGGTTTGAAGAAACAATTTTTTTTTCTTTTTTTTTTGCCGACCAAAGTCTTCAGTGTCCACCCTACTCCTGTGGGGTCCAATACTGAGATATTTACATTCAATTCCCTATACTCTTTAAAGACTGAAAGTTAATCTATTTGTTCTGACTGCTGGTAAAATGTATGCTCTGAATATAGTCTTGTTTTTTGAAGTTTTTCCCCAGTTCTCTGTGGATGACGCATACTAGGAGTTGTGTCTTCCCAATCCCTTTCCAAACACAGAATAGGGATACTTCTGAATCTTGCTTACATTGCTTTTCCAATTTTGAGGTCTCTTCTGCAAGGAAGTGAATCTCTCCATCTATTCCCAGGATTTTCACGTCTTTCCCACATAGTTTGTTACTTGTTACATCTTGAGCAGTTTAGCTCAGCTGGGAGAATTTACTTAGATCTCAGTGTTACGTAGTTGCACATTTGTTTGCCATTTATGAAAACTGTAAACAGCTGAGACTTTAGGAAGTCTATTCATAAGCATTAGAAACTGACAAAATTAGGTACATGTCTGCATTTCTGAAACATTCAGCAGCTAATTTAGAGGTTTCTGAGGCCTAACATAGGCTTAGTACAGAAGCTTCACATTTCTAGAAAATAAACTCTTCCTTCTAATTACCTCAGATGCTACTTGGTACTCAGTTTTGAAACTGTGCTTATGCTGAATTGTGCAAGGGGAAAAAAGGACTAAGTATCAGAAGCTGACTTACCAGTCTCGCTTTTCTAGAAGGCCTAAGATTGCTGTCAGATGCTGTATAGAGTGTACCTTTCTAGAGAAAATAAATTGTGTTGAAATGTGGAGATGGGCACAGGGGAAGCAGCTTTGTTTTATTTATTTCTAAATTACCTGAAGATGTTCAGTAAATGGCAAGACCTGAGGATCATTATTTATATAAAAATGTCAACATAATTTGTCAAACTGCTTCTGGTATGCCATTGGCAAATTATGCAGAAGGATATTCTTAGTTCTCTTCCCTTCAAAAGCTGTCAAGCTAACATACTTCTTGTTAAACACAAAAAGGTATGAAAAATATTATTATGGCATTGCACAGTTGACCAGGAAATGTGTTTGTCTAGGTTTTCTGCCTACTTGTTTTCTATGTGCTCAGAAATTCTCTAAGACACTATTCTGCCAGGTCGCTATAACCTTTAAGTTTGTTCAAGTAGTGATGGGACATAGGAACAGCTTCTCTTTCTAAAGATAAAAAATAATAAAAAAAAATGATATTTGGTCTGTTTTTACATAGTTGCCTTTGATCTGTTTAGCCACGCTTCCTCTAAATGTTTTTCACTTGCACATCACTGATTTCCTTTAGCTCTAGGCTTTTCTGAAGGCTCTCTAAGTATTATCTCTTACTTGTAGAAACAGGAGTCAAAAGCTGGATCACTCCTTTGTGGTTGCCTCTGGGCTGGGTAAATGGCCCAGACCCCTCATCCCAAACTTCATAAAGCATTGGAACTCTTTTATTTCTGCGTTCCTTTCAGGCTCAGAAGATGATGAGTTGCAAAGACACTTCACAGTCCTTTACTTCTGCACTGGTGTTAGTGCTGATGTACAGAAGATCAGTAGTCACCTCCTGAAACAAGGACAATTCCACAGGAAAGATCCAAATATTACTTCTTTATAGATCTAAGGGCCTGCAATGGTCTTAGTTTTTTGTTGGGTTGGTTTTGTTTTGTTTTTTTTTTCCCCTGAAATACAAGGCTCCACTCATACAATTGACACATCATTTGGTTTAAAGAAGAGCAGGTGTTTGGTTTTGCATAAAACTTTTTAAGCATGCTAAACACAAGTCAGGTAAGTACTATGTAAACACACCTGTGACCTCAGTTGAAAAAAACCCTCAGCATGTATCAAAGCAGCCCAGAAAAAAGATAAAATCACAATATTTATGTGGAAGCTAAATAGGCAAATCTTGATCTTTTCTGCATGGGCAATTAAAGAATACACATAAAACTAAAATGTAAATTTAAACTCACATTATCTTTGTGTAAAAATGCAATTTGAGGAAATTAAATAGTACTGCAGGTGGGAGTGAGTTTTTTTGGCCAGTTGCAAAGAGTCTACCTCATAGGATATAAACTAAGTTCTAAAACATGACTCACAGATTTAATGAGTGGTAACATTAAACCTCATTTTACATTTCTGAAAATTTTGAATAGTAAGAGATCTTGCAGGGAGACCTTCAAAGTACCTGTATGATGAAAGAACGTACAGCTTCTTTAGAAAAGTGGCTTACGTAATTTGAGGTCTGTTATCTCTTTGATAGTCAATGAGACTTGACTGCTTCTGAAACTTTTACTCATTTAAGTGGAGATAATTGTATGTAGCCAACATTTCAATTTTCCTAAAGAAGCCATTCTAAGAAGATTCTTAAAATTAATTTGAAATAGAGGATCTCTGAGGGAGGAAAAAGAAGGAAAGGTAAGAAAGATGTGTGTACTCTGAAATGCTATCTTTTCACATGAAAAAGGTTGACTGAATCTTTTAGTGATTATTTAAGTGTACTGAACTCTTGCATTAAACATCTTTAAAGCTTTCTTATTTGTGAGGCTGAGCAAATTGCCAGAATGTATTGAATTGAAAGAGTTTTTTCCATTGTCTTCAGGTTTCATTCCATAGGCTCTGTGTGACCTGACATCTGTTTCCATACGCTGAGTTGCCATGGAACTTTCTTGTGATGGAAAGCTCAAATAAGCTAAGACAGAAAACATGCATGTGGATCAGTATTCTGGATAAAATGACTAATACTTTTTGACTTCAACTGGATATATCAGAATTAAAATTAAGTACAGTAAAAAAGTTAAGTGCATGCTTGACTGGTGCTGAGTATAAAATGAGGAAAATGGATATTTGCTGAATAAGAATACAGGACATTAAATTATACTCCTATCTGAATGTTGTCTAATTTATGTCAGTGGAAGGCCATAGTCAAAAAAGAACATCTATTTGTTAAACCATTTGAGTAAGAAGTAGCTGAATCTAGCACCGAAGGACAAGTATTACAGAATAGTGTATATCTCCTTTCTCTAATAGTCTCTAATTGTATAATAAGAGCACTAAAAACAAACAGAAAAAGACAGCTCATAGTACAGGAGCAAAGAAAACATTACATTTTGAGATGGTCAAAGACATGTCTTAAGATCAAAAGTATAGGTTTACATATTCAAAAATACTGAATTTTATGGATGTAACAGCCAATCAAAAGGATAGGGGGTAAGAAAGGCAAGAAAGGCAAGTCATTAAAATGTATTCTTTATTTCCTGGATTTTATATTAAATCATATTCTGATATCCTTTATTAAATCGAAAAGTAGAGGCAATCAGGTTTATCTTTTTCTGTGCAAGACTAACCTCTCGTCTAAATAAAGTTCACTAAAAACACTGTATAGATGCCTGGGGGAAAGTGCATTTACATCTGCCGAGAGAAGCAGACCAACATCACTTCCTCCTTCATGCCTCCTGCTAAAGACTGGTAAGTAACACTAAAGCCTAATACCATCTCCTGGGATTCTGCAAATCATTCACAACTGGATGCAAATTATAGCCAAATCTGCCTCAATTCTGGTTTAACTACAGCCCCGAATTTTGACCTTGCTTCAAATAAACTTTCAGAAGACCTGGGCTGAGTTCTGACTGTACCACCTTGTTGAGCACAGGAGAGTACTCTAATACCTGTGTACAAAAAATGAAGGATTTATGGTTTTGGATCTAACTCAAGGCAAATATGGAAGACATCACTGAAACTTTCTTTGAACCCTGCACATAAGGCAAAGCTGGTGAAATTCCAGGTGAATCAAAACCAGGGCAAAAACCTGTTTCTTTATCCTCTTGTGAACCCACAGTATTTCAGCATCTTAAATCCATATAAAATAAACTCAAATAAATGCACGTGGTTGTAGAAGGCCAGGAATCTGACTCTATAAAGGCAGAGGCCTAACTTGGTCAGTTGTGAAAGTGAAGAGTGTAATTGAAGACTGGATTAGAATGAATATTAGGATAGTTTTAAATATACCAAAGCACCTAAGGATAGAAGATTGATCTTGTATGGGATGTTTTCAAGAAGGTCAAGAAAACCATTTTCTCACTGGACTGTATTCAGACAGTGCCTCCTCAATGAGAGGGATGTGGAAATGGTACTGTAGGTAAGTTAATATTATTACACCTTCATAGGAGATTAACTTCTACATTTAGCCAGGGTACATTGTCAGCCCTGCTGGTCACTGAAGAGCCTCTGTCTACCACAGCAATCCTCAATAACAATAACACTGTCCCTGTTTAGAGTGGACGTTTTAAACCTTATTATATAGATGTATATCTGGGAAGAAGTCATCAACGAGTCATTTGAAGAAGCATCTTTTTGAATGTTATTCATTTACAAGTAACATCACGCTTGCAAAATGTTGGATCAAAGGGGAGGTTTCTTGTTATCTGTCAGCATCACAAACCTGTTTAGTTCTTGTTTTTAAAGATCTAGAACATTATATAGGCCACTATACTTTCTTGTCTACTTCAGATTTAGTGCAACTCTGATGTTATTTCTTAAAGCTGGATGAGAATACATGATGGTGTTGCTGTATTATACTACACTGGTGTGCTCTCTTTAGGGGTGAACATTCTTCCCTGCATTTAGGACACCAAAGTCTTTCCGTCTCCTAAAACACACATAAACAACAAAAAAAAATTCCCTGTCTGCTGTGGAAAACTGAGATGGCATTGTGCTGAGACCATGTTTAAAAATTCACTAGGACATAAAACTGCAATGCAACTTAGTTCATTATGTATAATACCAAAATGATGTTTAATCTGTAAGTCTAAAGACAAGACAGTTGCTGTTTTATTTTCTTCTTTCTCTGTCATGCTTGGCTTTCATACAGAGTTGAAAAATTGAACAAGAGCTGATTGAAAATAAGGTGTTATGCGACATAAATAATGCTGCCTTTGACAAATAAAGACTTCATCAGTTTTAAGTTTTGTCTGTTTAAATAGTGTCAGGGTGTTATGAGTAACAAATAAGTAGCAAATAAAACAATAAATTGATGGCAAATGCCACAAATAGAATAGAAAATATTAATGTAGCCAAGGATACCCATTTTGCCACGAACGTAGACATTGTTTATGATGCAATATTATGTTCTATAACTCTACTTTTTGAACATGTGGCAATACTTTTTGAAATATGAAAAATGAATAGTTGCAGATACAGATACAATATTTGATTATCAACTGACTCAAAACATCTCAATGAAGTACTTTTATTGCTCGGAAATGATTAAAAGTGCCTGGGTTAAAAAATAAAAAAGTGTAAACCTACTCAAAGCACTGAAATATTTGCACTTTTTATATTTCGATACTATAATACTGCTATAGGTGAACAGTGGATAAACTGAATTCTTTATAAGAAATTTGAAAAAAAAATCTTGATTCCCGTTTGATTTTTACTGATTGTAGATATATTTTGTTGATTTAGTAGTTACATGGGTCTAAAAATGTGGAACATTTACAGAGTTTGTTAAATGCATTTTCCAGTAGTATGGCACAAGGACAACACTTAAAAAAACTTTATTGCTACCCACTTTTTCTTTTAATTTCTGGTATTTTAAAGACATTTTTAAAAGCCAAACCTTTACGAATTTTGTTGTATACTATTCAGTACAAGGCTGCTCCTTTACTTTTTTGCCCACAGTGATTCTGGGTACCACTTTATAAAGTTCTTTACAGTTTTAAAATGTCACATTCTTGTCCTTCTCTCTTCCTTTTGCTTTTCTGTCTTCTCTATCAGACAGAATATCATCCTGCAAATCTTTATACTGCATTAAAACTGATTTGAGTAAGCTTTAATGAAGAAGAAACAGAGTGCTGAAACCTAGATTTTTAACTTCTTATCTTGCAAATATTTGTCTTTCACTTTGTTGGAGATATTAGTGAATATTTGTCACCAAGGACTATTACCTTGGTGTATGAAAGGCTTGACACTCAAAATCGAGTTTTCATTGTGGAAAGATTCATGCAGATGCTTTGAACTGATATTAGCAGTACTATGCATTTAGTGAAGCTAATAAATGTATAGAACTTTGCATAAATGAGACAACACATGCAAAGTATCAAATTAATTTTTGGGACCTTACTGGTGATGGAAAATCCTGTTCGATCAATTTTAATTTTTAAACTTTATTTCTCAGTATCTCAATAAGTGATATTGATAACTTTTCTATTGAAAGAATCAAGAAATATGATGTTAATTATTAATCAGTATTCTGACCTTGATTCTCATCTGTATTATTTATGTATGTGTTCAAACTATATTGGATTTCCGGTGAAGGATGCTCCTTCCTATTGCATCACATCACCCAGCCGTGAAGCTGAGATGCTGACAGTCTACAGCAGGACTGCAGAATAAAAGTCATCATGCTAGCCTGCATATTTCAATTTATTTGCAATAAATAAATTCTTTCAGGAAATACATTGTTGGAGCCCCAGTTTTAGTGGAAGTGCTGTGAATATTTCTAATCCTCAACATACTCTTCTGCATATTAAAATGAGATTAGTTTTTCTGAATTGGGTTCTACTGAGTCCAACCCAGATTATTCCAATTAATAATACTATCCAAACCCTTTTATTCTGTTTATTACTATTTATAATCTATAAGAGAGAAAATAATAAATAAAAATATTGTAGAAATATCTGAAATTCCCAGTGAAGAGACCATCCCCATCCCAGCTAGTTTATGATGCATACTGTTTCAAGGGGAGGGCTTTAGAATAAAATTCTGGCTGCGTTCTAGTTAATAGTCTTCTTTCCTCCTCCTAAAACTGCACATTCTTTATATTCTGTTCTTTATTTATTTTGTGTTTGACCTTATAAAGAGAGACCACATAAATCTTAGCCTCTGTGTTCTGCTGAAATCAGCAGAACTACTTCCAGTTGCATAAAATCAAGCACATGAATTTTTGTGGGAACAGAGTCTTGCTTGATGAGACCTGTTCCCTACATAAGGAATGTTACCTTCATATATAATGTGTAAAGTATGCATGAAGTTGAAAACAATGTTATGGGCAAAACATATTCCCAAAGCTATGCAGGCAGCTTGCCCTCCTTTGGAAGATCTCAAAAGCCCATTCAAACACCTAGATTTTAATGGCCCTGATTGTCAGTCCTATAAGCTTTTTTTGAAGGCTAGAAGATATGTAATGAAATTCTATGCTGGATCAGAGAAAAATAATTAATAAGCATTATACTCATGCTAAGAATGACAAAGTAAGGTACCCATTTGGTATTTTAGTACCAAGTTTTAATTACTTATTTCAGGACTATGTTAGCAGTATATCCTAGATAATTTTAAAAACAATGGTGTTAAGTATTGAAAACCTAATAAATGTAATTGCAGTTTCGAAAAGAGGGCAGTGTATATATTTTGTAAATATATATCTGCATTCATATTCAACAATTGCAAAACAAACTTAATGAATATGCCTCATCCTGAACTTCCCATTATAGCTATTTCTCCCACCTTTTCCTTTCTTTTCTGTACTTATTTTCATGTTTATATGTATGTTCGGGGTACTTAAAATGTTTTGACTATAATTGAGATATGTAACAATATTATATTAGTACTCCAACAAACAAATAGCAATATATTTCTTGATAGACAGTAATACATATCAAAATGCTCTTTGTGTATATATTCATGCATACATAAACATATACATATTTATATAAAAACATGTAGTTTCCTTGATAGATGAATGTATATACATATGATTATTCAAACCAGAGAAGATGTGTACATTTATTTTTACTTTCAGGAGATTTTTTTAAGAATATAAGTAAATATAATAATAATACTAACCACAACAATAATGATAAATTTATTGTATTATTTAATAGCATGTTGTTGCTGTTGTTATTCTGCATGAATAAATTAGAACCTCCCTTGTGGTTTCTTCCCTAGGTGTTTTTTCAGCTTAAGTACAGCCTTGTTTAAGTTGCACATCTCTCTGAGCTAGTCATGAGGGCTGCCTTTAGTAAGAAAACACCTGTGTAAACCCAGGCTCCCATCCCGCACTCCATGAGGTACTTCCATGGTGAATCTGTCTGAAACAGCCTCTGGAGCATCAAAAATTCTACAGGCTCACATATGATTCCCAGGCAGGTTTTTTTGCACTTGCACTTGTTTGTTTTACATAGCACTCTAACACACAATGAAGGACATACTTTTAGGCCTGTTATTATCAACATTGCTCTGCTACAGAATTTGTATATAATAGTTGCGAGGTTTGGGAAAGATGAGATACTGAACCAGAGATTCCGGTGAGAGTTACTCATGGGGAGAGGCACAACCCACAACAAACAACTGCTCCGGCCGCTTTCCTGGTCTTGTTTCGAGAGCTGGCACCAACTCCAAAAGATTTTTTCCTGTTTGTGTATTAAATGTGAAGGGTAAATAATCTAATTCCCAGTTTAGAGAGGCCTGCTGAGCCAGTTCACAACTGAAATTGAACCCCCAAGTTTGACTTTCAGAAGTATCTTCTTGAGGAAGTCTGAAAGGATTACTTACTCAAATTTTCGTAAAACTGTTTCTCAGGGCAAGATCAAATAGCAGTAGCAGTACTCATAAGTACTAATTAATTTGTGGATCTTCCATTGCCACAACAAAAACAATGGATTAGAAATGTAATGTAAAATCAAATTAACCTATTCTCCAATGACTTAAAAAAATTTTGGGAACAAAATCCTAGCTGGGTATTTAGCAATTTATAAATACGTAAAGAGGGTTAATGTACTCCAGTAGCTTGCATTAGCTGTGTAAACACAAGTTACTGAATTGCAGTTTAATCTCTTTAACAAGACAGAACACAATTGCTTATTGTGATTTGGTGTTAGAAATAACATAAGCTTTAATTGCTGCAATGAAGTGGCTTCCTATATACTCATATTTGTTACTTTTGTTTACTTCTTTTTGTATCTCATTTGCCTCTGAAAGTGAGCCCACAGCTGGAATACATCTTAGACTATGGTACACACCAATATCCCTACAGGACCTATTCTAAATAAATCTGTGGGAAATCCAGACAACTAACCACGATGGAGCTACAGAAAGCTGACCTCTTTCTAAAAGCAAACAACTACTTTTGCCAAAATGGGTTCCATTAAAATTGAATGTCGACCATATCCTAGACATGTGCTTACCTTGGCTGTAAGCATATGTAGCCTTCCCTATACTTAGCATAGGAAATAGTTACAGAAGCAATTTTAGCTGCTGTGAATGACACTGTAAATGTTTTCTACAGTCTAATTGTAAAAGTCTGGCATTTCATGTCAGAAATTATGTGATGATCCTTTTGGAAGAAGGACAGATGAATGACCTGCCTTTAACCTGAAGTCAATCTTTTCCTGCAATTATTCAGGAAGAACTAACCAGAAAAACACTTTTTCTACAGAAATCAGGTGAATTAAGCATCAGCTCTGATGTCTTCTTACTTCAGATGTTTGATAATGCTGTCAACTACATAAACTGGATTTATACTAATATGTACAGAAAACAGTGCCCCTAATTTCTGTTTTCTTTGAGCAAACTAGATATAATTTATTTCTAAGTATGAATATCCCTTTAAATAAATTCAAAACTACGGTGGACAGAACATATCTTTCAGTTTCTTATGAGAAGAATTGTCTCTTGGACAATGGTATCACAGGTCATTATTTTTCTTCATGCAGCTGAGTGGGAAAGAAAAAGTAAAGTGCAAAGTGTAAATTCAAATATTTTCTATAGTTATTGAAATAATTGTTAAAAAACAGAATATGAACTAAATAAATATAATCCATATTGCAACTTGTCAAATCCCTGCATTCTTAGAAGAACTAAAAAAACAGGGAACAGCTGTTATGTTTGAAGTTTTGTGGGAAAAGAGCACTTTGTGTATTTTCAATAGCTTATGTCTTTCTGAAGCCCTTTGTATGATTTATGTAAAAGATAGACTGAAGTTAGGTGGGTTCAAGTTGCTGTATGAAAGCCTGCCAAGCAAAGCATACAGAATTCTATAACTCCTTAATGTGATGACTTTTTTTCCCCTCAAAGGCAATGAAAAATAATATAGCAAGGCTAGAAGCACAGACAAACCAACCTACCTACCTAAATGCTTACAATAAAAAAATGTCTTCTTCATTTGCTCTTCTCAAATGTCTTCTAGTGCTCCAAGGTTGCTACTTGCTGTATCAAATCTCAAGTTGTAAGAAAATGCATCCCAAATCCATTAGTAAATAAAGACATTATCAAAATTGTTCACACCTAATCTTTCTTGCACCAGAGGAACTTATTTTTGTTGCAAACTCAGCCATTTATAGAAAACTGTCCTGGGACATCATAGCTTGCTTCAGCATGCTTCATAAAGGCTTCCTGTGGAGGAACAATAGGAGGTGGATATTTCATTAAAACTGTTCTGCCAAAATGAAGTCCTTCACATCGTCTTAGCCACATGGGCTCAAGGTCTCTTTCCATAGTGACAAATGCACACTCAGATAAATGCCTGCTTCCTCAGTGCCAGATCCATGTCATGGTAGACGTCGCTGTTCATTTGCACAACATGCTTTTTTACACCTGCTGGCAGTTACATTGAGCATCAGCAGGATCTCGGGAGGAGGTGAGACATACAGAGAAACTGCTGTGTTTGGAAACCTTCACATTGGATTTAGGCTTCTCAATCTCCTCCTCCTGTCAGCACACCTTACGGCTCCCACAAGATACCAATGTCTGAATGCTCTTCAAAAGCAGGGAGAGGGCAGGTTAGGGGCCCTAATGTGACTGCTTGGAGTACTTGTGTAACCCTCTAATCTACTCTGGCTCTTGGTTATCCAAATTGTCGCAAACAAAACCACAAAACCAGCTCGCTCATATGGGATGTTGCTTCCTCAGCACTTTTCAGTGTTCCCTCAGTGGGAGGCCACTTGTCAATCAAAATTAAATTCTAAGCCACATTCTCCCAGTGACTCAGAACTAACCGCTAGAGACTCAAGTAAGGTCAAACAAGATACATTCTTTACAGCTTAAATGAAAGTGTCTTTTCATGCCAAATAACCTTCACTGATGTTTATATGGCCATACCTCCATTCTCAATTGTTTATTTAGAGATATCAGGAGTGCCATAGGCAATTATGTTTAAACATCATATAACAATATTAGATAAATAGAAAAAGAATTGTGTCTGTAGGTATTTTTTCCCACATTTTAAGTATTTCTTAAATGCTCAACTGGGATCCAAGAAAAAGATGAGATCACTTCCAACTTGAATAAGGAAATTCTACAATCCATATATGAAAGAAGAAAGGACTAAACAACTTTTGGGCCAGGTAATTGATATCTTGTCCTGAAATAACTTATTGTCCTAGAATAAGGTCCATCTGAGCAAGTTTTGTCTCTTGGTCACATAACATTTTTGTAAAGAACATATTGCTAGGTTTTTACCTGTGAGAACCACTAATGTAGCAATGGGGAATTGATGTGACAATTTCTAAACCTGGTACTGGAATGCTGCTGGGCAGATGTTGCAAAATATCATTTATTAACAGTCATTTAATTGTTTTTTCTGCCCCATTTCTTTTTGTTCTTTAATTTCCTAACAGTAAAATTTATTAACTGAAAATCTTGAAGAAGATAACTTTGATACTGAAGAGTATTTATGAATTTAGAATGTATTTTTTATGATGATAGATATTTATACTGAAACTTAATTCTATGCTAAAGAAAAAGATTAATTCCAGGTGATCTTCTATGGTCTAACAACGAGTCAAGGTGTGTATTCTGAATTTTGGAGAGTAAGCACAGAGGTGAAAATTTACAAACAATTGAGCAACACATCTGAGTTTTGTCTTATTAATTGATTATGCTTGATCACCAACAAGTACAAATAGATAAGGGTTTATTTCACAAACCATCAGCAAATAGCTCTATGATACTACTGAAATCCCTATATGGAGAACATACATATTGCTAGAAAAGATCTTTTTTCTAGCAAACCATGTACCAGGTTAAGAAATATTAGCATTGATTTCTCTGACATATTGTTTGTAACTCCTCATATCTCATATAAAAATAGGGAGGGAGGGAGGGAGGGAGGGAGATGGGGAGAAAAAGGAAGAGGTAAACAGGAATAGAGAGGAAGGGACAGAAGCACAGTGGTAGAGGGAGAGAATGAATTTCCTATTCATAGAATCATAGAATCATTCAGGTTGGAAAAGACCCTTGGGATCATTGAGTTCAACCATCAACCCTACTCTACAAAGTCCTCCCCTACACCATACCCCTCAACACTACATCTAAATGACTCTTAAACACATCCAGGGATGGTGACTCACCACCTTCCTGGGCAGCCTATTCCAATGCCCAACCACTTTCTGTGAAAAATTCTTTCCTAATGTTCAGTCTAAACCTACCTTCTTGGAGCTTGAAGCTATTCCCTCTCGTTCTGTCACTAATTACCTGTGAGAAGAGACCAGCACCAACCTCTCTACAGTGTCCTTTCAAGTAGTTGTAGAGAGTGATGAGGTCTCCCTTCCTCTTCCTCAAACTAAACGGTCCCAGCTCCTTCAACCGCTCTTCATAAGATTGTTGCTCCAGGCCCTTCACCAGCTTCATTGCCCTCCTCTGCACTCGCTCCAGCACCTCGAGATCTCTCTTGTATTGAGGTACCCACAACTGGATACAGTACTCGAGGTGTGGCCTCACCAGTGCTGAGTACAGGGGGACAATCACCTCCCTACTTCTGCTGGTCACACTATTTCTAATACAAGCCAGGATGCCATTGACTTTCTTGGCCACCTGGGCACACTGCCGGCTCATATTCAGCCGCTTGTCAATTAGAATTCCCAGGTCTTTTTCTGCCAGGCAGCTTTCCAGCCACACTTCCCCAAGCTTGTAGTGGTGCATGGGGTTATTGTGGCTCAAGTGCAGGACCTGGCAATAATATACTGGTATAATTTCTGATTTTTGCATATGTGGTAACTTTGGTTTTAAAGAAAAAAATTAAGGTCTTTGATAGGGCAATAGAACGACATCCGATGCACATGACTTATCACATGCCTTATAAGGCAAATGATGAATTGATCATCAGAGCAAATCACAATTTTAAAGCCTGGTTAAAGCCTAAGGTACCATGTAAAGGTCTTAGTTACCATTCATCCAATGAGGTAGCCTCTCCAGCAATAGCATGTCAGAACATAAACAGCAAGACTTCCATCGTTCTCCCTTCCTCTTTCAAGTCTTGATGGGAAGGAGCAATGCCAAGGATAGGACTAACCATGGGAGAGATAAGGCACATAAAAGTCTGGGAAAGATAGATAAATCAAACTGAAGAACTCTGTACATCACCAATCTGTGAAGAAACAGTAACCTGGACTAAAAAAGCCTGGTAATTTAGTACAAAACACACCAAAAAAACCATATAAGTGCATTCTCTAACTGATTATAAAGGTATGTAAGACAGCTCTACCCTTGAAATAGTTTGCAGGCCCTCCAGTAATGTTCATTCCTTTCTAGGTTTTTGAAACAATTAGAGCAAAGATACACAGTTGTCTTCTTCATGTCTGTGTGCTGTCAAAAAATACAAGCATTTGGTATCCAATTCTGCCTATTTTGCAGTCTTCATGTTTTTAGTGTCATACAAGTAAAACAGGAAAGGATGTTGTCATTGAACCCAATGAGAGTTTTCAGTAATAGAAATTACTGTATTTCTGTATTTACTGAAACCAGGGAAAACAGATAAAGCTGGATGAATAGTAAAGTTAGTTAATAAGCTTTTGGAGATTGGATTAAAATAATGATGAGCTATTTGCATATTGAAGTTAGTTAACAGTGAGCAATGCATATTAAGGGTTATGTATTTCACATTTTATTTCAAAAGAAGTTGGGGAATAAACTCAAAATTTGAAATTTCAGAGGGCCAGATACACTATCAATCATCTTTCAAACACGGTATAATCTATGACACTGAGGAATTATTTTCTTCAGTGAAGAAAAGGCTAAAGAAAAAAATAAAGTCCATCTTTCTCTGATCTTTGAGAAACTAAGGAAATCTCTATTAATGCAACTTGAGGCATTTAAACATAAAGGGAAAAAATAAAGTCAGCAAAATAAATAATATAAGACATACATATTCTGCAGGCCAATCGTTGAGTCTGATCACACCAGGAGGATAAATCTGAGAGGGAAGGAAATATTCTGTATTTTTCAGTTTACATAAACTGGTTAACACATTCTTCAATAGGTGGTTGCAAATCTATTTGGCACTGTTCTAATTGATCTTAGAATGTCTCAAGTAATCTCTGTTTTTCCAGTGTCATGAAACCTTGTCAGAATGTTTTTCTCTAGAGACCAACTGTCATAGTACCTTCCTCCAAAATTTACTTGGACAGGAAAGACAAAACAAACCAGTGAGTTTCTAGAACTGTGTACCACAGACTAAATCCTTTCCCTTCTTACCTTGTTCCACAAGTCCAGATAAATAAACCATAGTCTAGGAGACATTAAGATAAAATATTGGAATTCCTACCCAGATTTTGTTTATTTTTGTTTCTTCCCAAAAGTAGAAACCAACCTATTTCACGAATAGATTATCTACTGCAGATTTATTATGTTAAAAAGTTTGTGGGTTTTCAGAACTGTTTGAAAACAATTTAGGTGACATCAGGTATTTTGATGAAAGATCTTTCCCTCCAGAAAACCTCTTTTTTTTTTTTTTTTACATTTTTAAAATTTTATTTTACTGGAGGTAACATTAAATTATAAATGAAAATATGATCAGAGAATTTTTTTTCCCTAAATTCCCATATCGTAGAGCAATAAGCAAGCAATGACTTTTATTTTAGCATAAAAGCGCCCAGAAGTCATTAGGTAAATCTTTCTCCCTGTGTATGAACACCAATGAGTAGGTTCACAGTTGTTAGTGGCAACACTTCCAGACCTCCCCACCCACCCCACCTCTCCCCTCACTCTTCTTCCATTTGTCCCATTTATCCTTGTCCCATAACTGCTTCAGTGTTGGTAATCACTGCAAAGAAAAGGACTGGAAAAGTACCCCTACTACAGGATTTGTCTCTTTGTGTGTTGGATGTCTGAAGAAACATTTTATCCAACTCATTCATTGTTTGAAAACTGTCAATAAATTAACTCCAGTAGAATACAAAGCATGTCAGGGGCTTGAATTTCTAACCATGACCAGTTTCTGAAATCCTACATGGTCTTTTAAATCTGCTGTGTTGTTTGATCTTTTTTTTTTTAAACTGAGGCACAAAGAACACTGGAGTTTTCCAAACCTATTACCAGCTTAACAGCTAATTTACTGTAATTCCAAAAAGCGCTCACTGCACTTCTGTACTGTTACCTTGTCCTGTAATCCGTAGAAAAACCTTGTAACAAAGCTAGAACAGAAGATAACCATAAAACTATTAATGAAAGTTTGCTGTGGATGATTTTATCTTGAAGACTTTATTCAGTGTTTGTTCATTACCATTTTGGTACATTGCCACACATCTTAAAAAGAATAGCTCTCTTACACATACACTTGATAAAGAAAATAGTTGAATATTTTCTTAGTACGGAACTTTGTTTCAATGAGTAGCTATTTGTTTGGAAAGTTATTTGAAACAGGAGGTCATTGAACATGAAAATATTACAGCAAAGTAGCTAATGATTGTGGCTACTTGCCATTAAATACTACAGTAAAAAGAAGAGGAAGAGGGCTGGATACTGTACAATTAGACTTCCTAGAATATTGCTTCTGAAGAATGGTAAAAAAGGCTTTTCAATAAATGTGAGGAATGGCAAGAGTGGTTGGCCCTCATACCTGCAGCTCAGAATCTCCAAGTTTCACAACTGAAACAAGTTGGTTAGATTTTTTTCAATTCAGATTCTTTGTTAGCAAAATATTATTTTTAACAGTGAATTATTTCTCCTCTTTTATATTTGTTTCAGTTTTATGTTCCTAAAGAAAATACCTGAAGAGAGGAAGGTATCTGTAGAAGCCATTTCTGGGAACACACTTTATTATTACTTGGATCTGATATTTTCTTCATAGAAGAAAAAAAAGGATTCCTAAATGAATCAGTATATTTAGCTCTCAACTACAGTATTACGACTAACAATTTTGCACTTACTAAAAAACCAAAGCCCCAAAAGCTTCCTGTACGTTGCCATGCCATCTTGAGGTCTTCCTCCTTGTCTCCTAGGCATTGAACTTCCAATTCCAGTAAACCTCTGTCTCTCATTCATTATATTTTCCAACAAATTATGCTTTCACCCATGCTGCCTTTCATGCTAACCATGTGCTTCTAATAAAATTCATTGGAGATATTTCATTCTCTTGGCATTTTTAAGTTGTTGATGGTCCTGTGTTTTTTTTTTTTTTTCTGTATCCCAGTAGAACCTGGATAATCAAGTTTATGTTTATCATAAGAAAGAATGAGTAAAGAGACCTTTACTCTTTCATTAGATCTCAGTTGTCATCCACTGCTGGAGCACAAAGGAGAATAGTCCCAATGACACAGCAGAACAGCAAAACAGGTCACATAAAGCCTCCCTCTATGACTATGTGGCTGTGTCAAGCCAATACAGTCGATGCATCTCTATGAGTAGTCTCTTGGGTTTCACAGCTGAAGGTGACATGCTCTATGGGCTTTGTTTGTAATGAGAAGTACTACAGACTAAAGTTGAATCATGCAGTCCTCTTAAAATTTTTTTAGAAAATGGTAGAGGGAAACAAGTATAGTTTAGTTTTATCAAACCTAAAACATTTCCTTTCGATTTGGAGAAAATGGCATATGAATATCGGAATGCTTTATTTAAATTTTCCTAGTATATGAAAATACTACTATTAGTATAGTCTCTGTTGACTTTTTAAACTAAAATGTTTTGAAAACAAACAATTGCAACATGTAAATCATGGTCTTCTACATTTTTAAATTCCTTTTTTCAATAACGATCTGTTACAGAGATTTTGAAAAGAATGGTAGCTCATCTCAAGATGTCACACAAGTCAAAAATTCACCCATACAAACACTGATGAATTCTTACCATTTGCACCCATTTTATTTTGAGGATGTTTTCAACCATCTGTTTTACTGACATATTTCAAGACTGGAATTTCCCCTGCTCTGATCACAATTGAGAAACTTATTGTTAAATTCCACAGGACAAATAATGTGCCTGCAAGAAAATGAATGCTGTAAGTTTGTTTTGTAGAAATCATTGGAACTTTCCTTTGTTCGTTGTCTGAAAGAAGGTATGCATTGGTCCCAAGTGAATCACAAGTTTAAGTTGTTATACTTAAACCACAAGTTATAAATTCTAATATGAAACAGCAACATAAAAATAATAGAGACTTGCTTTTTAGAACACCATTTAATTCCATGTGTCTAAGAAGAATACTTTCCTAAACTGCAATCTTTAAAGGAGACTTTAAAGATTTTTTAAATTCTTTTTGGAGTTTCTCCATTTGTAGAAATATTACATGAACCTAATAGATCAACAATCTCTCTCCCATATGTGCATGGCCATATTCCTGCCTATTTCCAACACTTGTTCTACTGTGCTCTTACATTCAAGTAACTTTTGTGAACACTTTTTTCTTTTTCCTTTTTTTTTTAATTTTTTTTTTCCCCTTTTAATAAGCTTGCTTTCATTGCAAAGGTTTGGAATGTCCCCTTTCATGGTAACTCTGCTTTTGTTTGGATTATGAATTTCTGCAACATGTAACTCAAAGAGATCCAGTTTCCAAGAGTAAAAAGAGATTGATGAATTGTAGTGATATTTTCTTTATGAAGCAAAGTGCATTCCAAACATTTTTCCCATGACAAAAAAGTTCTATTTGCATAAATAGGCTATATATACGCAGTATATATATACACAGAATAATCTTGAATAGATCTTTGAAGATGTAAATTTCTCCCATGACCTGATTTCTCTGTGTTCAAATCTTCTATTACAGCAGGAAATGTCAGTGATATTAAGAGTTACAGTTAACAATATGCATCTAAATGGGGACATTGCTGGGATCAAGGCATGTTATTTCTGATAAGAAGATATAAGTAATTATAGGAAAAAAAATAGGAAATGGTCGGTCATCAGGACCCACTGAGCTCTTGTGTAGTTACGATATACAAAATACATTGTATTCTGCCATTGCTAAATAGTTATTTCGGAAGTAAGAGATGGTAGTCAATCTGATTTAATACTTTTTGTTTAATCTTCTTTTTCACCAGTAGACTTTTTTATCTTTTTGTGTTCTACTTCTTTTGAAACACAATGTCCTGATTTTATTAAATTTTGAAAGAACATGGCACAGTTGAAACCATGCCTTCAAATTCTACAAAAGGTACCCAATCCTTGACACTTGCCATCTTCTCCATCCAACTAGACAAGCTTTCTAAAAAATAATCCTGATTAAGTGGAAAATGAAGATAGATCAACACATTAGGGGTAAAGTATACTGTGTCTTTGACTTTATAGTCTTTTAACATTGAATAGAAGGTCAGCTGTGTTAGACATGTAACTCTGATTTTAAGAAAGATTGCCACTTGCTTCAGACTTATAACGAAATAAGTAAGCAATCTGTTTTGTGTTCAACTAGTTGATACTATGTATCAACTTCTTTTATAAAAGTATGGCCATTAGTCCTTGTGTTTTCATTATCTTAAAACATTTATTTAGCTATAGGTACTGTATATGAATTAGTGCTAATGAGTTCTTTTTTTTCATTAATACAAAATCATGATTACAGTGTGAACACAAAACTAAAACTACATTTGCTAAACATTCCCTTTAAGAAAACAATAATTTAGTATAGAATAGCATTAAGGGAAAAAATAATTTAAAATTATATTACAGCAATTGAAATAATGATTTCAGCCAATATTTGTCTTTGAAGAGTGAGGTTAGCAATTTTAATATACTTTTCTCATAACAAACCTCACAGTTCTTTATTTTTTCTAAAAGTGTGCAAACTTCCAAAGTGTGTGTGGATTCTTTTCTGTAATTTTAGTAAGACTGTTATTTCTACTTCAGGGACATTATATTCTGTTAGTATGACCATTATACTCTACATTTATGGGTCTAAACTGCTTTCACCAAAGACAGCATCATGACCATTATCTACTTCTCAGCAGTCTAGAATTATAAAACACTTTCCTCTTTTTTCTTCATCATAGTGTCAACATACCAGGATGGATTTATAAAATATAATGAATTAATGTGCTTTAAGAAAAGTCATTACATGAATATAGCTTACAAGTATCATAAACATGCTGGTTATGGTTGTCTGGGTAAAGGTAAGGTTTTTTTATACATATAGAGGGCAAATACAACTGCTATGACACACAAAGACTACAGAATGTTCCCACTAAGAGTTACAATACTAATTTTTTGTTTACAGAAGTAATTTTCATATTAAGTTGATTCCTTTATGGTTTAAAGTGTAATTTTACATAGGGCCTCAAGATAAAGAAAAGATAATATTTTTCCTTTAAAAATTGATAAAAATCCCTTTCTGAAAGAAAAATGTGGTCTCTATATACTTTCCATGCAGTAATAACCATTGGATTTAATATTTTTTTTCACATTTGTAATGTTTAAATATGATTAAAGCTTCCTTTGATAAGAAAATATGCTCTCCACTTACTTCCTTGCCTTACTACATTGTTTATCTTGATGCTGTTACTATCCATTTTCCCAGTGTAACAAAAGTCAGAGGCCTCTTAAATTTACTTACTCCCTTGTAAGAATTTTCTTGGTTGTTAGAATCCCTGTTCAGGGAGAGGCTAAACTTCTATGGGAGATGGAAATCTCTGCTATCAGTCACACCCTAGCAAGGAACTTGCAAACGCTTTGGATACTGAGCCGGAAAACTCAGAGTTGAGGTTTATATATTCGGGAAGGAAAAAAAAAAACCAACCTCAAAACAAAACACAAACCAGAGCTAGTGCCAGAAACCATATACCAAGGAAAGCCATCTCTCTCCGTCTTTAACTACAGGGTACAAGGCATGAAAGACTACTTCCAGATCCCACTGAAGCTCATAAGGATGTTTGCAATCAACAGTAGGTAGGTAGAATCAGACTGTTATTTTTCTAGATCTGGTTAACCACAAAATATTAGAAACTAAAATGATGGCAGACTTATTTAAGGAAAAGTGGGTTGAGGCATTTTTTAATAAGATTCTAATGTTACATTATCACCTTCCCTCTTCCTTTTGATGCCCTTTTTGCTGGCTTTCTCACATTGAAACTCATGTATTTCCAACCATAAATATTAAAAACAGCTGCAGCAGTAGTTCTTCAAATGGCATATCGTGATACAAAGATGTTGCAGTAAATACAGAGCTTCTCCAAAGGGAGGTTGCTGTTGGTAACACTGGGCACGGGACAGCACTGCAAGGAACTGCAGGCTGAAGTACCACAGGAAAAAGCAAGAAGCAAACCCAAGAAAGTTTTCTCCCTGCTCTTGTCCTTGAGTTTGCCACAGCCACCTACTTCCAGCCACATTTTGTGCTCTGCCCCAACCATTCCACAGCAACTCAATTCCTAGTGCCTCAGTATGTTGGAATAGCCTCTCTGACTTCTGTGTGTGTATACACATATATATACATATAACATTGGAAAAAACGTGTTGCAGAGAATAAGAAGAGAAATGGAGCAGAGCGACATGTGGAAAAGCAGATGGAGAACTAGTAACACATGCCAGGATACATTTGATTGAAAGTATCACAGATCCTGGTTTGATATAACTGAGTGGTAACATGGGTATTTCAGGGAACTATATCATGTCACATTGCAGTAATTTTGCCGCACTGTACCTTGAATATGGCAGATTGTTTGCACATTTCAAATTTGTGTTTCATAGTTCTGGCTAACAATGATACTGTAAAGTAGTGGGAACTTATGAAGAAATTGAGAATAGGCAGGACATAAATATTTTGCCACAGGAATTCTGTATACGAGTATTACTTATTTTCCTTTTCATATATGTGCAGTCAGCTCTAGTGGCTCAGTTTATGTTTTAGCTTCAAATGCCAAGTTTAGCTTGGCACTGCAACCAAAGATTTTGGTTTACCGGAGTCTAATGGTAGCCTTGCCATTAAAGTTACCCATATAAAGATGTTTGAATGGAAAGTTTAGAATGTTTTACATAGTTTTCTAATATTTCTTTTGGTTGCAAAATGGAGAGCATTAATATTAATACTTAATTAAAAATAAGCCTAGAATTCTGACTGTATACACAGAAAATAGGAATGTAAAATACCAGGCATGATCCAGATGTTCACATAGCTTTCAGAAATAGTTGCCTTTTCTTGCATCTCTTCTATGATGATGAATTCATGAATATCTGGATGATACATCTGTAGAAGTCTGCTCACCCAGAAGAGTGAACAGGGAAATATTAGAAGGTGAACTAAAAACCAAAGTTGCAGAAAGAGCTTATGCCTCCAGAGCAAGCCCTAAATCTGGTTCACTCCTGTCTAGGTTCTCATACTTGTGAATGATCTGCACTACAAAATAAGAAATAAAAATTAACCATACAAACATTCTGTGTAAACTCAACAGACAGTAGAAAGAAATCTAGAATTGAACTCACAGGTTTCATATTCTTCAAAAATGTTGGTGAAAGAAATTTATAGAGGTTTCTGTGCTGCTGGATTAGCAAACTGAGGAAATCTTTCAAGAATATACAAGCATTTTAAGACAAATATTTGATAAATAATTACATTGATGATAGCTGAACCAAAACACATTTAATTGCTTTCTTGAACAAAAACCCAATGTGATGCAAGTTTTCTTGTACAATACTATTTTTTTTATCTAATACTAATGCTTACATGGAGTTGTGTCTGTTTATATTACCAAAGTATCTTATAAACATAAATCAAAACAAGGCATAAATACTTGCAGCTGTTTTACTAAAAACAAAATAAATTTTGGCAAGTTGTTCTTGCTTGTAAACGTAAAGCACTGGGACACAGTCCTGCAAACAATCAGAGAGATAGGAAGACACAGAATGGAGGAGAGGAACTAGCACTGTCTAGTTCTTTTCCTACAGAGGTTTGTAAGTCAGTGGCTGTAGTGGCCTAAAAAGCCAAAACCTCTCTGTGTTCCCTTTTCCTGCTATTAACTTTGTGGCTGATACCATGTCAGTGCAAAAACAAAACATTAATTCGTTCTGAATGTTCCAATAAATGACGTATTGGAGAAAATACAATTAAGTTACAAATGTAGAATCACAAAACACTTCTGTAAAAATGGGGAGAATTTTCTTTACTTCTCTGAAACTAAAAAAAAATTTTTTACTTTAATTTTACACTAACGGGTACTGGAAGCTCTCTCCTCTTTCTTTTGACCTATTAATCCAATCAGTTTTCATATTGCCTAGGCTCTTGGCTTGTCAAAAACTTGTTTTGGCTGGGAAAGTGTATGGAAGCCTGTCAGAGTTGAATAGTCTCTGAGCAGGTTCTTTTTGATATTCCACATGAGGGTTTAGTGTCTAACACCAAATATATTTATGTGTAGATATCTGATGTTACATAGGATTTTTCATTTAGCAGAATGATACAGCAATAGACTGAAGTCGCATTACAAGTACACTTAGCAGAATGCATAAGTTGCTGTATATTACAGCTGAATCATAATTAATCCGTGATTCTCACTGCCAGTCTCACCATCACGGTGGTACACATCCTGCATAGCCAGGAAGGAACACATGGGCTGAAGCCAGCTAAAGCCTATTGCTATCAATAAACTTCTTTTTGTTGTTCAGTTCTTACATTCTGTGTTGGGCTAAGCCACGCATAGGCCTCCATCATGCTGATTCGACTGGCTCAGAAAGAAATTCTCACTCTTTTGATTAAGTCATGGGAAAAACATTTATACAATCAGTTGATCCATTCAACTGATACCGCTGTTTATATGCTGTTGTGTTTTGGATTTGTGACTAAAGCAGTGTTAATAACACAACAGTGTTTTAGGTATCTGTTTCATTGAACATTGATCTGCTTAGGATAGGTGATGAATGATTGCCTCGCATCACTTTTTTTCTTTTTTCTTTTTTTTTCTTTTCTTCAGTTATTAAATTGCCTTAATCTCAACCAACAAAATTTCTTGCTTTTTCTCTTTCTATTCTCTCCTACATCCTGTTAGTGGGTGGAGGGAGTGACTAAATGGGTGGGTGGGTGCCTAGTATCTGGTCAGGGTCAACCCACCAAAATTTGAAAAACATGTATATATTGTAATAAATGGAAAAGGTCTGTGCAAAAATCTTAGCTTATGTACTAGAAGCAATATAACTGTGTGGTGCTGAGATAAATTCACTACTGCATCTACAGTATTCATCCTGGATCTAAAGCTTGCATCCATGCAATATGCTTTTCAGCTACATAAAAACTTTTTTAATTCTTATCCAAAGGGGAAGAATTGAAGCAAGAATTCTTTACATGGCCTTAGTCAAGTGAATAACCATTTTAACTTCTGATTGTTATTGAAAGAAAGGCACATATATGTGTAAAGAATGTACTGTACAAATCTTAGTATTGGCATATTTGTCATTAAGGAGCAAATATGGATTTTCCAAAATGACCCTGAAGACTGGAAAAGTCCTTATGTGTTTCTTTAGTACTTTCTGGGATTGCAGATAATCCATTTAACTTATTAATAACCAAAGTAATATGATGACAATTACCATAAAATCAAAAATAGAAATTTTCAGTCTTTGAAACATAGGAAATTCCAAAATTTTAAGGTATTTTGTAATTATGTTTCAATAGTAACTTTTGGTCTTCATTCTCCTTTTGGTTCAAAATTTTACAGCGAAAGCTTGTTTTGTCACAGATATAGTGACCATGATACCATGCACTTAAAATAACTGATACAAAGAGTTTATGAAATCTAATGCAGAGAAATCATATGCCATATTTGGGGTCCAAAATAACCTGTTAAAACACTGTTTATAAAGGAAGTTCCATCTCACTGGAAAACCATGTTTGTCATCTGCTTTTGGTCTTATGTCCAAGCTGTCCCTCTATTGGAGAAGAGCCTGAAGTGAAGATGTCCTGAGGGACCTTCTCACTTGAGGCATTCTGTGCTGGAATGACAAGGTCTTTTTTTGCTGTATAAATAGATATAGGGATGGATAATTTGAGGAAAAAATTTAAAAGATGAAAAAAAATTGTGTGGCTTCCTCAAGAGTTCAGTATAAATTGCCCTTTCCCTTCTTCCTCTCTGCCTTTCCATATTTGCTTAGTTTTGTTTCTTTCTGGTTCTGAAGGAAGCAAATTCTTATCCAGAGACCAAGATCTTCAGGCTGACATCAGCGCTGAAATTATATATTCTGTGATAACAGTATTGGAAGGCCATAGCCAAACAGTGTTGCCAACTTTTTCTCACTTTAATTCTTAAAACAATAATAAAACTTTAGCCAAGGCTAGGGTCCCATATGTGAAGGTCAGTCTTAAATCCTGTCCTGAAAAAGACTTGGATTTCAGCAATTTTCCTTTTCTATATCAAAAAGAAAGAGAGACCTTCACTTTGCTCAGTCACTTTCTGTCTTGTAATGCTAAGCTCTCCTACAAGGAGAGAAGTGAATAAATTATCAGTAAAACTGCAAGACGGATGTACGGAGGTTATGTTGTAAGCACAAAATGATAAGAAATGTGGGGGATATGAAGAAGATACTGGAAGACCAAATTAATTGTTGGGTAATGGGAGAGGAAAGAATACAGGGCCAAATTACTGAACAGTGCTAAACAGATCTGGATGAGGGAAATTTGCATTAGAGGACAATCATCTCACTTGTTCTTCTAAACAAGGGATAGTGACCAACAATGAGCATCACACATGCTAATAGTGGACTGACATAATTTAAGAAATACAACTGATTCAATGCTGTCTACGTTGTAGCTCAGGGACATGGGATACTGTGGGAACTCTGTCGATGGGAAAGTGCCATAGTAAATCCAAAAGCCTTTAAAAAAACCCTGAAAAAAATTACACAAGTGTCTGTGTGTAAAATAAAAAGCCTGAACTAAAGTCTATTGAAAGCAACATTAATCTTCCAATTAACTTCAGTAGGCTTTTCATGGATCTTATTTGTGATCATTAAGAATGAAAAACAGGAGTCTCATGATTCATCCCTAATTACCCCAAATATTCATTTAATGAAATCCTGACTCAAGTGAAGTTGATGAAGCTCCGTCATTGACTTAGAAGAAGCCAGGATCTCTGCCAGGATAACACAAAGTGGAACTAATTGAGGAAGATTCTACTCTTACCTGAAGCTCAGGTAGCAAATCTGACTTTTAATTATCATATAAACTGAAATAATGACTCAAGAATAATCAGTAGTATTCTCTTAAAAATCTATCTATCCCACTTTTCTTAATCGTAGAATAATAATGTATATTTAAGTTTTGATAAATAGAGCTTGACTATCACATTATGCTATTGTTTGTTGTAAGAGAAATATAAGGCAGTATTTATTGACCAGAAAATCTATTCATTTAAGAAGCCTGCTTTCCTCCGTCTTAATCATCCAGAAAAGTAGTATGTTCTCTATGTTTGACCACTACCAAAAAACCTTTGAATGCATTTCGAAAACACTGAATCTTCTTACAGTCAAGCTGATGAGTAATGTGGTTAAATTACAAAATAAGTCTTCCCATTTCTACAGGAGGTATGTGTGTGGAAATAACATCTCTGCCAAATTATCTAAAGCAAAATATGAGACAACTCTGCTTCAAATATTTCAGATAAAAATGATCTTTAATTTTGCAAGCATCCCCATTGAAAAATATGTTTGCATTGCTCAAAACACTTCTGATGAAAATGGAGTAAGCCACAGTTACACCTAATGCAAAAATTATGATGTTGTCTCACATCTGGGAAAGGGAAAGTTGCAAAATTATTGTAAACTTAATGAACCAACATCTCACACCCTTGTCCGGCTTCTTTATGGTTCCAAAAATTTCACTAAGCAGCCAGAAAACCATTCTACATACTTAACATGGATATAAAGCAGGCACAACATGCTTTTCCCTGATTACTCACAGCATATCTCTCACAGCATCAGAGTAAAGCATCCAGATAAAAAGTCAACATATTGGTGAAAACACGGTATCACATTTACAAGTCATCCAAGCTCTGAGGAGACATGAGAATCCAAAGACAAATGAAAACCACTGTAATTTTGGCCAATGGGAATGTAAGGTTAATGTATATTTGTTTAATTTCAATTTTTTATACCACTAAGCTTGCAGAAGTGTAAATTTTACGCTGTTTGTTTATCCTAGCCAGTCTGCTTTACATATTTGTCATCCTTCACAAAAGATCAGGGAAATCGGCAATTAGATGTAGATGAATGATTCCTCATTAGTATTTCAGAGGTATTTGGAGTAGATGACACCTCAGAAGTATAACACCTATAATTCATCAACTCTAAAGAGATTACTATGCATCAGCTGGAATGATTTTTCATTTGTCAACAGGTCTGTAATCAATGTAATTCCATACACTTATATAAAACCACGACAAATACAAGGCCAGTAGAATCAACACAACCACCTTTTGTAGGCTAGCTAACCTCATATTTGATAACATTTTTTTGTGAAGTAAAATAATTTTGCTAGGATATTTACGGTGAATCAGATATGTGTGGAAAAATATTACCCTAGGTTAATATATATATATGTCTGAGTTCTGTTGATAAATCTGATTCACCTTATTAGTCCAAAGAGACTTTTATTATGTGCTGAAATATACATCAGAGAAGAGGAGACAATTCAGTGGATAACTGAATGTCTTTTACATCTCCTTATGTTTGGAGGAAAACTCAGGCCATGTTTAAATCAGGGAAAAAATTGCCCTTTGTTTAAATGGTGCAAAGACACTAGTTTCTGCATAAAGATCACTGACAGGTTTGCTTCAGTCATGTGGCTACATCTCTGTGATGCATACATGCTTTTACAAATAGGTTTACAGAACATGAATTCTTCTACACTTTTATTCCTTTATTATAGTTATGTAACTATTATGTAATAATGCTATCACATTACAATGCAGTTTATCTCTGTGTGAAAGTGCTTTTCAGACTCAATTAAACTCCAAGGTTCTTTAGAGTTCCCTGTCTCTCACAAGCACCTTAGATTAGATAGATAAATGCTACCAAAAAAGGGAAGTATAATAGAGCTGGCACATCTCTAAAGAACCAAATACTTTAAACTGTATTTTTTTTTCTTAACCTGCTGTTGCTGTTTTTTAACTAATTTTCCAAAAAGAGTGAATGGTTTTGGTCATATCAACTACAAAAAATCAAGAACAATAATTTGGTATTAATATTTCACAATAAGTACAGTCTGTTTCATTTAGCAGTGAGTGCCCTGACCTTTAAAGTGTTAGCCAGGTTGTCATCATCTTCTTTAAGCATTTCATATTAAAAATATGGTCTGAGATGAATTGATCAAGACATAGTCAGGGGAGTATAGCTACATTTCAAACTGAACAGGGTTTTTTCTCTGCCAAGATAGAAAAATAGCTTGGAAAACAAACTAAAATTTATTGAAAAGATGAATCTGTGTGGCAAAGTGGTTAAAGGAATTAGCTGTTCTCCTTTGGGGCCAAACTCTTTTCGACATTGTGCTCTACAGTTAGCTAAATGAGAAACTAGAGTTTATTTCCTTATAGCTTTCAGAAAAATCATAATTTTCACTTTCATAACAGTGAAGGCCAGCAAAAAGTTAAGACAGATAAGGGACCTGTTTCTCTTTGCATAGCATTCATCCAGTGTAGTAAAGCCAATGTTAATTATTTAGCAGATAGGGACTAATTTTAATTACATCTACACAAGGACGTGTAAAGTGTTATAATACTCTAACACTGGCACTTATCACTAAGTAACATGAAGGAACCTACTGGTAAGATTATCTTCAAAGTGCTTATTTGCAAGATTCCTTTAATTTTTGAGGAAAAATTGTAAGTTGAACTTCTGGGGGTATTTTTTTCGTCATATAAATGATGTCAGTAAACAGAACTAATCTATGTTAATTAGTACTCACAAGTCATTCAAACTGGGCGAGAAGCAGTCATCCTTGGTACTTCACTATAATCCATTCCTATTGTTACCTTATCCTCTACTTCTGGCCTTACCACATTGCCTAAAAGAACATAAATTCGACATGTAAGGAATTTCTCACTCAATTTCATTGAGTCTGCCCATAGCCAAATGAACACTGCATATGCAATTTTACTTAAATGGAAAGGTTCAGCATTCTCTTTCTCTTAATTTCTTTAATGCTTCCTCCAACATCAATAAAAAGAAATGTAAATCCAATCACATCCTTGATTGTGATGGATGGGATCCTGAAAATAAATAAGTGTGAGGTGAAGGCAAATAAAGGCAGGAGCAATACCATGGTAAGTAAACTGTCACATATGGAGAATTTTGTCAGAAAAAAGTTTAAAAATAAAGCATTACAAAGAAACCAATTTACCTTGACTTCTTTACATTATGAAAACTTAATATCAAGTAGATGTTGATAACATTTTCATTTGTAAATAAACACGCAAAACAAAGCATCTGAGCAGAAGCAAGGTGAGAGCAAAAGACTGAAAAACCTTTTTGAAGTTAAAGGTATCCTCTTTGTCTTGTGAGTGGAATATGTCCAATCAGGTTGTAAACCTCCAACTATTCCTCTAATGAGTAAATTGCACTAATTATTCTGCTAAATCAATCAGTAGATTAATGTGTTCTCTGATTAATATGGCCTGGAATTTTACATATTGTTACTGTAACTGGCAACTATAATTGTGGGTGTAACAGATATTGGACCCTGAAGTCTAGATGTAACAAGCAGGTGCTTCCCATAACTTTCAGGCCAAAGAATGGTCATGTTGGAAGAGAATCTTCCTTGGGTGCAGTGGAGTGTGTCAGGGTGATTTTTTTCTATCAGTTATGCTCTTCACCACCACCTTTCTTGGCTAAACTCTGGTTCTGGATGATGCAGTAGAAAATGTTAATTTGTTTATGATTGTTAATCACCAT
Source organism: Calidris pugnax (assembly GCF_001431845.1). Lineage (NCBI taxonomy): Eukaryota > Metazoa > Chordata > Aves > Charadriiformes > Scolopacidae > Calidris > Calidris pugnax. The sequence goes on along the minus strand of NW_015090805.1, from coordinate 10,207,936 downwards.
TATTTAAACTCTTATCAAACCTGTATTAGAAATATCAGAATAATGAACATAACATAGCTTTAGAAACACTCTCATTATAGCTTGGGGTGTAAGGTTTTGTGCATTCTGAGTGAAGCTGTGCTATGGTTACAGCATAAGTAAGTTTGTCTGGATTTTCCGGTTTTGAAGAAGTCTGTCTTCTTGGCTCCCTGTTTTCAAGAACTGTGAGAACACCTATGCTTATGTTAACTTTAAATCAGGGAGAAACACTACAGACATTATTTAGGTCATATTTAGTGTATTTCCATAGAAAAATAGACTGAAAAGGCACATATAGCTGAGTTCCCCAAGTATGTTGTTTCTGTAACAATGGAAATGGTGAGTGATAGCACAGAGAAAAACTTTCATGAAGAGCTCTAAAAATTAAAATACTAAGTACTGCTTTGCTCATAACACATTATTGACAGAAAAAAAGACAATACATTGTAAACACTCATCACCAATTGTAAATACTTAAAAGTGCATCAGATTTTATTCAACAGCATCACTTGGAGGCCTATGACATTTATATGCTTTGATAAATGGACTGTTCTGGACATACATTCAGAACAATGGTAGCATAGTGTACAGTCCTTTGGCAGACAGCTTTAGCCACAAAATCAATTGAGAGTCAAGTAAGAGGCTTTAGGAACCACATCTTTATTCAGTTCTTGCGGTCACCAGAATATTATGCCAAACCTGTTTGCAATTCATGAGAAGCAAAGACAGTGCATTGGTATTTTCTGCTCACAGCCTAAAAACCACTACCAGCAGGAAAGAACAATCATTTTGGAATCCAGCATTTTTTTAGCCAATTACTACTGAAACACCAGAAAATATGTAGCGGAAAAATAATTTAGCTATATCTTTCATGGTACTTGCGCATTGCAAAATAATTAACAGCTGCACAAATGGGAATATCAACATAGTATAAAATTGGTACAGCCTTGTGCCACCTATCCCATAGACAACACTTAAGGTATGAGAGCTTGGTTTGAGTGTCGTGGTAGCCTACAAGCTTGGGGTAACCAAACAGCAGTTTTGGCATTAGATATTCAAAACATACCTCTATCCCATATCTGCTTCTTGCCAGATTTGACAACTGCAAACTTCCAGCTCAGGTTCTCTCAAAAAATGCAAATAGTCATTTCTACAGGCAGTCTGTTTGGCCTGTCAAAAGCAGAAAAGTAAGTCAGAATAACACTGGTAATTTCTAATCATCATAGCATACACATTTAAAAGGTAATGATGAAAATCAACTATATCCAGACTCTTAGATGAGAGCATTTTCTGGGGCACAATGCAATCAGGAGAGCTCCAGTTTAGCCAATTAAAACATATTGAGGGTACAACTCAAAACTAGACACTGCTGTATTTACAAAAGGCAGTGAGTATAATGACTGTGCCTGTGTGAGCTAGTCCCACCCGACTGAAGAAAAAGGCATCTTCTCGTATATTCAGGTCACTGACAGAACAGCCATAATATTTTCTGAAGATGGTCAAAGAAAAAAAATGGTTGAATATATTAGCTTAGTTATTTAAACTTGTGCATTGAAGGGTGGGGTGGTAGACAGAAACTTTACTATCAGAACTACTACTGACTACTCCTTGCTGATAGGAGAAGAGACCCGAGCTGGATGTTTTACAGTATTTTTAGGCAAAAAAACCCAACTGCTTTCCCTTATGAGATAGGTTGTAACCCTAATTCCCCCTCAGATACCCCGATCTATTAAAAAAAGCTAAATTTGTTCTTCATAAAGATTTTTTTACATTAAAAAGACAAGTTTAAAAATAATTCCTGTGAAGTCTCCCACAGAAAGCAGAACGGTTGCAGAAGACTCAGATTATTGAGAGTGGAATTTTGGGAGGGACAAATACTGGCTGGACATTTGAGGTAAATCATTTTATATATTTTTCCTCTAAAATGAAAAAAAAAGTTCTTCTCACTTCATCTAGGCATGTATTTAAGTGGGAGGAAATGTTTTCGTGTCAGTTAGAAACTCCACATTAAACAGGCCTCCAATATCAATGGTGATCTACAGGTATTACAAAGATTTAATGTCAGTGATGAAAACCATTGCTTTTAGTCCCAGCTGAGTTTAAATCAATGTGAAAAAATGTTGTGGATAGCGTTGATTAACATGACTGTAAAGCCTTCGCAGATATTTTTGCCAATTTCCTCTTATTTTTCTGAAAATGCTGTCTGCAAGCCGACATAAGGGACACATTACATTTGAGAGAATACCACAGATCTTCATATAACATAAAAATGTTGGAGGCAGGTATTTATGAAGTAATCTTTGCATGAATATATGCATTGACTTGAGTATTTCCCTAGTAAGTCACTTTTGCCAAATAATTCATTTTTGCATTGATTGCAGTAACTCATCTATTAATTCTTACTAAAATTTAGAAATAAATTATTTAAGTATATTCATATATTCTCAAAAATCTGAAGCAACACTATGGATTTCTCTTCCTCTCTTCTTTATACATCAGTTTGTTTTCTAATATTGGCTTCTGAAATTGTCTTATTTCATCCATTACATCTTTTCAACCTACAGCACATATAGCTACTAGAATGTAAATGTTCTAATGTACCTCTTCAAAATGCATGTTGAGGAAGCCCTTGTATTTAACAAAACACACTTTTTAATATTATCTTGTTTGTAAAATCTCTTTAGATAGCGTTCGCCCAAATAAAGTGAGTGCTATATTATATAAACTACTTTTATAGACAAGCTTTTGTTGCTACACCCTGCCGGGAGTTAACTGTGAAAAAAATTTCCTGGAGGACATTGCCTGTTGTTTGGGATACACTTTCAGGGAATGAATACTCAGGGGGGGCACACAGCTCATTACCTCATGCCATACTCAGCTGAATATGGAATGAATATTTTGAAATAAACGAATATCCTACCAGTTACAGCATATTAACCTGCCCTTTGTCATGTGTCTAGGCAGAAGAATATTTCAGATAATACAATCAATGCCAAAGAAAAATTCCTTGTGAGGTGAAGCAACAGTTTATTCAGACTGAGAAGGTCAGACAATTTTTCTTGCCTAGAAAAGTTCTTGTATTGTGAATTTCAGTGTAATCTATACATTCCATCACATCATTGATGGCAAGTATTTTGGGTCTACACATAGCAGAGGCACAGAAGAAGATAACCAGCTCTTCATATCTGCAAATTCCTCAACCACGGCCTTGTTCCAATTCCTTGTTATCATGGAAGAATTCTAACTTGCCTATTGCTGTAGTGGCAAAGGTCACTTTTGTAGATCTAGCTGTTTTCCTTTCCAGAGAGACCTGCTCAGCTGGGATATCCTGCAGAGGGCTGTTTGTTAACTGATAAATGTACTTCCTTTCAAATTTGTCAGTCACTGATACGTAAGTCTTATGTAGTCCTCAGAGTTTAAAAAATGTAACCAAGCAAAAATGAATTTACTTGGGTTATATCTAGGTAAAATCAAAGTGTCTGAAGACTTGAAGAGGCCTTAGGCTGAGTACATTTTTCAAAAAGACTGTGTGACTTAGAAGTTGTAAATATTCACAATAAGGTTCAGGATTGAAAATATAATTCTTAAACGGCCCTTGGGCACTTTTAAACATTTCTTACTTTGTCTCATTTCATTAATTGTTTAATTGATGAAAATCACTGGTGTTACTCCATCTCTCCATCATTGTTCAACTTTAACAAATATTTATTCATGTAAAGAGTCACCTGTGTGACCCTAATGACTTCAGGATGGACCTGCCTTCATAATTTCTCACAATATTAAATGGAGGAGTATAGAGTTGTTACACAAATATCATTTGAAGGACAGATTGCAGATCAGAAATCTCCTCTGGAAACAAGGTTCCTTCCAGCATGACTGACAGAATGTCAGATTGTGTGGAAATGTCATAAATGTCAACAGACAGCACACCCATCTATAAAAGATCCATATATAGAGAAAGGAGATGAGGGTTAGCAGTTCAGACGTTTATTCCATCCTAGTAGGAGCATGATGGTGGCAGCGAAAAAGAGATGGAAAGAGCATATTAACTACAGCAGCAATTTCACTACAGTAAGGGGAATTTAGAATGAAATATTTTTTTTGCTTTTTTTGTACAAGGTTCATCTGAAGCATCCAGAATTGTAGGAGAGTAGACTGAGAATAAAGAACAGACAGAAGGGAATGGCTTGCTATCCAAATATTACTATCAGCAAATATATTATTGGCATAATCCCATGTACATTCTTGTTAAAAAAGCCAAAATCAAACACACCCTTGTTTGATTCAAATTAGGGTTCACCACCTTGTGGTGCTTATAAGCCAGACATGAGAACTCTGATAACAATACCAAGTTTTAGATCACTGAAATCAAAAGTACTTTAAATGACTCTTCGATATTGAACTAGAGTCTAGAAAAAAAATTACCTTGTAGGGGTAAAACTTACCTGAGGATTGAATACTTCTTAAGTATTGACTTTCTGCTGTGGCTATCTTATGCAGCAAAAATCTTGTGATTATAGGATGAAGATGGTTTATTTAGAATAACAGTTCACTTAACTTTATGAAGATGTGGATATTTTAAAAAAATTTTTAAATGGTACCTAAATATAGGTACTACAAAAAGGAAATGGTACCTAAATATAGGTACTACAAAAATATAGGTACTACAAAAAGCTTTAGTTCTTCAGAGATAATGGCAAAATTGAGTTAAAAAATAAATAATAAACTGACAGAACAACTTACTGCCTGTAGAACACTGACAAGATGGCAATACTTCAAGAAGGCCAAAATGTGTTCTAACTAAAATGCTGTGTTTGTTAAAGGTAACCCTTTGTGTTAGCTCTCACAAAGGATAGATGTGTGGTACATCTGTATGGTACATACAAAATGGTATCTATTTTACAAGACAAAGGCTTTTGTCTAGTGGAATTCAGTCCTGATTTATAAGCTGAGGGCCTCCAACATCCTGCAAGCTAAAGGGAACAAAAGTTACATGGATGAACTCATACACTGTCTTCCCAGAAGCAAGAAGCTATGTTCAGCTACAACATTTCAAAAATAGTTTTGAGTTTGTTCTCTTCCACAGATGTTAGTGAAACTGACCTTGCATGCAAATGCCCTGTATAACTGTGGTGGAGCACTGACACTACAAGAGTCAGTTTTAATCTCTATTAGTCCTGCAGGCGCACTTCTGTGTGATTGCTGACTTAGTATTTTGGCTAGGACACATGCACATTCCTCTCCTTGACACTCTGCAGATGGAAACAGTATTCAAAGCCTTTTAGTGGAATGAGTGGGAATTAAACTGCTTAGGCAGTGAGCCTAAACTGATCAGCAGCCCTGAGGAGAAGGTGCTTGTGGATGAGAAGCTCAACATGAGCCAGCAGTGTGCACTGGCAGCCCAGAAAGCCAACTGCATCCTGGGCTGCACCAAAAGAAGCGTAGCCAGCAGGTCAAGGAAGGTGATTCTACCCCTCTACTCTGCACTCATGAGACCCCACCTGGAGTACTGTGTCCAGCTTTGGAGTCCTCAACACAGGAAGGACATGGACCTGTTGGAACGGGTCCTGCAGAGGGCCAAGAACATAAACAGAGGGCTGGAGCACCCCTCTTATGAAGACAGAGTGAGACAGCTGGGGTTGTTCAGCCTGGAGAAGAGAAGGCTCCAGGGACACCTCATTGCAGCCTTCTAGTACCTGAAGGGAGCCTACAGGAGAGCCAGAGAGGGACTCTTTGTCAGCAAGTGTAGTGATAGGATGAGGGCTAATGGTTTTAAATTGAAAAAGGGGAGATTTAGATTAGATACTAGAAAGAAATTCTTTACTGTGAGGGTGGTGGGACACTTGAACTGGTTGCCCATGGAAGTTGTGGATGTCCCATTGCTGGAGGTTTTCAAGGCAAGGCTGGATGGAGATGTGAATGTAGTGTGACACTTGCAGAGATGTGACAACACCATTTTGCTTTTTGAATAGATACAAATATTTTCATTATATAGTAGAGCTGGCTAATTTTCCCAGGTTCTATGGGTAATGCTCACAACAGAAAAAAAGGTCAGAGATTGGACTGAATGAAGTAGGGAAAATGATTGTTATTTGTTGGTTTTTCTTTTTTTAACCATCTGCTGCAAACTGCAAACCGTTTCATAAGACTTTATGAAAGTATAAAAGCTGATGTAGACGTGAGTCCATTTTTCAGAGTGTACATTTAGCTTTCTAGAATAAACACCACAACCATATTCTTAAACTATGTGAATTTGTTCATAAACTGCTTAGAGAATTGTGAAATCCACAAGATCCCCTGACATTCTGAATGCAAACACAAGTTTTCATTCAGGTTTTACCTTATACTTCAGTAACAGCAAATCTAATTTTGTTAGAATTTTTTTCTGTATAAAAAATTTTGCTAGAAATTTTTCCTTTTTCCTTTGCATTTGTCCATGGGATATTCTCTTCCTCATCAGTGTACTTAGTCTGCACCACACAGTACATGAGCATTATTACTTTCTTTCTCTTGAGCACACTTTACTCTTTCCCAGTATCAAAGACTTTACAAAGAGCACTGAACTGGGAGTCTTTTAGAACTTCTGTTTAATTGTAGCGGACATGCCAATTCAAGATGCCAACAATAACATACAGTAGATGTTGTGTGAGGCTTTTTTGTAGCTATTGGGATAGTGTTTCTTTGGCAGACTGGATAATGAAGTAGGATGAGGTGAAGGGCAACTACTGCTAGACATGTCTACGTGTTAGAAGCCATGTGGCCGAAAGATTCAAACAGCTATTCAGTGAAAAACAAAAAAATGTGTCCTGCTAAAATGTTTCTAGTGTCACTTTTAATTAGAATAGCCTTGACAATACGTAATGGTTCATCCATTTAACAAAGCACAGAAGTTTTAGCCTTGAAAAACTTTGTTAAATAAGTCATTAACTTTGGGCTCCACTCATGATGTGTAGATTAAGAATTATTTAGCTTCAACATATACCAAAAGCTGTATTTTCCCCTCTTTGAAGATCATATTGCTAGAAGTGTTCGTAGTTAAGGCACCTGAAGCTTTAGCCTTGTACCTCTTGTAAACCTAAAGGTAAGCATAAGCATTATCAGCTTTCAAACAATGTCATTGCCATCCGACCAAGGAGGCTTGCACAGTGCTACCTTGAGGAGAAAAGGTGAGGAATAGGTGCACAGCTACTAAAATAATTTCCCATTCTTTCTGTTCATGTTCTGTTCAATTTCTGAGTTACCCTGAAAAGGTAATAGTCAACATATGTATCTATGGTCAATTAAAGAACATAATGATTTGATTTCACAAAAATTTAACTGGTAAAATAAACCATTCACAATGATATCTTGTTATTGTTTTGAGTGATATGTGACTCCGGGGGGATAAATACAGTACTTGATGTAAACACAGCTTATGCATTCTCAGCAGGCCTTTCATTTCACTGGTGACTTTATTTAGCACTTTGTGCTCCTTTTCATGATTCCAAAGACATTGGCCTTTAACTTGCCCTCTGCTCATGCACGTTGCTGAGCAAATAAACATAGGCTCCAAAAGACAGTTTCCTTAATCAAGATATATCCATCCAGTTGCTGAATTTCAGCAGCTCCTGGGGAAGCAAAAAAGTTACAAAGTACATGACATGCCTTTGACAATGTCAAACCTAGAGAAGACATACTTATGACTGATGGCCCAGACTAAATGAAATGAGAAGTTTTCTTCTATATTGACAATATTAATTAATGTGCAGTCATTACAAATAGCTACACCTACAGACATTGTTTGACTTCACTGTGCTTGAGATAAGGATTATCTCATTATCAAGGGCAAAGAGTTACAATCCATTTTGAGGGATATCTTTTCATGCATAGAACAGAATATTATCAAAATAATCTTCCCTGCCCAAGCTATAAAGAGAATCACTTTTCAAAAGCAAAAGGCTAGGACTGCTCTCATACAAGAGAAGAAAACTCCTAATAGTCTATGCAGCCTTGCTGCACATCACCCTACTACTGATTATTTGAATACTTTCATATTCAAGACATTTGAATGCTTTCTCAGATTTAAGTACAAAAAAGTTTACCAAAAAAAAAAAGAGAATTAAATAATAAAGGAAAGGTCTCCTGGAAAGAGAAGGAGGGATGAAAGGAAGGTAAGGAGGATTAAGAGGAAGGGAAGTCAACACTGCCTTTAAAATGAGACGTTTCCCAGCTCTGCTTTTTATTTAAGTGACCTTGGAAAAATCATTCTCCTCATGAAGAAATATTTCAGGCTGCTGCAACAGGGAAGAACAGTGATTCTGCTGGAATACAGACACCATCAGTGTATTTCTATTCTTGCTCTGCAGTGCTGGGGAGGTGTGAGAAACCTAGAAACAGTTCTTCCTTCTGAAGGTTTTCTTGTCCCAGCATCAAAGCTCTGAAAAATACCGTGCCTTGAGGGTGTCTAGTCCAACAGTGTCACACTTTCTCTACACTCCACTCCTAGGGATAGTTCAAAATCACCAGATAATCCAGAGGAGGAGGAAAGGCCTGAGACTAGCGCAGGAATTTCCTGGGTTTGTTCTTGCATCTCTTCTGCAGCAGTTGCCTCAGAGAGGTCAGCCAGAATGCTGTTCCCAGGTACATGAAGAATCCCTTACACCATTCTGACAGAGCTAAGCACCATCAAGAAATTGTAAAACACTGGGGGCCAGAGTTTCCTGGAAGTAGTTTGTCTTCCTTTGAGTTTAACCTGTAGTTCTCTTTGATTCATGGTTCCCCCTATGGGAACAAGGGATGTCTGTATATTAATTAAAATTTTTGAAAAGACCTTGGAAACATGGGCTTATACAACTGTCAATATTCTAAAAAATGCATGAATAAAATAAGAAAAGTACATGGTTAATTTTGCACATACCTTGAAATTGATGAACCACATAGAGACAAATACATGCTTTTATAAAACAAGCCATTAAATGTTTTTCATTAAACTGTTTTTCATTTTTCTGGCACCTCTGAAATACTTTTGGCATCCAAAACACATGAGTTCACTACTTGAAACTGCTAAAATACAAGGCTCGATAGTATGCTCTGTAACATTTTTCATCAATTCCTTTTACAACTCCTAGCTGCCTGCCAAATGTTCAGCTAGAAAATCTTATCATTTAGCCCTCTGTTTATCTGTTTATTTTGGGTTTTTTCCCCCCTCTTGAAGCTGAGAAAAGCAACAGCATATGTCACATTTAATTCTACAAAACTGCTCAATGTTTTTTGCCATTCCCTAGTGGCTCAGAAAACAATGTTTCAAAATATACTCTATCCTTTATAATTAAAATAAATACAAGTACAATTTAATATAAATATGCATGTGTTTTGTTCTGCCTTGGCATGTGTCTTCAATCAAATTTTGTTAAGACTGACACACTATTCTCTAGGTTCATGGGTAGAAACAGACTCACTGTTTCTCAAACCATTAAACTGACTCATTTCCATGTTGATTCTGGACATATCAGTGTTATCAGAGAAACAGTTCAGCACTTCAGTCTGGTTTTGCTGAGACATGCGCTTTACAACTATCACATCAACCCTCTCTGTTCCAAGCATGCGGTATCTATTTTTTCCCCTTGCAATAACACTAACAGCACAATAATAATGACATTTCTCTCAGTAAGGTATTGAAGGAGTTCAGCATTATTAATACAAACTTGAACTGGAACAGAAATCTGCTATATAACTAGCAAAATTATTAGCCTCCCTCCAAAAATGTATTGTCAAAAATCCCAAGTGGAGTAGCAGAGGTTAAAAAATAGCATTCTTTAATGGAGGAGGAAAGCCATCCTTTAACAACTGATGAGTTTACCCTTTACAAGGCAAGTGCCACAGATGTAGTGACTGCTCATCAGTGAAGCCTATTTTTCCCTCATAATCCCTCTGGTCCAGACAGTCCAGAGAACCATCTCCCTATGTGGATAAATGGTAAACTTTTTGATGTTCACAGTTCCTGGCTTACACAGTTACCAGTTTTTCCAAACAACATAGGAGAGTAGCTCAGACCATGACTGATTAATGTGCTTGCTTTCTTTTTTGTAGATTACAAAGCACTTATCAGAAGTACTTTCAAAGGCAGTTATTTCAAAAGCACCAAATATTGCCTTATCCACACTGTGAAATTTTTTCCAAAGGCAAGGGGAGGTAAAAAAAATCCATGGTGTTCCTAATGCTTTTTAGCTGCTGAGGAACTCAGCAGAAAGTTCTGCAGTATGTGTGTGTACATGTGCATGTACGTACATGAGTATATGCACATATGCATGTGTATATATGTGTTCCTATGTGTGTGCATGTGTGGACACATTTAGAGGTTTAGAAAAACAGTATAAACAGGATTACCATAGGTTATGCAGTATTGCAGTAACACTAATAAGTCAATAATAATTGCTGTGGAAAGAGAGAAAATGTCTGTTACCTTGTAAAGGATCTTGTTACGTTCTTCTGTGGGCTCATACACACTCAGACTGACCTGCCACATGTTCGTCTCTCACCTTGGGAACAACCAGTGAAATCTCCACAAAGTGGTACTGTGCAGGAACATGAATACATGAGAACTTCGAAATATTTATTGAACCTGTTTTTAACAAAATAATCTGCTTAAATCATCTTCATGGAAAAGCAAGGTTCAAGCGCAGTGCATTGGGAGCTTCTAACTCTTTCCTGTGTGCTGCTTTCATGCTCACCTTGACTTGTTACAAGTCCATCTCTGTGGCTTTTTGGGTAGAAAAGGAAATGATGGATGAGGGCTTGCTCCTTAGCAGGTGCAGCGTACTGTCTGTTCAGGGCAGTACTTTACCAGTCCAGTACCAGGCTTGGTACCAGCATATGCTTTATTCACATTTTGCAAGAGGGAAATAAGACTCAGGAAGATTTCACTGAAGATTATAAAGTTCTGGTGGGGATGAACCTCATGGTAAGATCCACCAGTGCATACAATAGGCATTACAGATTAACAACCTGGAAGTTTACTGCTGTAAGTATTTGTCACAACCTAACAAAACTCCAGCATTCTTGGGAAGCATGACATATGGAGACATGTTTCCAAAGTTCATAAACGGGTTAAACCCTCAAAAGTTTAAACTGATTCCAAATTCCTTGAAACCAGCCCAAAGCAAATACAAAATGAGGGGCAGAGGAGGAAGAAGAAAACTTTCCCAACTGTCTGACACTTTCCAGTAAGCTACTGTGCATTAGTTATTTACATGCTCATACCCTTCACTTTCCAAAGGTACTGGATCATAAAAGTAATGAATATATAATACATTATTAACAGTGGGTGTTATAGGCACATAAAAACTAATTATATCCCATTCTGTTTTCGAAATTGCCGCATGTTCAGATTCTAGGATTTGGAACATAGCATGTAAAGGGCTTTTATGTTTTGCTTTATTCTTCTGGGTAGAGTGGAATAATCTAGAATGAATTATGCTAATGCATGACACAGAGACTTGTGACTGCTTATGAAGATTGCTTGACACTTATGTTAGAAGAGACCATTTTCAGATGCTTAAACTTTACCAACCTGTAAGATGTAGGCTGATATTTTTCATGCTACTCTCAGGTTGATTTATTCTTTTACATTTCAGCCAAGAAGTGCAAGCCATTACTGAGGACAAGACAAGAGAAAATGTGTTGTTTTACCCACATTAATTGTAGTAATAAGAATAATAATGTTGATTGAAAATAGGAAAAAAAGAAAACAAAACAGCTGAAAAAAACTTACAGAAGCCACTATTGAAAAGCAATTTCACAAGAACACTGCTGAAGTCCAGATGTATCTGTCTTGTTCATTCCCAGTGAAATGAAACTAAATTTAGTCAGTTCTAAAGACTTACAAACACAGCTAAACATGACCAACAACAGATTTATGCATGTGAAAGAGTGTTTCCCTCCTGGCAAAAGAGAATCAGCACTTCAGACTCTGTGGACATCCCATTTGTACTGCCCACAGAATTGCAGAAAACTGAAGGATCTCTGAGTTGTTGCAAACTGTGACAAGAGTGGGACACAAATATTAAACAAGGAGCCTAGGAGGAAAACTAAATGTTGGAGCCAGTGGTAATGGAGAATGCACGTATGGCTGGAAGGGTGACCACATGCCAATAAGCCACAAAAAAAAATGGAGTATGAGTCAGGAAGAACTGGCACTAGCTAAGCAAACAGAGTGAAAGAAGGAGAAAATAAAATTTGGAGTGAGATGAGCGGTGAAAAATCCAGGCCAGCAGACAGCTGAGTCAAGAAAAAAGAGAAAGATCAACAAGATCAACACTTCCATATCACGTTTCCTTCCCGGAGTTTGCGAGACTAAATTATATCCAGTCTTGCAATTAGTCTCTGCATAACAACTGCTACTAATTCAAGGAAAGTATCCCCCAGTAGACTTTGTCTCTGTACAGCAGCACAGCTCCCTGCTGCTAGGCTCCCTGCTCTACCTCTAGATAGAGCAGTAGAGCTTTGCTCTCTGGATTTTACAGTTCCACAATGCTGATTTTCTTTCATGTCACTTAAGATGCCCACAGACTAGAACCACTAGGCTGTTCCATGTTCTTTCTTGAAGGTCTCACTTGCTTTCATTGTAGTGCTCTCTCTCTCTCCCTCGTGCACACACACACACACACACAGAGGGTTAAAATTAGATCGGACAAGGCATGCAGATGAAAACTGGGAAATAGTGCAATTATCGTTTCCCACGTAATCTTAATTCAGCCCTTTGTGCACAGATTTTAGGGTACAGTTTATAAAACTGCTGTGTCATTCTGAACAAAGAATGGATCTGCTCCAGGAAAAAAAGTAGAGTCATGACATGAAGACAATGTTACCTACAGAGATGAAAAGGGGAATGAGACAGAACCTCAGGAAAACTGGTTATAAACTCCAAGGTTGGTAAAGTTCAATTTCCTCGAAACCTGATAGTTTTCTTGGTTGTTTCCAGTTCCGATTTCATATAAATTCATAACATTCTTCATTAAAAAAAGAAAAAAGACAATTACAACCCTTTGGCCTTTTTATTGAGTTAGATATTATTCAAAGAGGATGAAAGATATGTTGAGAAGCCCTTCACTACAAAAATAATGAATGAAGAAAAAAAGAAAGTAAATCCAAACCCATCAAGCAATACATGTTGCTAAATGTTGAAACACTATTATGTTTTTCCCCATGTTCTGAGCAAAGACCTTGGAGAAAATAGATACAATCTTAGGAAGGTTTTTAATTTCAAAAGTTTCTCCAAGTTCTAGTCTCATGACTTCTGCAGCTGAATCCTGCCTTGGGGAAAGGCATGAGACAATAACATGCTCCAGACTTTCAATCTGGCGCTGGACAACTCCCTGAAGTTGAACTTTTCCTAGGTCAGCTGCTAATGGGCTGTTCCTCATTTTCTGGCTGTCTGGAGTTACATTTCTGGATGTGACCCACAAAAAAACGTGGTCCCTCATGATGATAACTGATGGTGACAGAGATTGCACTTTGAACGTTCCATGTCCATCACAATACTAAGTTACCTGAAAAAAATCCAGATCCTGCCTGTCTTAAATCTGGCACCTAAAATTAACAACTGGTCAGCCTTCATGTCTGTACTGTAGTTTGCAATTTGTGCTGTGGGAATGACTATAATACTCTACTGTGAAAATGAAATGTTTGTCAAGTGTTTGTTCTCCGTTGACACAGCCCGCAATAAATCTCAAGAGAAAATGAATAACATTGTTTTCAGATGTGGGTTTCACTAGTATGCAGTAAATGGGCCACACAATGAGTAGCAAGGAAAAATTATTGAACAATTGCTAATTAAACCAAGTAGAGTTCTCCCAATCTGCCCAGTCTGCACATGGAATTACACAGAAATCTTGTGAGAGGAAGAGAGGAAAATAGATGTCCTAGTACATAGGCAGAAGAGGTAGAAACTGGGGTTGTGTAGGAAACTTCATTTTCTACATTTCCTGCTTTTCAGGATTTGACTTTACTTTTTGTATTTTCCCCATTTCTTGCAAACAATATCATTTAGAGGGGAACAAGCTACCAACTGGTCATATTAAATATCAGAATTGCAGCACATCAGCTTCTATTGGCAGGTACAACTACTTTAGCAAATCAACATTTTTAATTTCAACAGTGTTATAGAAGACTTCTGACACATAACCATTTGGGTGTAGGATACAGTATAAGGGTCTTTCGAAGGTTGTTTATTTATGTTGGAACAATATTGATTTTTACACTCTAGATTTTGCTTATGTAATCTACATTAGATGCAGTGCAAGCTATGCACAAGGCGCTGTGAGAGAGGACTGGCTGTGCTGTTAACATGGTGCCTTTTCCACTCATTGTAAGGACATCTGGCCTGACAGAGAATCTGCTCTGAACAACAGTTTCCATACAGAGGTCTACAAAATTGTTTCCCAGCTCTATTCTATGGCTTATAACATGACCCCATGATTACTGATGACCCTGTACACATATACTTGGAGACTTTACAGAGGATTGCTCCTTAATGTATCTACAGCTCTTTGGCTTTCATAGGTGGTTAAAAAAAGGAAGAGCAAGCAGTTGTTATCCTTCCAGACATTATTAATCTGAACAAATATTGTCCTAACATGACTGGTCCTAGACCACCTGCTAGGTTGAAGATCCATATTCAGTATATCAATATTGTCACCATATACCTGGCCACTAAAGACAGGTTCTGCCTTGTTTCAGCCAAAAATGTAAGAACTCTGTCAGACTACATTCTCCCAGTTTAACATCTAAGAACAAAATGATGAACATGCTGAATTCTGCCACATCTGTTTTCTGGCTAGAAAGATCTATCTTCTGGGTAGAAGAGTCTATTCCAAATCATTCAATCAATTAATTTTTTATATGTCTGGTAATTTAATTTCTCGGCAGAACAGCACCCTTGCTACAGATAACAAGAGTGTTGTTGCAGATAGCAACACGTTTTCCTTCTAGCTTTGCCAACTATCAGCAATCAACAATCGTGCAGATTTTTCCTGGCATTTCTCTGTCTGGAAGTTGGTATGAAAACAGAAACAACTTTCATTAGCTGCAGTGGTTATTAGAAACCTCATCTAATTCAAGGGCTAGACAAAAAATGAGCAACGCTCAGTGACCTAAATTCCTCACATATTAACACACAACATATTTTTATTAGAAACAAATATTCTTAGAAGTTATTTGAAAAGGGTGGAAATCCAAAGGAACAGGGAAGAGGACAAACATGATATTTATATGAAGACGCCCTTGCCAATCCTTCCAGCCCCCTCTGTTTCTGTCTCTCCCTCTTTTCTCTTTCCCTATGTACCAGAATGAACTTTTAGGAATAATTGCAAGATCCTCACTACTTTGGCATATCAGCTGCATTATAAGTGTCACACAGTGTCACTTACAGATCTAAATTATCTTCACAAATATTCTTTTCAAGGCTACTTAGTTTGTGTACTTACTGGACCCCCAAGGATCTCCCAATCTGTACCAAAAAATGTACAGCAAAAAATTATTTTCCTTAAACTCTTAAAAATATGTTCAACAAATAACATACAAGGAATATCAAGAACAGCCTGTTTAACCAAAAATTGGTTAAAATAATTATGTTTCTGAACTAAGAGTTCTCAGAAAGTATGTATTCATTATTCTATCAACTACTTAAATGAGGCCTAAAATTATCTGTTATGTAAAGCACAGAGTATATACACTATACTTCCATTCACTTCCGTGCAATTATATCAAATTCAACTAAAGCTGAAAGTTGTAGAGACAGATCTGGCTATATCCATGTTATTGGATCCAGGCTCTTTACTATAAATTGCACAGGTAGAGGGAAATGGGAACTAGAAACAAGAAAGGAATCAGAGGTTCGAAGTAATTTAGGACTCAGTGGGTGCATTAGTAAAGAAAATAAGAATGTTGAAATTGGTAAAATAAATTAAAATACTTGCAAGATCAAATTTTTAAATACAGTTTAAAATGGCAACTTCCCAATTTTTCATACAGTTGTACACAACTTGCTTTGTACTGCCCTAGAATGGAAACCACTTGTAAAATAATTCCTCACTTAGAGACAAAAAACCCCAAAAGTAAACCAATCAGAGTTACAAAATAACTGTCTACAGTTGTCTAGAGTTGTGTTGCTTTGAAAATGAGACAGAAACCAGCAAGTGTATTTCTTCAGGATTTTTTCAATGTACACCAAGTGTGTAACATTAATAAAAGAAAATACGCAATGCATTATATATAACCATAATGGAAAAGGACAGAAAAATTGCAGAAACCTAAAGAAAACTGTTTTTGTTATGGTTACAGTAATCAAAGTCATAAAAGGTAAAATAATCCCACAAGGAGAGTACTAAACACAGAAGCAACCGCAGGGAAGGGAAAAGCATTTGTCAAGATCATATATTCAATATTCCACAAACCTAAATCAAGTTCATCTTATAGGTAAGGAGAAAATCCACTGTCTCTCCAAACTGAATGCAACACTGGTAGTAGAAGGAGGATTTGGAACTGTGAGACCACACCAATTCTCAGTACCTCTTTCTACATGGAATATTTCAACTGGTATTGGATTGGTTAATACACCCTCAATAATCCCAGATTTTATGTCAGTGGTCTTTTTAACTACTGCTATCTGCACATTTTGTTTCCTATGCAAAAGTAATCTTTGGGACTGTCATCAGAACAGCATACGGTGACAATAAAAGATGGCTCAACAAAAGCCTGGCTTTTGATTGTGTCCATGTCATTGATGCAATTTTTTTCTTCCCTCAAGTTAAAAGTTCCTTCTTTCCAAGATACACCAAACGTTTCAGTACACTCTGGTCTTCAGAATGACTATATAATGATGGCAGCATGTTTCATTTGTGGCTGACCCACTGCCATCACTCAAATGTCTCAGATCAAGATTATATATTTTTAGGGTACAGTAAGACTCAAATTATAATGGTCCCACTGGATGGATCATCAGTTCAAAACTACTGCAATATGAATATTTAGAAATCATTTAACAGGATCTCAACTTTTAGAAAGATTTTCTTCTCTTAAATCATTTAGGTTCGTTTGAAATTCTGACCTATAGAAAATAGATTTCTTGCCCTTCTTTTTTGGCAAAGTTTTTATTCATGGCAAATTGTCTAATTTTTTCATGTTTTCTCAGATTGTATATAATGTTTCTTTAAATGAGCACAAAGCAGATAAGGTAGGATTTCTTGAAAAAAACAGGAAAATATTGGTCCTTCTCTTGAGGAAATAAGCATGTCTGAAGAAAGAAGCTTTAGGGGTGTCAGGCTGAACTCAAGGTTACAAGAATTTCAAGAAAACTCTGAAATTCTGTAGCTCACATGCTGACCACTGAAAGGAGGAAAGAGCACCCACCTGTGTCTCAGAGACTGTGAGTGAAATGGTGAAAAGACATCTCCTGGGAAGCAGAAGAGTGTGAGAAGCTTCCAGCAAGGTAACAGACTGAACTGAAAATATAAATCAAAACTTGGAAGCAAAGAGCTCTCTTCCAGGAAATTTAGCAGGAAAAGAGCTAAATATAATATGCATCATTCCTGTCAATGAGGAACTTTCCTGTTACAAAAAATGGGGGGAGGAGGAAGAAATCCTGTCTGGTAGATCTCAACCATGTAGATCTCAGAACTTCAAATTCTTCTTAAGGTATGTAGTTCTTTCATTACTTAGCTAATGAATAGTCACATTTGTAATGGCATTTATTGAATACATCCCTTTGTATCACAGCTTATTATAGTTTATAGTTGCATGGAAAGAAGAAACAAAATATTTGGTCTCCTCCTTACTTAGCACTCTGAAATGATCTTGAAAGCTTTTACCACAGCAGATCAGACATTTTCATAGGTAATACTTTTTCAGATGCCTATCAGCATCTGGCTGTATTTCATTGTTACCATTGGTATTTCTAGAGAAAACCAATACTATCAGCTGGAGTAAGAGGATGAAACACTCTCATCATCTAGACCTTTGTTACATGAGTATTTATTTTCCTTTAAAAATCACAGCTGACTGCTTATTTGGTGAGGCATTAATCCCACGTATGTCTGCAACCAAAAAGGCTCAATGAGCCCAATCTTTTTTCAGAATGACTGCTGCCTCTTCACATTAATGCTGGTCAGAACCCATTTTTGTCATGTGTGCTCCTGCTAGGAGCTGCCTCTCCTCCTTAGAAACTCACCGAGCCTCAAGACAGGAGAAAGTATGCCAAGATAGTACACTCTGACAGTTCTAGAGCTGGTTTCTTGCAAGATTCTAGGAATGCTTAAAAACTGATGAATGTGTTGGATAAAAATGTAAAGGAAGAATTTTTTTTTTCTCCTTCATGTTGAAAGAGTATTGATGTAGCAAAGAATCCATCTAATTTAGTACCGTTTGCTGTTTAGAATCCCGATGGTTAAGGGCTAAGTGTGGGTGTTTCAGAAACTCAGGAGAAATATTTGGGAAGTAACAGCTAAAAGGCAAATAAAATCTTGGTATTATTGGTATCATATTAAAATAATTGCAAAAGAATTGTGAATTTTAGTGACTGAAATCTACATCAAAGATAAATTCAATCTGCAGTATATAAATAACTTTTAACTAGATATTTTGGGTTTTTTTTCATCTTCCACTTATTAAAATTGCTTTGTGTAACTGTATTCTAAATTATGAATGTTCTGTATAATAATAAAATGAAGGAAAACTAAAAGGAACTTAAAATTGACATCATAATTTTGTTACCCAAGCAAAAATGAAAAGATGTGTCTCAAGATCCTGAAAAAGACAAGTCTGGCACTTAAGTAATGATCTGTTTACACAGCAGAAGAAGACTTCCAATGTCCACAGCAAACTACATATATCACAGATCTGTTTAATTGCTACAGCTTCAGACAAACAGCTACATTCTTGTGTAAAATCTGTTCTTTATATTTCTGCACAGATATCTGAAATTTCTCAAAGCCACAGTGCTGATAACAGACTGATGACAGTAACTGATTTTATTAAGCTGATCTTGCAGTTTGGTTTAGATTACTGAAAGAACATTTTACAAAATCCTGCAGCCTCCTTTATTTCTATGACTCAGTTCCACACAACTCCTTTGGTATTTTTCCCCTTTTCCTTGATCTTATAATAAGATCACAAGCTTTCTTAGCACACTAAGAGAAGAACAAATTAACAAAAGAAACCCACTAAAATCTGTCTTTGCTTACAAATCTATCCTTTCTCACAACCCTGAAGATGAAACAATTTTGCATTTTCATTGCATAAGCAAGGCACAAGGCACAAGTTTACACAGAAAGATTTTTTGTAATTACAAAGTGAAAGATTTGTTCCTTGTTTAAAAAACTACCTGTTTTGCCAAGTGCCACTACGAGTCTGATTGTTTTAAGTTTTCAGCTAGCACCAATACACAGAAATCTTAGAGATAAAAGAAAGGGTGCATGGTTAGGTTTTATTAGAGGAGTAGTTAGTGTATGTTAAATAGCCAGATACAGATTCCAAGCTACCTAAGAGCTCTTGAATCTTGCTAAATAGGGATTCAAAGCAACAAATCAGATAATCAGGAAGGGTGTAACTCCCTAGCAGAAAACACTTTGTTCAGTCCTCTGTGAAGTTTTACCAGTGACTACTCAGGAGAAAGCACCACTTACCATACGACTGTCACTTTGTCAAAGCTGATACCTTACTAGTAAACAAGATGGTGTATGGTGGCCACAGGATAGAGCAACATGCTACAGCTGTACAGGTCTATCCATAAGAAAAAAAAAAAAAGAAAAGAAAAAAGAAAAATACCAAACCACAAAACTAAATGGCTTGAAATAAGCCATGATTTTTTATAAAATTTAGAGATGCAGCCAATCAAAGATTTTGTGGAGAAACTGTCCTGCATCAAACTGTCTAGAACACTGTCATTTCTTGCTAAGACTATTTCATTTCAGTATTTTAAATGTGGCAAGAAACAAAGCCATGCTCGCACTTACCTTTCTTAGCAATGTAGAGTTGTTGAATTCCACTTAGTTCTTGATAATGATTGCTTAACAGTTTCTGAATGTGCCACCTGGAAAAGAGCACAAACAAACAAATGAAAAAAAAAATAATACAGCGAGTACTGCAAAGCCCTGAACATGCAGGGTTTTTTTTCTTTTATCATTGGTTTATAATCAGCATGTAACCAATATCATTAAGTCAACAATTGGTTCAATGCATGTGATGTACATGTATGCTACAGCTGCAGGTTTGGTGTGACAGCTCCTCTATGAACAGAGATACTCCCATTACAGTGAGAATAATGATGTCTAGATCTGGTCGTGGTTTTGGACATGATAAAGGGTATACTATATTACTACTACAATTCAGTCTGCTATCTACCATGAAGTAGACCGTTCCATTTGTGTCCTAATTCATGTACTTGACTTCTAATGTCTTTGTCTGGTCTTATTGCTGATGAATAAATTACTTTATTTTTCCTATTTGAGTCTGCATCAGACTTTTGTATACTGATGCAACTAATATTTTCCATGAGAGAGATGAAATTCCACTTAGCTTTCTGTCATTTTAATGAGTTCTACTTAATTAAAAATCCCAAGATTTTTGAATGCTCAAAGAAAGATGCAAGCTTGGTATGATAATTTTATTTCATTTCAATATTTATTCTGTTATTATTTCCTCTGGAGTTCCTGTACTCTTAAGTTCCTATATTTCAGAGTATAAAAAAACCCAAGAACTCTAATTTGCTACTTACGGGATTTATTTTCTCATTTACTGTTCTCTCAGCAACATGATAGTAGACCAAAAAGGCCCAAGGCTGATTTGATTCAAGTATAAAAGAAATTGTTCTGTGTTTACAGATTTATTTATAGATTATACTGGCTATTGTTTAATTAAAATGTAGAAAACTGTCAATTTTTATTACCCTTGCAGAACATTATTACATCAAGGAATTTCTGATCTATACATCACTCTGTAAATTTAAAGTTTCATTGTTTTTTCTGCATTTTGAATTTCATGTTCTGCCTACTCATTCACTTATTTCAGCAGCTAAACCATGTGAAACATGTAATTCAGCATGATCAAATCCTATATTACATTGTCAGAGACTCAGGCTGCTGAAGCCATCAACTGTACATACAAGAGTTAGAAAGAAGTCTGTGCCTTGTAAAAATGTTCATAGTCAGATGTGATTAGAGAAAGATTGTCTTTAAAAAAGGGAATGATCATTTTGTCCTCAAAATGAAAAGACAAGATAGTTATGACTAAATTGACAACTTTGTTGTTTTCATTCTGGTAATTAGAAAAATTGCATGGGTTTTTGTAAGTATGTTTGGTTGGGTTTTTTTAAGAAGTTAAATTAACTATATTAATTGAGCAATGGATTTATTCTTTACTCATACAGTAAAGGTTCCTGATACAGTCATAATGGAAAAGTTAATATGCATTTACTTCACCTCAAAAAATAAGAAAGGGACAAGACATAGGACATCTGCCAAAAGACCTGCCTGCCCATATAGGACGAAGAAAAGGAGCCTACTTTTAGATTAAAGGAATTTCAGGTAAATAAAAAACATTTTGAAAATTGAAGCCCCAAGCCACTTCACAAGGGAGCCACAAAAATAGGACAATATTACTGGATTAAACGAAAACTGAAACACTTTTTCCTCTCTCCAAATAAAAGGTCAGTATGCCTCAAATAAAGCCTGTTTGTTTACTTAAAGTACATGGGAAGTGTTGAGTGTCTTAGAACACTCTTCCTCTTTCTCTAAATGTTATTGATTTAATTTTAAAAACACTTATGATAAGGTTTTGCCATGAAAAGTCCCTTGAGGCTTGGGAAGATGTAGAAGAAAGTATTATCTTCTACAGAAAACTGTCATCTAAGAAAGTAATAAACTAAGTGAAATATGCTTATGAAATATGTTTTTTGCTACACTAAAACAAAAACTTTACAAATGAATTAACTAATGCCGGTTTTATAATGGTACAAAGCAACCACAAAACAAAAATGTGGCTTACATCTTTATGTCAGGACTAATTTTTCAAAATATTTGTACACTGTTTTTGACAGCATTTCTGTTGGCTGATACTATCATCCTTTACTTCACTAGTTATGTTATGCCATGTTTATTAATATTAATATCATGTTTATATTGTAAACATAGCATGATGCAATTAAAAATAGCTAAAGTACATTTGCCATTTAGGTCTTCTCTTGCAGGTCATCTTTCGTGTTTATGTTTTGCATGGGTTTATAAATAGCAAATAAATTATGAACATGAAAAAATGCTAAGGTTGGCAATTAAATAAATATTTCATAATAATGAATAATAAAGAATATTAGACTCGAAACTTTCTATCTTTAATTTGCAGGTACATGATATTTCCTACAGCTTAGGTTTATCCTGCTACACTGTAGCATGATAGAAAAGCTATTTAGTTTAAAAAGGAAAGTGATTTAATTGGCCTAGATGAAGTACTTTAAAAATTTGAATAGGCTGCCTATGAGGATATAGGCAAAGTGGAAGATAGTCCCGTATTCTCCCATGCTCTTTCGTCTCATCTCATATTTTTCCTACATTATCCTTACATATTTTTAACAAGAAAAGAGAAAGAAAGAGAGGGGTATTTTCTGCCCCACCCGGGATGCCCCATCCCTGCTTTTATACAAGAAAATAGAAATACTGTTTGCCATATAACTCGGATGATCAAAAGGCAGAAACATCTTTTCTGTCATTCCTGTTCCTCTTCTCCCAGTCTCTGCAGAGACAGAATTTATAGCTTGATCTATTGGGATGTTGGTCCTAGGCTATCTCATGCTGTTTTTCCATACTGACAGATGCTACTTGGAAGCAGAAGGAGACATGGAAAAGATTTATTATTGAAATGGATTACAATGGAATCCTTAGAGCTATGCATTTTACAAAATATTAAGATTTAGCCCTGGAAGAAAGAAGAAAGAAATATGTCAGGGTCAGATTTAAATGTCAATCTAAGTTTGGGGATTTTTTTTTTAAACTATAAACAACTCTTTCACAACTAATACATTTCATCTGAAAACCAAAACAAAACATCTGTATCATGGAAAAAACCACCAATCTGGCAGAGAAAGTAAAAAGGATGGCAATTGCTCTTAAACAGATTTACTACTGTGAAACAAGTCATGCACATTACAAAAACACTCCTGATAATAGTGACAGATCTACTATGCAGTAACGTTGGCTCAGCAGCCTGGCTTAAAATGCAAAATTTCCAGCCTTCATGTGCTGGCAACCTCAGTGGACAATAGTTTAAACACCAAATTTCAAAAACTAAACACTCTCAGACCAAGTCATCATTTATACACATTTTTTTATGCTAACGTGTCCAAGCTAGCAAAGCCAAAATAATGCCTGAAACGTCATTGGGGATCAGACTGAGGACCTTAGCAGGATAACTGGTTGCAATTTTATCCACTTGATAGCAGGGTTAGCTTCAGCTAAGGCGTACACCAAAAACACTGTACGGAGTCCCTGTGCTATGCACCTGACCACTTAGTTGTGTTATGAGGAACCCAGCAACATTTTTGTACTCCCTGAGCTGCTCATTCTCACCTCCCAACTTCTAATTCTACTGTTAGGGATCGCCATCGTATGCAAAGCTTTACAATGTACTGAAAACAACTGGAGGTAGCTTGAGGGACCACTGTACAAGACTCAGGGTTCTTTGCTACAGGTAGGTAATGGACTGTGTAAAATCCCACTAGTTTTCAAAGTTAAAGGATGGTCTGATTTTTTTTTTTTACTATTGGTCACAAGATCACATCTCTCCAGGTATTACTCTTTAACCAGTTCCGAGATCATGAAAAACTGATTAACCCTCAGGGCTCCTGAGCCAAGCTGATTCAAATCCTGAAAATATATTCAGTATCTGTTGTTTTCTTTAAGTCATCTCTCGTTGCCGTAATAACAAAGACAAAACAAAACCAGGGAGACGTAGATTTCCATTTCTGCAACTACCATAAGACAGCAGAAGCAGCAAAGATTGGAGACTTTCAATAAAACATCCTTCCTTGTTTAATACGACAGCTATATGGATTGGGTAAATCTTCAGCTGATGTAATCTTTCCTGAGATATTAGAGTATATATGGGTGTATGCATTTATGTATGTATGTATGGTACAGACTTTTCCAAATGTTCACTCAATTTTAGAGATGGTAAGTGCAAACCTTGCAAGTACTGATGTAATAATGCTGGTTATGGGACAGATTATGCAGGTCCACCCTTTGGCAGACACCACTCAAAAGTGCACCTGATATTTTCAATACGTACTTCCTCTCCCTTTGACACATTAATCTGCTGCTGGAAAAGTCAGACGTTTCCCTCCCCCTTCTTTGGCTGATGCTGTAGCTGTCTTGGCCAGTACACAATTGTGCAGCACAGCTGAGTCGGGGGAAATTATACATAGCTGTCAGCTGGATTAATGGGAACAATACACACCCTGGAAATTATGGTCCTGCAGTATTGTTGCACAGAAACATCCTTACCTCCGAGATAATATGAACATGCCTCCTGCTCAAAAAAATGCTTTCATATAGCCTCATACAAAAGCTGTCATGTGATGTGAATTGTTTCACCTTTCAGATGATGAGATATTTGGGCAAAGTGACATTTTGTGTACTTAGTAGTGTCTAAAAAGAAATAACGATAGTCTAGCAGAGCATCCCTGGTACTACTGTATTTTATAGCATAGCTAAGCCCTTAGGAAGCTGCAGTAAGTGAGGTAGGACATGTCATGTTCTGGCTAGAAAAGAATTCTAGGTGAAATTACTTCATGTCATAAAATGTCATTTAGTAAGTGCCATAAATAAGGGCTTTGCTTTATGAAGTGCTGTACAGAGAGGGACGGGAGTCCACATCTTTACCTTAATAGTTCAGTTTTCTCACTGTGACAAGTTAGCTGTTCCAACATCAAAAGTCCACAGAAAAAGCCTCTAGGAATATGGCAGATAAAGTTATCCTCCATCACTTAAAGACAACCACCTAAAAGTAATTGGAATATCTGAATAAAAGTGGTCCTATTTTCCACATTTCTCAGGGGTCTAACTCCCACAGAATTGGGGTTTCTTAATATCTAAATCTTGAACTTTATCTATAATTACATTTTTAGAGAGACATTTTTGGTAGTAGGTGCAACTAGTATAAGATTTCTCTCTTTCCAATAGTCTTTGTGAAAAGACCTTATGTCACAGCTGTACTTTATTGTAAAAGCATCATTTTTACTCTAAGTAACTGCAGTAAAGACAGAGGGAAAATCAAGAGCAGAACACTCTGGGAACCAAGCTTGTCTCTGGATTTATTCTTGAAACTAACCCACCATGGAAGTTCTACCCAAAGCTTTTCTGATAAGTGGTCACACTCAGGTAGCCTTTTCGGCTTTCAAGTTTCTGATTTTCTATGTCAAGGGATGTCACTACAGATTATGATTATTCCTGCAGTCCAGGTGTTGTGGGAAGTCTCCCTTCCTTATCCAGCCAGCTCTCTATGAAATCTCTAGCAAGTTAATTCTATTCATTTATACAGCCATCAGAAAGCTTTGTCTGTTCATTTTCAACAATAATCAGCTTCTAAGTTTATCAGTGTTCTGATTACCCTCACAGTCAAGGGAGACACAAGGTTTTGGAAGGCTCACCAGAAACACTTGCGTTTTTCAACATATTGGCAGACAAAAGGAGCATCTGGACAACTGACAAAGGAAGGGAGCATAATAAGCACTTTAGTACAGCTTACTGTGAAGTAAGTAAGTCCTGAATGACAAGTCAAGCACCTTCCTGACCACCATAAAGAAATTTGACGTTGCCTCAGTAGGTAGCCCTTAGGACAGCATTCTCTGTCAGAGGAAATGATGTCCAAACCAAATAAGCCCATTCTAGAACAAATCCAGATAGCACACTTGACACATGTACATATACAAATTAGTGTAATATTAATAGGTGATGGGCCAGAGAAGCCCAAAGAGAGAATTTCAAGGCCTGGACCCAGAGAACTTGAATATCATCTCCCATCTTTCTTTCCTGATCATGGCAAATATAGTGACAATAGTTTGACTTTTTGCTGAGACTGAAAATAACTTCTTTTTCCGGCCACATTCTCATTTTCAGAAAAGGCACACAGATAGTTAGGCAAAAGAGTGAGTGGAAGCACCTAACTGTTCATATTTAACAAACATAGGCCTAGGTTAAAGATAAGATCAAGATAAGAGACTTAACAGTCTGACAGGCAATTCTGGCTTTTACCATCCTTTGTGTTTTGGTCACATCGATACATCATTAGACCTCTTTTACAATTCAGCAGTGTCTGGGGTTATAAATCCCAGTGGTTGTGGTTGCTGGAAAAATTCCCAAGGGATGGTAGAATTTTGCCTCTCAGCCTCGTCTGGTCTCTGTGTTTGCTCATATAGAAACTCAGACACAGCTATGCTGTCTAGACCTGCCCTTTGGTTGTAGGTTCCTAAGGGAAAAAATATAAG
Organism: Calidris pugnax; assembly: GCF_001431845.1. Classification (NCBI taxonomy): domain Eukaryota; kingdom Metazoa; phylum Chordata; class Aves; order Charadriiformes; family Scolopacidae; genus Calidris; species Calidris pugnax. Next base: position 10,181,415 of record NW_015090805.1, on the reverse strand, counting down.
CAGAACACTCTGGGAACCAAGCTTGTCTCTGGATTTATTCTTGAAACTAACCCACCATGGAAGTTCTACCCAAAGCTTTTCTGATAAGTGGTCACACTCAGGTAGCCTTTTCGGCTTTCAAGTTTCTGATTTTCTATGTCAAGGGATGTCACTACAGATTATGATTATTCCTGCAGTCCAGGTGTTGTGGGAAGTCTCCCTTCCTTATCCAGCCAGCTCTCTATGAAATCTCTAGCAAGTTAATTCTATTCATTTATACAGCCATCAGAAAGCTTTGTCTGTTCATTTTCAACAATAATCAGCTTCTAAGTTTATCAGTGTTCTGATTACCCTCACAGTCAAGGGAGACACAAGGTTTTGGAAGGCTCACCAGAAACACTTGCGTTTTTCAACATATTGGCAGACAAAAGGAGCATCTGGACAACTGACAAAGGAAGGGAGCATAATAAGCACTTTAGTACAGCTTACTGTGAAGTAAGTAAGTCCTGAATGACAAGTCAAGCACCTTCCTGACCACCATAAAGAAATTTGACGTTGCCTCAGTAGGTAGCCCTTAGGACAGCATTCTCTGTCAGAGGAAATGATGTCCAAACCAAATAAGCCCATTCTAGAACAAATCCAGATAGCACACTTGACACATGTACATATACAAATTAGTGTAATATTAATAGGTGATGGGCCAGAGAAGCCCAAAGAGAGAATTTCAAGGCCTGGACCCAGAGAACTTGAATATCATCTCCCATCTTTCTTTCCTGATCATGGCAAATATAGTGACAATAGTTTGACTTTTTGCTGAGACTGAAAATAACTTCTTTTTCCGGCCACATTCTCATTTTCAGAAAAGGCACACAGATAGTTAGGCAAAAGAGTGAGTGGAAGCACCTAACTGTTCATATTTAACAAACATAGGCCTAGGTTAAAGATAAGATCAAGATAAGAGACTTAACAGTCTGACAGGCAATTCTGGCTTTTACCATCCTTTGTGTTTTGGTCACATCGATACATCATTAGACCTCTTTTACAATTCAGCAGTGTCTGGGGTTATAAATCCCAGTGGTTGTGGTTGCTGGAAAAATTCCCAAGGGATGGTAGAATTTTGCCTCTCAGCCTCGTCTGGTCTCTGTGTTTGCTCATATAGAAACTCAGACACAGCTATGCTGTCTAGACCTGCCCTTTGGTTGTAGGTTCCTAAGGGAAAAAATATACCTCCAGCATTCTTTGTAAGTCACTATATTGGCAGCATACTATATAGTATGCTTCTGAACATTGTGAAAATATCCAGCTGTCCTCAACTGAGTTAAGCAGCACTAATATATTGGAGTCAAGGATAAGCCAGCTTCCACTGCATGACCCATGGTTTGTGAAGATGGCAACTGAATGGGTTCAGACAAATTTTATTAGCTTTCAACAGGTCTTGGGACACTGTACTGAACTTTTTCATTTTTTAATGGAAGATTTATGTACCTGTAAAATATATTGGCTCATCACACCAATAGATAGACTGGTGTTATGATTCTGCCAGAACATCTTTAGTTGTTGAAAGCTCTGAGCTGAAGATAGGGGTGAAACAGAACAATGTGCTCTCTTGCAATGGTTTGCATTTGTTTAATGAAAAGACGCTGCATTGTAAGATAACTTGGGTAAATATAGCTAAATATGCACAAAGTCAAGGATGTACTTTATATCACTGTCACATCAATTATCCTGTTCCTCTCATACAGCAGTTTTCTGTATACTTACGTAAACCTGGGATACATCCAGATTAAACACATTCTTGCCTGTGTTGCCTTTTTTTCCAGATTGTTCCACTGGAACTCGCCCAATCTAATTTTACTGGCTGACTTAGTAGTTTCCCCTCATGATATTTCTTCTAGAAATGCAGACTTTCAAAAAAGGTCATGGTTTACATGCCATTTTTCTCCAATATCTGCTGCCCTCCCTTTATTTTAAACTGCAAATTAATATTTTGTAAATATATTTGGTGGGAAAAAAACTAACCATAGTGTTCTCTAGCTGCAGCCAGACAACACTATAAAAATGGAAAAGTCAAGAAGAAATATGAAAATACAGTTGAGAACAAAGGGACATATAGGGTTTTATGAAGATCACACTAATACCATAGTATCCAAACAAGGACCTTCACTTTGTGTTGATTTTGAAGCTTTACACATTCTGGAAGGAACTTGTTTGAACAAAAGATAGCAAGGAGACATAGAGGAAACAGGTCTTCGATCCCTTGGAAACTACTAGTGTGCTTCTTCCTGCCCAGACTCATTTCTATTTGGATGTTTCCTGCATTGTACTTTGTGGGCAGTGTTAAGGTTATAGGGTTTTGTTGTCTCCATCACTATTTGTTCTGCTCTTGTCACAAGATACATCAGGCATTAGCTCTTTCACTGTAACATATTTGAGTAATTTTTTGTTTGATGCCATTGTATGAGGGAAATTAAAGGCACAGGCACAAACACTCATGCAAACTTTCAGAAACTGCTGTATGGATATTTATGCAGAAGACATTGTAAGTTAATTCCTGCAAAAACTACTATGTGGTTCAGAAACAGGAGTTCTGGATGAATTATGAGTAGTTGAATAAAGGCACAAACTATTTATGGATTTTCTGAACATAGCGAAAAAGGGCTATATTTTAGCATCTTTTAGTATAGCTTAAGCCCAAAAAATGTACATAAGGAGCTTTGCACCTAATGAGTAAACTGCAGGTGCCAAAGAATTTACTTAGTTCCTTGCACCTGCCATAAAACCAGCACAGAAACAACAACTGAGATTCGGACTGCCAATTCAATCAAAGAATGATACAGGGCCTTTGTATCAGAGAAGACTGCCCCATATGTCCATTCTGAGTTTTTAATTGGGAAGTAAATTTCTGCATGTCCCGTAGACAATGCTGAACTAGGGGATAGGTGTGACTATGGTTATTTCAGGCAGTAAACAATCCACTAGAAACACATGTACTGTCCAAAGTGGAACTTTCAGACTTATGAACTCATCTCACTTCTAACTGTTCCCACCAGGAACAGGCCGCAAGCTTGAAATCATGAGCCTATTCACAAAGCAATCATCAATAGTCTTTTCTCTACATACATATGGCATTTTTTCACGGTGAAGTTGTCCACCAGCTTGAAGAGACAACACTGAGAAAGGACTACGTGATCCAAGCCTGTTTTACACTGAAGTTACTAGCTGAAGACTGACATTTCTTTTCAGAATTAAGGGTAAGAAATTAAAGAAATATAACTCTATCAGTGTACATATAAAACATTATTCTTATCTGCACCAAACCTCTCTAAGATATTGGATCAAATGAAGATGGTGAGAGTCGATTAGAACTTTTCTTAATGCTAGTCCAGACTCAGATTAGCAAGAAAAAGGACATAACCTTGTCAACAGGACTAAGGAGAAAAGATGGTTTTATTATTACAACAGAGTTTTATTTGCTGAGAGTTTCATAGTAACCAACCTAATCTGAAAATGCAAAGTTCACAATGAACAGAAGTGTTCACTGCATAACTGAATGAAAACCACAACGTGATGCATTATATTTCAAAATTTAACCATAAAGTGATGCAATAGAATAGTTTGATATGCTATCTGACTATGGACCTATAATCAGCACAAATATTCAGTTTTTAGCTTTTGCTTATGATTTACATGGCTAACTTTCTCCTTTTGCTATTATTAAAAGTTCGAGGAGGAGCATAGCAGGTCTGAAGTTCCTTACTTAAAAGCCACAAAAGCTCTAGAAACAAATAAAAAATAAACAATAGTGTTACTATGTATTTAAATACACAGGGATAAAAAAAAAGCTTACAGAAGTATCTCATGTAAAAAATCTGTATTTCTGTTGCTGTCTCTGTTAGATTAAGCTGAAAGCAGTGGGTACATCATTTTTCTTTTAAAGAGATAATTTTTAAAAAATATTCATTGGTAGATACAAGATTCATTGGCCCTGGGAGACCTCTGATGCTAATCTAATCACTCTTGTCCCCAGCGTTCCCCCTCACTACCTCTTTTTTTAAAGAAAGCGAAGCTAATTGGAAATTATCCAGCTGAGTTATATTGGAATTAGAAGAGTTAGTCATTAAGCAACAGATTTGTAAGAATATGGCTCACTGTCTGTTCTCATTTACTTTCTTCCTTGGGATTAATCCCATTGAAATCCCAAGAATTGCTTCGAGTTACACCCCTAAAATTAAAAACAGAATGAGACCTGTGGATTTTACAGACCAAATCACATGATTATTTGCTGTTAGTCAGAAATGTCTGTGTATAGGCACTGAAAGTCATAAACCTCTTATAATAGCAAGGATTTTGGGCCAGTTTTGATCATCTTTTAATACCAGATGTCCTTGGTCCCAAATGAACATGAACTAGCTTATAGTTTTGTATCACAAAAATCTATGTTTAGCGCCGTTTGGACTGAAACTTAGTGATACTGGATAGACTTGAGGACACTTTGTTCTGTGGCATTCAAAGGAGTAAGGATTTGAAATCTGTAATTTTTCAATATTTAAAAAAGAAACTTTTTGATTCCGAACCATGAACAAATCAAAACTATTGAAAGGCTCTTTTTTTTGACTGAAGAAAAACATATGCAATGACATATCATATGGTAGAAAAGCAAAATAAAAGTCCTCAATAGTTGAAATCATTACCTTTTTACACTGTAGTACTTGATGTGCCAAAACTTTGATTGTTCCAAGTTATAGTTTAGAAGGTACAGCAAATCAGTTATACCTGACTCTATGTATTTTAGTCCCCTGTTCTGGGAATTTAACTAACAAATGCAACAAAGTAATTCACATTTCCTATTCCTCAATGAATATTTTGATTTCTTTGAGAAGCCATGTTCAGAGACACAGAGAAGTGATCAGAAGCCTTTAGATTGGGCAGAAATTGATGGGTGATGGAAATGAAGGTTAGAATATCCTCCAGAAACTTTTTACCCAACTCCCTGGGCTGGTGCAGCAGCCTCAGGTACACCTGCCTGTTGGAAAAGCTTAATGCTATAAGGACTGAGTCTTGAAGTTGAACGTCATTTAACTGAGAGGAATTTAATGACTTCTCAAGTATTCCTCTTTACCTGCAGCAAGGGACATTTCATTTCCAGCCTTTCGCACAGTCTTTTAGCACAGAAAACAGCTTAAATCTTTCAGTAGTCCCTGGCCAGAGCAGCACTCATACCAACTGAAACTTCATCAGCATTGCTAGCTTTCAAATGCAACAGTAAATTGTTACGGTCTTCTCATTTACTGATTCTATGGATTTTTTCTCCTTTCTCTGATTCTATAAGTGTTAACTAAAGGCGGCAAAAGGTAGGATCACCATCTCACTACTGAAACTACATAAAAACATTCTGAGAATCGAAAAATGTTTGGTGACAAACACATCAGAAGCCTGAAAGTCTAAGCTCAAGAACAACTTCCTGAGAGATTATTCATAGCTCATGCTGCTCCTGAGCCTGGATTGTAATCATTAAGGGCAATAGTTAAAAGGAGAAGAAATTTGTGGCACTTTAAGGGTTAATTAAAGGGATCATGAACTAAGCTGTTGCTCTTACTGAGATAAGTGAACTGCAATGGCTTTAGTTTAATATCCATCTGAAAGACAGGGCTATTCATGCAGCATTGTTGTGCACCACCAACTTCAAATGTTCAGTGAAGTCCTTCAATAGGACTTTGCATACTATTCTATTTCAGTAATAAAAATTGTGTCTATGTTATCCAAGTAAAATGTAATAAATATTTTTATAAGTTACAGTAGCCTTTTTCTAAAACTGAAACGGAAAGAAAAATATTTATTACCTGGTCTGATACAAACAATCTTCTGTAATCTTCGTTATGCAATCTTCATCATTTTGTATAGTATGTTATATATGTCCTTTGTGGTTTCCCTACTAAATTTATTACCATAGTTCTGACTCTCACTCAACCAGTTGCTTGATGCTATTTGACCAGTGAAGTCACTTTCAGGTTCTATTCCTCTCAAGCAAAACAGAATCTTGAGAAGTAAAGCTGACTCTTTTGAGAAGAATTTACTGATTTTAGCTGAAACAGTATTTCACTTAAGACAACAAGCCCGTGTGATAATTGATCTTATATTTCCAATTAATCTTTGTACCACATTTTTTTTCCAAAACTTCATGTAAATCAATATGGGGCAGGAATTTTGTAATAGGGAATTTTGTTTCATGTTGATACTTAGATAAATGTTTATTTCAACCTCACAGAACACCATAAACAAAGCCAATTAGACCACAGTGGTTTACAAGCATACATAAAATAAGACAGAGGAGGATGTGAATAAAGATTAACAGTCATCTACACCCAACTTAAAGGCCTTCAAAGTATCTTTGATAATTGTTCATTGCAACTTCATCTTTAGCTTTTGACTATTGTTAATACAAAATACTGATTATTAAATTTAGTCGTCTGGGACCCAAACCATAAAAATTTACCCAAACTATGTGCCTCTCCACATCCCTTTTTAGTTTTTTATATGCCAGTCCTGAGCCACCTCTTCCAAAACTGAATGTCCTTCAGTCCTACCCAGTTATGCTTTTGTTAACCCTGCAAAACACAACTAAGGGTACTAAACCCTTCAATCCAGAAGCATAATCCAGAGTTTTTGCTTATTGCTTCTATGCCTTTTGAGCTTTGTGAAATCTAAAATTGTAGGCCCCATAGTTTGATGAGTAAGAAATGGGAAAAGGGATATAGGAATTTATCACTCTTTTCCTGCAATAATGCCCTTCTCAATAAATGAAAGATGATTTCCTGAAGTACCCCTTATGAACACCTAAAAGAACCTTTGGTTCCATAAATCCAGGTCTGCGCTTGTTGCATATCTAAGGATTTCTCAAAACTATTTGCTAATGTAAAAGAAAATGAGAGAAAAAATGTTTGTGCTAATGTGCTTGTTCCAGTATGGGAAACAAGGAAAATAACAGCATCTTGGTTTTCATGACAACAAGAATGGTCATTAATATTTATAGACTTTACTAGCATATACCTGGGAGAGACCAGAAGCAAAAGTACATGCAGTCCCTTGCTCCCAAGCTAAGTGTCTAGAATATTCTGGTTTAGCAATCCAGCAACTCACATGGCCACACTTAATAGTTTCATGGTTGTTGAGAAATATTATTTCATCTATATTGCCCAAACCCATAGGAAATTTTTCAAAACAAGCAAAATTGTTTAACACAGAAAAAATTCCTTTGAAGTGAATAGTGCTTACGCAATCTACCACAACCCCACCAAATATCTTAGCCCTTTATTAGTCCTACCATATTAGAGGTGGGAGAATAGTTCAGCCTATGTGTACAGCTTCTGCGCAGAGGTTATAAACAAGGACAGTAATCAGTCCCCATTCCAAGTGTTGTTTTCTGAAATAGATACATTGTACGGAAAGCAGAGCAGGGGTATTAACACGTCAAATGCACTATCATTGACTCTGACTCTTTACACACTAAAACCCTTTACAACTTACATAAGTAGTACTGGAATTGAAGTGTTGCTAGGCTGCGAATATCACACATACAAACCAGAGCTCTGTAATTCCCCTTTGTACCTCTCTACCCAGCAATTAACAAAATTATTGGCTAATGCATCTTAAGAAGTCTAAAGTTCTGGATCTTTCACCTGAACACCTCCAACAGAGTTGGTCTTCTTAAGTAATCATTAATGCTATTAGGTGATAAAACACCACGATGATGAAGTGCTACGGAAAAGCTGTTGTACAGTGTGAGGTGTTATAAAGATTCCAGGGAGATCACCATGAACAATCCTATAAGATGACTCCTTTCTTGTAATATGGGGACACAAATGATGTGTGAGAGTTTTACATTAAAGGTACATTTTTTATTCCAGAATGATTCAGCAGATGAGGTGTAAACGTTAAACAACCATAGTGATGTCATCGCCCCACATGTAAATCTCTGGAACAAGACTCTGGCAATACAGCTAATGATGTTACTGTACTATAAGTAAGCCAAATATTGTTTAAGCAGTTGTAGTACAGATTTCCCTACTGCAAGCCAAATGGACTTGCCAAAAAGTCCTCCTAAGGCTTAATAAATAATAAGTTAACCATGATCTATATGTCAATAAAACAGCTGAATCAGCCTTTATAACTCTAGAGAGGATGCAGTAACACAACAAATGTTCAGGTGACTTACCTAGCAACACTGTACCAATCAATCTTTGTGTTTGCATGATTCAAGTAAAAGCTTCATCATGTTATTTTATTCATATGGGTATACATAGATTGTCTGACAGGAAGAGTCTTCATCATTCCCATATTTCATAAGAGAAAATGCAGATGTAAATTACCCTTCTCCTAGGAGCAGTGAAAAGCAAACCCCACCATCTCAGAGAGGAGAGGTTTTCTGGTGAGGTATGCACTTCCAAGGCAGGAAACTTTATGGAGCATGCCCTAAATCCAGATATTTTATATTTGATTTGAAAGCTTCATTGCTGAGTTAGTATTTCCTTCCTAGATAGCTGTTGCCTCTCCAGTTTCAAAAGCCATGATATATACTACAGAAGAGTAAGCACAACAACTAACGCCATACCAAGTGATAGAACAGAGTTCTCCCTTGCTTTCGTTACTTTCCCCTCTGCTGGAGCAAGAAGTATCTGTGTGATAGATTGCCAGAGCTGTATTGGAGAGCATTGTTTCTTGTGAGTCAAGAATAATGTGTCTAACCAGCTACACTATGTTCTTGGATTCCAAAGGCTCAACTTAAATTTGAAACCAGACTTTATTTTCAAGAAGTTTTTCTTTGCATTTTTTTTTTTTTTTATTTAATGCAAACTCAAGTTATAATAGGAAGTCATGAAGTTCTACCAGTCAATAGAGTTTAATTTAATTTCTTACTTTTTTTAATGTGTCTTAAATATAAAGTGAATTAAAAAAATTAAAACCTACCATTCTCCCCCAACAGCAGCAATAAGAGACAGGATAGGTAAGCCAGACCTTATTCAAATTCTTGCTATACATATTTGTACGAGGGTTATAAATCAGAACAGACCTTTTCTTTCTAGTGACATTAGAAATGTTTCAGCAACTGAGAATATAACTATATCTCAGCAACTTAAATTTCCAGCAGAAGTTGGAATGCAGAGGGGTGCATAACCACAGCAAGTAACATGAATAAAAGATGTGTACACCTTAGTGCGAATTTTCAGGGAACACCTAAAGCAATCTCTGTTCACCCTTCTCCAAAAAACGGATTTTTTGGGTTTTAGTCTGTAAAGTTAGTGTTCTAAATATTAGTCATCTTCTAATCCCATTTGCTCTGGAAGTTTTAAATCCTTCTGATAGACCCTTCCATGGAATTTAACTAAGCTCCCCCATTATCAAGTGAAGAGGTATGTCAGCACCATGTGGCAACCAAAACTTCCTTCTCTTACAATAGAGCTTACCTGCAGAATAACCCATATTTAAGACAATACATTAAGAAATTTGTGCCTTATTTTCAAGTGTCCAAATGCAATTCATTTAAGCTTCAGAAATCAGATGTAGAACCAATGTATTACAGGGGGAGAATTACTATGTCAACTGTTGAGCACTGGTTTATCCCAAGTGAGCTGCCATGAACTTCTAAAAGAATAAATGCATATATTCCAGTTCCAGCACTAAAATAGCAAGACTCAGATTATTGTTTTACTTCTGTTTTATTGAACTGAGAGCTTTCTATCAGGCTTATCTTTAAGTTATGTTATTTTTTTAATCAATTAGTAATGTTCTCACCATTTGTGCAAATACTCTTATAACCAGATTTATAGTCCCACTCCCTTCTGTGCTCTGTTCCCTTTCTTAAGGTCATGTTGGATGTTTAACTTACAGGTTTGATTTCTGATTGATTGTAGGGAACAAAATTCAGTATGAAATCAGAATGATGACAGGACTGTGGAATGATAACCAAAAGAGATTATTAATATTTAAAGTAATACATAACAAAGTAATCATCCTCAGTCTTTGAACATATGACAAACAACATGAACATAGTCATTCTGCAACAAAAATACATATTATTTTGTCATCTGTGCCTGGCAAGATCATGGAGCAGATCCTCCTGGAATCTCTGCTAAGGCACATGGAAAATAAGGAGGTAGTTGGAGATAGCCAACATGGCTTCACCAAGGGAAAATCGTTCCTGACATATTTGGTGGCCTTTTAAGATACTGCCACAGACTTGTCATCTTATCAAAGTTCAGACAATCCTAGATAAATCCGAAGTTGTTACAGTAGGTTTGCAGGAAAAAAATGTCAGACACAGAGACAAAGCAAATTTTACTGCAGGTTCAAGCGCTTGGTAGCTTTTGACTCTAGGCTATTCCCTACCACCACCACCACTAATCCTTGCTTTCCTTGCTTTTTTTTTTTTTTGTTAAAGGAACAGTTAAAATTTGCTTATACAATTCATAGAAAATGGGACCTGATCTTGCATGTTATTTTAATAATATCTGTGATGTTTTTTGGGTGGCTTTTTGGTGCAATCATTAACAAATAAACATGTAGTCTACATAATTTTAAAAATAGAATAGGTTAGTAAAATTTGACTAGCACTATATTTTCTATTTGAATTAACTATCAGGAATACCAGTTTGTTTAAATTAAATTGTTTTGATAAATTGCTTGTTTTCAAGTTGAACATTGAAAAAAGTTTGAAAGATTGAATTGTTGTTACCTGAATACTTCAACTATTAAGAACAAATATTTCAATTTTCTTATTGAAATAGTAGGGTTTTTTTTCCTGTCTTTGACAATATAAAACAAGATTAAGTGTCTGAGGTTCCACAGTTCTAAAATTTAGGTGTTTAGAATAACCTCAATGATTTATTTTTTTTTTGTACACCATTTATCTTCCATGAAGATTCAACCTTTTAAATGTATGTTTTCTTCCATCTCAAAACAAGAATTTTCAAAGTATTAGAATGCCTTGAAAAATGAAACAAAAGTTGTCCTTACTCCTTAGTAGACTTGGCAGACTACAGTTTGTTTAATTTAAAAGCAAGATTAAATGAATTACATGTGACATGCTGCCACTATCACAGCTAACGTTGACCTTTGTTTAAACAAAAATATTTCTCACTGTTGTCAAACCTTGCGTAGTATATTTAACTTACTCCCTGTCAGGATTTGAATGGCCACTTCCAGTGGTTTCAGCTGGGCAAGCAGAAGTGCAAAGAGGTGTTATGATCACAGAAAATGGAATTCAGATGCAAAGACGATAAGAAGTACCAGGCGACAGCATGTTCCCTGAAAGCACAGCAGTCAGGAACTAGAAAACTCCCTGCTCTCAGCTGGAGTCTGAACTAAATAGTAGATAGGGCTGGAGAAAAGTCACATGCAGGGCAAAACATGAAGGACAAGAAGGTGATTGGGACTAGCAACATGGATTCACAAAGGAAGTAATGCTTGACCAACCTGATAACCTTCTACTATGTAATGCCTCGCTTGAGCGACCCATGGATATTGTCTCCTTTGAGCTCAGTAAGGCTTTTGGCATTGTCTTCCATGAAATCCTAATAGGGAACCTGATGAAGTATAGGCTAGATGGGCAGACAGTGAGGTGGTGTGAAAACTGGCTGAACACTGGAGCTCAGTTTTGTTGTCAGTGGCATGAAGTCTAGCTGGAGGCCAATAACCAGCAGTGTGCCCCAGGGATCAATTTGGGGTTCAACCAACCCTGATCAACATCTTAATTACTGATCTGGATAGTTGGGCAGAGCACACACTCAGCCAGTTTGCCGACAATATCAAACTGGGAGGAATGGCTGATACACCAGAGTGCCATCCAAAGGGACCTTGGCATACTGTAGAAATGGCCTATTATTTGGAACTTCATGCAGTTCAACAAAGGCAAGTCCAAAGCTTTGCACCTGAGAGGAATAATTCTGCATACTGAAAAGAAACCCCAAGAGAAAGTGTGTGTGATAAGTGCTGTATTACTAACTTGCTTTCATTTTCTTTGAAAACAAACCACTAGCAGTATTCTTCTGTTTTCAGTTCCATTTTTCAAAATACTTTTGAGGGAGTGTCTGAGAAATACAAGGTCAAAGTGTGATATGCAGTAAACCTTACCTTTTATAGGATGTTTATCACAAGTTAGAAAGCAGAGATAAGAAGTAAGCAGGAACAGCAAAATCCAATCTGGTGGGCATACTCTGAACTTCATTTGCTTCCCAAAAGTAACTGGGCCTAGTAAGAAGTAAAAGGGCAGGGGCAGAAGGGAAATGGGAATGTACTGAACAATATAAAAAAAATATATATCCCCTACAGGAAAGATGAATGATAGATGAAATATGAAGAGCCCCTGTCTTTGGCTCTGGGAGCTTGTAGCCTAGAAGTGTACCATCTTACATTTGTAACATGCTCATGGAGAGCATGTCTGAACAGAGCAATAACCTAGGAACTGTATTTTTATTGATCAAGTGCTCTATACACAAGAGAGGGCCAAATGGAAACCAGCAACTAAATTTCCCAGGCACCTTCTAACACCACTTAGACCACAATTCCAAATCAGAAAGCCTGCAAAGAAGACTCAAAATATATGTCTGTTTGACAAGAGCAAAATCCAAGACGTGTCCTGGGATGAAGTCAAAGCTCAAAGCATCGTGCCAAAATCTGCTTGTTAACAAAAATTCTGAAAGGAAACTCGGCTATTAGCTATGCAATATAACTAAAAAATACAGCTGGGTCTGTGTTTTTCTATGGTTATCTGAAATACCTGAATGTCTGCTTCTATAGCCCCAGCCTGGCTAAGCTAACCCAAGATCGGTTACATTTACAGATACCAAACAGATGCTTCCTTAATATAGTGCTAGCCTTTGTGTAATGCAAAACATACATCGGTTCCCTTGGCTTAATTGACTATTGCTGTACATGAGAAGAAAATTCCAGGTTACCTTTTGTTACATGCCTAAAATCAGAGTTGTCTTCATGCGGAGAGGGGAAAGAGAACTGTTTTTAATATTTTCTAAAGTTTCTTTAGCATTTTGAGATTAGGGAAAGAGATGCTGTATTACAGGAAGAATCATTATAGCAGACTACATAACCAGAGAAACAACATTGTCATCTCCTCACAATGAAAGGTTGCAGCACTGTTTTCCATCCCTCAGACGGACAGTCTTTCTAAAGAACAGGTTGTGGGAGTAAACCGTCTTGACAGAGAAAATGGTGTCTCACTGCTCCTGTGGAAGTTTATATTCCACCACGAACAACTAACATTACAGAGTGTAATTTTCCCTGTCTATACACTTGGTTGACTTAAAAAGAAAAATACTTTAAGGCAATGCAATGAGAAATTGAGTCCTATTTTTCCACAGGATTTTCCTTTCCTTATGCATTCTTGTATGTTTATGTATATATAAAGATACCAATTCAAAAGTTGCAGCAACAGTCAACTTTTAGGAAGTTGATTTTATAAATCAAAAGCTACAGTAATATTTTAAGAGAATACTTAGAAAGCTTACTACATTGAAGTATTCCCCACATCAGACATACATCTAAGATAATGATGCTTGATTTTCTTTGTACCCAAAGTCAAGAGACATTTTGTTTTGCAATGGATATGCCATTTCAACACGACATCATTCATTTCTTAGTGCCTTCTGCTGACATCAATAAGCTACTTAGCTTTATTGTCAGTGATTTTGATAGCTATGGTTTCTCTTACATTTTTAAGTTTACTCTTGACATGTTGCCTGGAGGGTCTCTTGAATGAACTGAGATTTGAATTATATGAAAAGAGAAAATCCAAAAAGGGAGATCTATTGCTTTCTTCTTATTACTCTGCTAAGCTGAGATGCCTGCTCATGTCATATAGATCTTGCGGGTACTGGACTAACATAGCTCTCATGTACGCTATTGAAAACTTGAAGCATTCCATTAAATTAGAAATTAGAAGATCTACTTTCCTTTTTTTTTTTTTGGCAGGGTAAAGGTGTGGATTGTTTGGGGTTTTTTGCCTCTCTATAGCTCTGTTACCCCACTGAAAAGGCATAAAGAAAATGGAAACTGTTTTTAGAAGTGATAAAGTGTTCTAGAAAGAAGTATACCAAAATATCTGTATGCCAGAATATCTGTATATTTGTATTAGGAGTGGAATCTTAAGCAGCGTTCAAGTTTATTTTTAACCTTTGGATTTTATCTAGCCACTGGAGCCAGATTGTAAACTACAGAATTACTGAGACAGTCACTGAGTATCAATGGGCCAGTGGTCTGGGTTAGTGTTCAAAAGGAATATAATCTAAACTAAAGGATCAGAGAATGAGGGTCAGCAAACTTATAATGGTTTATACCACTACAGCATATGTATTTGTTCATATTAATGACGTTACAACACCCTCCCTGCTTCCCTTGTGAAGTCCACACTTATCCAGTTTAAGAACTTTATCATGATAATTGTAAAAAGTTTTGTCCTCTTAGCTGTTTATGCAGTTTATCACTAGACACATACTTAACCAGAATGAGTAATGTCAAAGATTAAATGGGAATTAAGGCAAGGACTCATTTTATTTTACTTTTTCTGAACAAATGGTCACAAATGCCCTACAATCAGAAGATTGGTGTTTCCAAACCAGAGCCTCATTTCACTATTGCTCTGTAAGATTATTAATTTACATTTTTTTTCCCAGTTACCGCTTGGATCTCTTCAGAATTCCCTCTCCCTCCCCCCGCCCCTTCTGTGTTATCCACAACCAATGAATCACAAATACCATTAGCAAGTCTTCCAGGATTTTCTCAAGAAAAATTATTCTGATATCAATCAGAGAGCCATCATTTTATATTCCTCCAGTAGAAACAATAATGTTTTATTTTGTCTGTAGCTGCACACCTTGAGGAAAAACCACACGGAGCATTGGACACATACAGGAAGCTTCGATGAATTATCCTGCATCCCAGACACAGGAACATTTATTGATCTCTTTTTGGTGGTGTGTTAGCCAAGCTTACCTCTCCATCAGGTGAGCACCTGCAGAAAGTTCTGGAGCTACTTACACAAAACTGTTCTGAGCTATAATAAGCTAGTGAGCATCCCTGCGTCAAACTGTCTGAAAGAATAGGTAAGGAGTCCTTTAAAAGTTATAGATACATTCAAGATCTATTGTGCAGTAGAAGAGCAGTATTTCAGCAAACAAAAACACCCTTCAACACTCCTGCCTTAGATAGCAACATGGACAATGTAAGTTTTCATAAGTCCATAGGTTCACAGTGGACATGCAGCATTTCTGTACTACTTGAAACCTATTAAAATATTCACTTTGTTAGTTTAAAGAATGAACCACCTCCAAGCTCCTATATTTGGAAGCTCCTACACTTTTTTTCTTTTTTTTTTTTTTAAGGGATGATTGACATTTTTGCCAGAATCTGATCAGATCTGGTCAGATCATATTTCGTATACATTCCATGGAAATAAAGTTATTATCAAATCTAGACATATGATACCTTAAATGTCATCAAAATTAGCCATCGCCTTCCTGACTAGCTCCTGAATATGGGTTAGCCACTTTACTATGGTTTCAGGGAAGATATCCTGATAGTCAAGTGTACAAAGAGTGGTTTAATATAAGGAGCCATACAAGAACACATACTAATGAAACAATTCACTGTGTTCTCAGCCTATTCATGCTAAAACATGCATTTCTGTATGGGGTAACAATGGAACAATTACTTTTGTATAAGATGGGCATCACTGTTCTGAAAGGAAATACAATCTTAATGGTTTGAATTCCTATACAACTTATTACTCTTTGCATAAAGAAAAGTCTATCTTTGTATGCAATAATATCTTCCCAAAAGAAAACAAGAATAAAAAAAAGAGGTCATGTATCATAGGATTTAATATGCTAATTTTATGCTGTAAGATAACTTTATAGTACTGTTTGGGGATTTTCAACAAACATAAGTTCAGTCATAACTATTGGCATGACCAACAGGAAATTGCAGAACCCCGGAGCTCCCAACACTGTCACCGAACATTTTCCAATGGTGTACAAGAATCCTGGAACTCAGCAGGTCTAGCTGAGTGTTTCCCAGAAGTGGAGGAGGTGAGTTTTGTAGCAGCATTATCACTGTTCTTCTGAACATGAGCCATGTAGGGCTCAAATCATGAAATGTCCCTGGCTCCACTGACAAGAGTGTACAGTCTCTCCTTTGTACTTGGAGAAGAGATACAAAGATCACAGGCTACAATTAGATTATTTTCCTCTCCCTCTGTCCTTCTATTCATCTACTCATTACTAAAGTGCTTCATTATTTGCAATTTCTTTTGCCTTGCTTTGCTGACCTTCAGTAAAGGTTTTAGTTATAAAATCTGGCAGTTGCTCATATCAATGTCAGAAGAGTGCTGTTCAGCCCTTGCTGTTTCTTTTTTAGCTACACTGAGGTGACTATAAGGTCCTTTTACACCAACTGATCTTAATGAAACAGAGAAGTCAGACTGCTCATCTTGTGAGAAGAAAATCTTATTATAAAGATTTCTTAATTTTGTGATTAAGAGAATCAAGATTCTTTATTCTCCAGAAGTGGGGGAAATAAAAGAACAGACTCCTCTTTAACTATTAAGACCACTTTAATAATCAATACAGCTGTTACAACTAATCCCTATGATCTTGGTGAAAGAACACTGCTTCTTTTGTGAGATTTGAAGCTTCAAAATTCTTCCATTGTTTTGATGAAAAGTTTCAAATAGTGTATAGCCACCATGTCCAGCCATGTGCTAATATAGAAAGAGATTCAAGAGCACACTTGTATGTTAACTACTTAATATCAGCTCACACTTGATGTTTAACGCATATAGGTTACCCTGTGAGGAATACACTGAAAGGAGTTTTTTCACATTTTATTACACCTGAAAATGGATGCACCATTCCTATGTGCTATGAATAGTGAGAATAAAAGATTACAAGCATTAAAAGGAGCAAGAAAATCTCAAGGGCTCTGGTAGACCTTGTGATGTCCTTTTAGTCGAAATTTCACACAGTCAACACAGAGGTTAAAAACCACACCAAAAAACCACACCATTAGGAGAATCACAGAAACACAGAATGGTTAGAGTTGGAAGGGACCTTAAATATCATTGAGTTCCAACCTCCCTGCCATGGCCAGGGACACCTCCCACTAGACCGAGTTGTTCAAAGCCCTGTCCAGCCTGGCCTTGAACACCTCCAACAACGGGGCATCCACAGCTTTCCTGGGCATCCTGTTCCAGTGTCTCACCACCCTCACACTAAAGAATCTCCCCTCTTTCAGTTTAAAACCATTAGCTCTTTGCCGATCTCTACACTTCCTGATAAAGAGTCCCTTCCCATCTCTACTGCAGGCTCCCTGGAGCCTTCTCTGGAAGGCTTCTCGCTGGAAGGCCACTATAAGGTCTCCCTGGCGCCTTCTCTTCTCCAGGCTGAACAACCCCAACTCTCTCAGCCTTTACTCATAGGAGAGGTGCTCCAGCCCTCTAATCATTTTCGTGGCCCTCCTCTGGACCTGTTCCAACAGGTTCATATCCTTCCTGTGTTGAGGACTCCAGAGTTGGATTCAGTACTCCAGGTGGGGTTTCACAAGCACAGAGTAGAGTGGCAGAATCACCTCCCATGAACAACTGGCCACACTTCTCTTGATGCAGCAGTTGGTTTTCTGGGCTGCCAGTGCACACTGCCGGCTCATGTTGAGCTTCCCATCCATGAGCACTCCCAAGTCCTTCTCCTCAGGGCTGCTCTCTAGCCATTCTCCGCCCAACCTGTATTTGTGCCTGGGATTGCCACGTCCCAGGTGCAGGACCCTGCACTTGGTTTGGTTAAACTTCATGCGATTTGCACGAGCTCACCTCTGAAGCCTGTCCAGGTCCCTCTGGATGACATTCCTTCCCTCCAGTGTGTCGACCACGTCACACAGCTTGATGTCATCAGCAAACATGCTGAGGGTGCATTCTATCCCACTGTCCATGTCTCCAACAAAGATGTTGAACAGCACTCACCCCAGTACTGACTCCTGAGGAACATCACTAGTCACTGGCTGTCAATTAGATATTGAGCTGATGACCTCAACCCTTTGAGTGTAGCCATTGAAGATGAAAAATGAACATTATTAGTGAGGTGATCTTTCAGAAACAGCAGCCTCTATAAAAACCTTGAGTAGAAGAAGGAGAAACACTAGGTACAATTCCATAGGGATCAAAAAACGCTACAATCTCTCTAAGTTTCCCGAAGAGCTCAACAATTCTGATTGAGCAGGGCTGCAAATAATGAAGTATTTTGAATGATTTGAACACATTAGCAAGGATATTCCATTAGGATTGGAAGGTGGTAAGGAAGAGATATCTGACTATTTCTAGAAGCATCTAAATATGAAATAATGGAGGAAAATCAAGCGTGGATCAGTGATAAGAAACTCACACTGGTGTAGGTAAACTAAGATATCATTAAATACAAAAATAAAGTAAATCTATTTGTATCAAATAGCATATTTGTGAGAACACTCTTTGTGTTAAAAAATTACTGTAAAGGAAGAGGTATTGTAAATGTGGGAATTCGAGTAGAAGTCAGGTATTTCTCTTTTTTGGGGTGGTGAATAGCTATGTATAGCTATTGTTAACATTACACTAAATAGTTCATAAATTTCATTTAAAAGTGCTGGGTGTCCTAGAAAGAACTATTAATAAATTTAAAAATATAAAGTATGAAAAACACTGTAATAAAGTTATTATTACAGTTTTTTTTATACTTTATATTTTTAAATCTATGCATACCCCTTTTGTTTGCATTGGTTTTCCTCCCTATCCCCTCACTTTGAATCCCTGTCATTCAATACCGAACTTCATCTATGGCTTGTATCTGGAATGATGGCTGCTAAACCAGCCCCTGCAATCCAAAGCTTCACTGATAAATGAATTCACAATTGTGTTAAGCAAACATCCGCTTTTTTACAAGACTGAAAATGAAGTTACAGGAGATGATATTTCCTCCTTCTAGCATTAATATACATTTTATTAGTAATTTTTCCTTAAATTAATAATTTATGAGAACGCCAAACTATTTCAACATTTAAATCCCAAATTTTAACCACATTGCTGCATAAATGTAATCTTGTTTGTTTGTTTCTTCAGGAAAGAAAGAACAGCACCTGAAAAGCCAACAGCATTTGCTCACATGCACTTTTTTCTTTCACTGTGATTCATGGAGACATAAAATGAAAAAACAAAGAAATTTAAAGAATATTGTTACAGAATTGTGAAATGTGTTCATCTGATTCGTGTTAGTATCTTTAACTGTTCTGTTTGTTCTTGTATGACCATGGGCTTGGGAGAAGCGGGATTGTATGTATGTAGTTTCTGTTTCTTGTAAGAACCCCTAAGGAAACCATTTTTTTTGTTACTGGCCGCATGGTGCTGAGCGGGAGGGGTCTGTAGGGCGCACGCCTGGAGTCGGGGCTCGTCCTGGGGGTGAGCCAAGGAAAACACATAGAAGATTCCAGAAGGTGAGGAGAGCATGCGCCAAAGAAGACACGCCTATCATTAGCATAGGCCAACCTTTGTATGAATATGTATTAGGAGAAGCGATATAAACCTCAAAACGGGACTTGCACGTGTGTGCCTTGGTTGAGCGGAGACTCCCGGTGCACCCAGCGCTGTTTGCTTGTCTTTACTCATTTAATAAATTGTAAATTCTAATTGGAATCCTGTTTGAGGAAAAATCATTTATCACAGAATTAAGGCTGTTAGATTAATTGGACTATACTATAATCCTATAAATCAAAACATAATGATTTGGAGTTCAAGAAAGAAATTCATGGTGAAAAAAACAGTATCAGTCAGAAATTGTTGAGGCTGCTGTGTATTGCAGAGGGAGGTGAACAATTTTGTTTCGCTATTTCGTGATTAATTCTTAGTTTCTGTTTTCATCTTTTACAGTTAAGGTTAAAAAAAAAAATATTTGTATAAAATACCAAAGATATTTGAAATGGAATGAACAAATACATATGACAAGTGAAGTTGGAAATCTTTTTTGTTTGCCGTGTACTTAAAATATGTTACATAATTAGAGTAGCAATTAATGTCACTACATTGTTATGCATGATGTAATCTCAGATGGGAAAATTAAATCACATGAAATGTTTTTGATTTTGAAGAAAATCAGTAAGTGATGACCAGATTTTATAAATATCACTGCAAGACATTAGAAAACATTTCTTCAGGGATACTAACAATCGTCTCCTGTTGAATTCTTAAGATTAAAAATTTCTGCTCACAAAAACTGATAAAAAGGCATATTATCCAACTGTGCTAGATGCCCATCTTTCAATTGTGAAATGGAGAGAAACCTTACAATATTGCAAAGTATTGTAAGTGTATTGTAAGACAGCTGTAGTAACCAGTTTGCTTATTTTCGTATCTATGAAAAAGACCTCTTATCCAAGCATTATAAATACTGAAATTCTAGGTCATATCATAACAGGTCTTTCAAGGCTGCACAGTACAAGACTAAACCACAAGTGTTCTTCCATCATAACTGCTTGAAGCTGGATAGACTAAGACGATCTGCACCTATCATTGCTCTCAGAAACACTAAGGATTCTGTCAACTCTCTGAGGAGCACACTGGCCTCAGGGAGGCATATCTTTTCTTCACACATCAGGTAGATAAGATAATCAGCTACTTTGAATTAACAGAGCTTTTAATCTGCCTGTCAAGACAGGCCCTGGTGTTCTGATGTCTGCAAAAATAACCAACCCAAAACCACAAAGAACCGAAGTGGACAGATAGAGTCCTAAAGACAGCTACATGTCATAGTATGAAGAATCAACGCATGTGATCTGAGAGAGGTTTTACACGTGATGATAATGTGTGCCAACTTCAGACAGACTATGGCAATCTAGACACAACACAGTTGCTTTCGTGAGCTTGACTCTCATAAAAATTTGGAACCAATATTTGTTTCAAAATTACTTTCAGTTCTCTACCCAAATCTACTGCAATTCCAACTGCCTCCTTTTTCTGCTTTGTAACACCTTTTATGAGAAAAGTGAAAAACTGATAAATCTTTACCACCTGTAAAGCGAATTGTCTTTCTATAATGTGCTGAAAATTCCAAACCACAGCTTCCTTCACTAGCATTGAAAACTGTGTATATAAGAATTTGCAGCGATCTGTTGCATTCAGTCAGAGTACAGGATATCACCAGATGTTTTGTTGTAGTAAAAATTTACTCAGAAAGATATTTTTACTCCTTTGCAACAGCTTCAATATAAAGGACATAGTCACAATATGAATAGTGATAACAAACACCTTAAAATTGTCTGCATATATAGCTAAACCTCTGCCCTTCCTACATTTAAATATAATGCAAATAAAGATTTATGGTAGAAAGCCTTAGTTAGATCCTAACTTTTCTGGTACTCACATGGCTCTAAGAAGTCCCTGCATTATGTTAATGTATTGGCAAACTAGATGTCTTTATCTTTTGCCTCTGATTTCTTTGGTATTGTATTCAGTACAAACAGAGAACTAAGAGATTTTGTCTCAGGCAGAGCTAAGAGAAGAAGTGAACTTCATACTGCCTTTTGCTTGTATTTGATTCAAAATGTCACTTTTTTTGGGTACGGACTGTTTGAAAAGTCTTTTAATTTGATTTATGACACATTTTGGCCAGTAGAGCAGGAAAAAGGCAATTAAATATACTGTGCTTCCCTCATTTCTAATCTATGAAATGAGTGCAATTCTGAGTCAGTAGCTTCAGCAGGAGCCACAGGAAAAACAAAATTAAAACCATTCAGTCATCTCACAGAACAAAGAAAATATTTCTTGTAATGACTTGACAATCCATGACAAACCCTTTATGAACCAAAGAATCCACTTAACTGTAGAAAGACAGCTTAAAACCTATAAAGCAAATCAATTTTGGAAACAGATTTTTGCCAAATGGAATTCAATGTTCAAACATGCCTTCTGTAAATAAATAATAATAATAATAATAATATATAATAATAATAAATAAAATAAATAATAAATAATAAATAATAATAATAAATAATAATAAATAAATAGGCCTTCTGTAACAGAAAACAAATTATATGTCCTGAATCAAACAAGGGTGTGGGCATAATGTCCAGCTGGCTGGTTTTGTACTCTAGGATATTTTTGTGACATATGAAACAGGATCTCAGAGTGCTGCAAACTTTCAGGATTCATTCAACTGCCAGAAACAGTGGTAATAAAAAAAAAAAATCCGTACTCTTCTAGCACATTTCAACAAACTCAGAAAAAAATAGTTTAAAATTCATGCTATCTGATGATTTCCGTATTTAAAAAAAAATGTGAATTTTGAAGCTATATATTCCAAACTAATTGGCATCAGGTTAGCTTCAACTTTACCTGTCAAATGCATTGTATGAGCATGCTATGTGCCAGTACCTTGAACTTTTATAAAATCTGCCTTCGACAGCTGGAGCAGCTCCTCCAAAGCCTGTATTGCTGCTGATGTATTCATCTATTCTTTTTTTTTCTTTTTCCTTGCTCTTGAAGCAATTTTCCTTGCTTTTTCTTTGCTCTTGAATGAATTTCTCCAGCTGGCAGAGAGTGCTATAATCACATTGTTTATGACATTCATAGATAAATTTTCAGATTGCTGATCTGCAGTAGGCCAGGATTGATTAAGCTGATCAAACCAATGTTTGCTTCTGCTCATGCTAAAAAGCGGATAACAACTGTTGGCATTGCAGTTCCTCTTCCTTCACAGAATAACTCCCTGGAACTGTACAGGCTGAAAGCAGATGAGAGAAAGCTGCTTTGCAGCACAGAACTGGGGAGTCCTACATGTGAGCAAAAGTCAGCAGTGTGTTCTTCTGGGTGAAGGTGACCCACACACTGGCCTGTATTAAAAGAGCGCAACAATTAAGAAACAACAGTAGCTTCAAATGAAGTTTCTTCCTCAAAACTTATTTTGTATTTTCTTTAGAGGTGTCCTGGTTTGAGGTAAAACAGAACCAATTTTCTGTTCAGCAATTTTACTTTTTAGCTGGGCCTCTTCTAATTAAACTCTGAAATTAACAGCATATTGTTCAGAAACCGATCACTATCACAGTGAAAAGACCCGATTATACCAAGGAATGGTATACAGAAAGGCTCTTGCTTATACTTACTGCTATAACAACCAAGGTCAGATAAATTTGTTAGTTGCCCTCTTGGAGGGTCGAAAGCAGAAAAGCTTAGTCAGGTAACACCTGTACGGAAGAACGGACTGGACACGTGACCCAAACCTGACCAACAGTGTATTTCAACCCATCTGCATAATGCTCAATATAAAAGCTGAGGGATCAAGGGGACAACTCTCTTGCTTCAGGGACCGACGTCTGAGAAAGACCCTGTCTGTTCATCTGTATTTGATCCCGATCCGTGCTTTCCCAACTCCAGATCCGCAATCCAGCTCCTGTCCATCGCCGAGTCCAGTCTGGGACTTTTCCCTGTGCCTGCTGGTGATGCAGTTGTCATCCTGGGAGCTTGATATCATTTTGTATATACTGTATACTTTTTTCCTTTCCCCCCCCCCCCCTTATTTTATTTATTATTTCATTATTTATTAATATTTTCATTAAAGTATTTTAGTTTTTTTCTAAACTCATAAATCTCTATCTCTTCCTCTTTTCTTTTTTAGAGGGGGGAGGGAGGGGCCATCTGTCATTCTGATTGGTCAATCCAGTGAAAACCACAACAAGAGTTAAAAATAAAAAAGCTGCTTAATGGATGTCTTAAACTTTGTAACGTGACATTCTGATGCTTCGGGTACCTTTGCATTCATTTTCTCCCACAGACCAATGGGAAACCATCAGATATTGCTCACAGAACACTTCTTAAAACACTGAAACAAAAACAAAGGGTTCAAAATACTATCAACCAACTTTCTTATCACTATTTAATATGATTCCATGATAATCTACACATTGAAGAATCGATTCTGTCAGAATATTGGGGAACGTACACAGAGGCAGATAATGCAATAGTTGCCATCATGTTTCAGTGCTGTTGTTTTTTTTATTTACAGGAGTCCACCTGAGGTGATAAACTATCAGGCAGCTACAGGACAATAAGCACATTTAACATCCTTTAAAAAATGACAGCTACAACCAATAATAGCTATATTGAGTAAAATTAGGAAAAAGTTAGGATTTTGTTAAATTTTATGCACACCAAGATGTGCAATGTTGCAGTTGGTATGTCCTAGGAAAATCTTTTTTAACTGGGGGAACGTGGAGAAGTGAGCAAGTGGTTGGGTGGTCCTAGTTGCTACTTAGGGTTAAACCATGACATATTGATTTGCAGATGATAATTTTTCAGAATTCATACCAGCATTTATGTCATAAGCCTGAAATTCTGATTCACCAGACTGAGTCTTGTAGGAGTTACTCTTAGCTGTACTGCACGGATGCTGTAGTAGTTTCAGACACCTCATATCAAGAGACTAGTTAAATCTTTGAAGAGGATATAAATGTGTTAGCTGGAGAAAAACATGACTTTAAGCATTAGACAATTCATCCTTGCAACCCTGGGACTGGAGGTGACTATTTTCCCAGTAATTTATCCGAGGAAAAAGGATTTTTTTGGAAATGGAAGGAAGCAAGCTCAGTCAAGTTAGTAAAGTCTGATGTAAAACAGAAAACTGTAAAAAGAAAACATGACTGTCAGTGAGCAATTAATGTTGATGGAACATTTTTATGCTACCATGGTGTCTGCTATGTAGTGGCAACTTCTGAAGCATCACTTCCTCACATAAAGATTACTGAAGTCCTTGCTGCATTCCTGCTAGTTTTATGTATTTTAGCCTACACAAAAGCATCACATCCTGTTCTGTGGTATTTGAATTTGTGGAGTTATATACTTGGAGTATTAAAAGAATATTCAGAAGTGCACAGAAATAAGGTAACATTTTTTTGATTGGTGGATTTGAGACCACCAAGCAATTGCTGGTTTAAAATGGTGTCCCCTCAGTATAAGGCAAATAATCTTTTACTATTGGAAGGGATCTTAAAGATCATCTAGTTCCAGCCCCCCCACCACAGGCAGGGACACGTTCCTCTACAGGTTGTTCAAAGCATCATCCAGCCTGGCCTTAAACATGCTAAAGTGGTACATAGTATCATCACAAAAAGTTTCCTTAGGAACAAAATGAAAAAATTGGGCAGTTGTGTTTTCACATCTCCATTTCTTCATTCCTAACTCCTATTCATTTTTTAAGCTATGCTAATTCATAGTTCATTCAAGCAGTGGTAAAGCAATATAACAAAATGTGTTTTGACTGCTTCTGTTCATCTCAGTCTAAATCAGAGAACTTGGCAAGCATAAATAAAGAAGCCATAGAAAGAAAGAATAAGTTCTTATTGTGACAACTGAAATAATAACTGAAAATGAGTTCTCTGCAGGTTAGTTCCTTTTTAATAATCTTACAACAGGCTTGTAATACCTCAGGTTTCATAATTCTGTACACAGCACACAGTGAGATATTTCTGGCTTAAAATTTTCTGAAGCAATCTTTTACTTCCATTTCTGCTCCAAACTATAGGACAATTTCCACTATGAGAAGCAAAATACAAAGTCTTTGCATAGACAACATTTTTTTTGAAGTGTGGGGAAAAGTGGAGAGGATAAGAAAAGAATAAATAATTGTTCTTATAATCATTCTTCTGCCATCCAGATGCAACTGCTAAGTAGCCTATGGGATTCAAATTCATGTAATAGAAGTGGAGATAAACGATATAGTACCAGTAATATAAACTGGGTGTATTTTACAGGAGAAAAGAAATAGTCATATCTATTGAGTAATCATTTGATTACTGAATTCATAAGATGGAGCTATTTCAGTTGTACTGAGTGAGAAGAAGTAAGAATAATGGATTTGCATTTCATGTGTTGGATTAAGCTTTGAAGATACTGATGCAATGCCTTCTGTCACCCTTCTGGTACCTGTGTACATTTCCTCAAAAAGTAATCACAGAATTTCAATTTCTCTCTAAATGTGCTACATTTATTTCCATTTGCTTTCTTCCTGCGATGAATATTTGTACGATAATTCTGCAAACACATTGGAAAGTCAGCAAGTTTTCTCACTGAATCATTCTTACAGTTTATACTAGGCCTCTGAATGTTGTCTAAGAAATAGCTGTTTGCTACCATATTTGTGTTATACCCTGTGGTTTTAACTGTATAGAAGCATACATTTGTCAGTGATACAGAAGCACCTGAAAATAAGTGGTTGTAGATAATCAGTCTCATTAACACTCCATTTGAACTGCAGGAGCCCAGAAAGCTGCCAGAGTTTCTGGCAGCACCAGTGGCAGTTGACAAACTCATTCAGAATCTACAGGATATGCCAAATTTTGACAACTACTTGAATATAAAAACATTACCTCTAATTTTGACGTCTGTAATGGAGGTATGCCTTAAGAGGCTCTATGTTAGAGTAAGCACCTCCTCTCCACATTAAGAGGGCGCATGGTAGTCATTCATTGCTGTGGCATCTGAAAAAAAATAACACATTTAACAAACACTGTATGTAGAGTTTAATTATTCTTTATAATGTATATTGATTTCATTGATAGGTTGGAGGACAGTATATTTTTGTTTATGTTTAGAGAATCATCAATAAGCCACAGGACAAATAAGTCCTAAACTCTAGCCTTTTTGGCCTATGTTCCTTAAATAACCCAGTAAATCTCAAAGGCAAGGACTGTAAACTAGAAAAAATAAAAAAGAACTTAACTAAACATAGCCACCACTTAGGAGGAAAATTATATTAAGAAAGGACATGGCACATACATAATGAAATTCGAATAATTAGAAAATCTATTCTTATTAAACTTCTGCAGTTTTCTTTAAAGTATAAAAACCATTGATAAGTTCTTTGCTCTCCCTATACTAGGCAGTCAGTGTTTTATAGAATTCAAGCTAAAGTTGAGATTATATCTTCAAGTTATTTTTTACAGAAGTTGCTAAATTTGGACTTCAGAGTGCAGTAGTTTAGTGCAGGAAGTGTTACTGCTGATAGGAGTAGCAGTGAAATTAGCTTAGCCTATAAAGATATTAAAATCTCTACACACACACCTCAACATCAAGGATATCATTAATCGAGTACATTCACTTCTTGGAAATGTTAAGCCACCTTACTCATTTTTACTGGCCTCAACAGCAAAACAAATTATTTATTGATGACTGATACTAGCAGGAATGATATTTCCGTGGAAAGTATCCACATGTAAAATCCTGTGCTTCAGAATGAGTTACCTCCTAGCAACATAAAGATGAGCTAAAATTCCTTAGAACATCAGTATTCTTTCCTTTCACTTAGTTTTGTCTCTATTTGCTGAAAATTTAAACACTCCCATTCCATTTCATAAGTTACATTAAACAAGTTAAAAAGCCTCTGTGTAATTAAGGTTCATACCTGTAAAAACCTTGCCCAGTCTGCATTATTGAGCTGCATTCTTATTGACTAAAATAAAATCTGACTTCACTTTCACAATCTTTTGAATGAAGGGGGAAAAACCCAACCTAACAAAACAAACCACCTTTGCTGTTTGTATTTCTATTGAAATCTGGAAGTGAAGTAGTATTCTAGGGTAGGATTATCATTACTTCCTTAGGCTTCAAAATTATCAAACACACTGTTAAAGCTCACACTTAACATTTGGGGAAACATTTTAACTTTTTGAAGAATAAATAACTCATCAAGTTTTGGTAATTGTTAACATTATTTGAGGTTTTTGTGTGGTTTTTTTTTTTTTGTTTGACTGTCCAGCTGAATAGGTAGGTGCTCAGGAGAAAGATTGTGTTTGATTTAACTTTTGTTTAAAATTTACTTCTGCTGTGATGCTCAAAACCACTTGATTTGTCTGGGGAAATCTTCCCTGGATGATCAGCTACTTGAAAGTACCTATTTCTCTAAAATAATGTCATTGGAAGAGACCTTTTAGTACTTTATGTGAATGAAGGAATGTGCAACCCTAAATCTCATCCTGGAAACCCTGTGAGGTGAGTAACAGGTAAGTAAATGTTATTACTGAGTGTGGGTCCCCATAGGTTTGACAGGAATCAAGAATGATGCTTAACATGTGTGCCCCATGTTTCTTTACTGGCTAAGCTGTTTGTTTGTTTGTTTTGGCCACAGTTGGAATAAGATCTTTAAATGTTCACATCTGAAGTGTTCTATTTTGTCTTTCAGAGGATCCAGTCTCTCTGTAGAAGAAGTAAAAATAAAATACAGTATTTTTTTCACATCACATTTCAGTCAGATTCACATTTTTTACCCTTCTGAACTGATTTTTGAAAACAGAACATTAAAGATGTTTTATGCTTTCACTGTGCCAACTGAAACAAAAACAAATTTGAGCCATTAGCAAGTTACAAGAGACTATCCAGAGAGATTTCACAAGGCTCCTGTCTGTGGAAAAATATTTTCTTTGCTATGTATTCCATGTGTGATCACCAGTCAGTGGCAGACATTCAAAACAGATGTCCACAATGAGCAATCCCACAATTCCTGGTTGGTGTATCTTGATGCATTTATACTGATATGCAACTATTGCCTCAAGAGTGGACCTCAGGTCAAATTTAACACTTCTATACACTGTTTGCTGAATATTCTTAGGGTTTGCTTGGGTCATCTACCTGGGGAAAACCTATACTTTTTCCAGAACTTTAATATATTACTTGCTACCTAGTCCAACAGTTTTCTGTCAGCCTGTTTTCCATTGCAGCTCCTGTATTGGATCCATATCTAGCAGACAAAACAGCCTGGTGTATTTCCTAGGAAGACCTTGACTTCATCTGTCAAGATAACTTGTGCTTTGTAGCTAGCCTGACTTGTTTGCCTACTCATTGAAAGGAAAGAGTAAAATCTTGAGAATGCCAGGAACTCCAAATCGCTCAGGTGATATTTTTGTTTAGGAACTCTGATTCAACTGCCACTTCAAAAGTATCTGTGCTAACTAGTTAAAAGCTAGTTTAAGTAGCCTGTGAGCCAATATTCTTAGGGTATGCCACCAAAATGTCACTGGGGTTGCTTAGAACCTTGAAGTAAGAATTTGATATTATGGGCCTGATCACATCTCATGACTATTGATACAACTTATGTTCAGGGGGTGAGGAGTTGGGTTTTTTTGTATGTTTTTAGATAAAACTATGAGACTATAAGCACTTCAGTAGAACAGATAAATTACCATAATTTGCAGAAATATACCATTGCTAATTTACCCTCCCTTCTTGGCATTTTTTTTCTGCTTCTGTCTTTTCAGTCATTATATAAAAATGTACATATGACATTTTATAGTCAAGACATATTAAGGAAAATTTTATTTTGAATTCTTACTTATATAATATTGTGCCTTGACAAAGTATCACCAGTGAACATGCATTTAAAACTAGTTCCTAACAAGTTAGAAACATACCTTTAGAAACATTACTTCATCTCTTTTATCACCCTTTATCTTATCCCTACACTATACTGAATTCAGTTTCCCCTGCCCTCTTTTACTCTCCTCTGGTGGTGAATAGCCTCTGGAAAATACTGGGTGTGGATAGACTTCCTTGCTCACTAGGGAAGAGAGGAGTTTTCCCATCCCAAGAAGTATTGGTTGTTATTGTTCCTCACACCCTTCTGAATCACATGAAGTAACTCTCGGCTTTTCAATATCAGTCTTTTCAACACAGGACAAGTGAAAAAAAGTACTTAAAATCATGCCCTCTACTACAAGGCACATGGATAAACTCTATCCTTGACATCTGACCATAAATCCTTGATTTCTGTGGGAAATACTTGGGTGTAGTATACACAGTAGATATAAAAAGTATAACTTTTGCCCCTCAGCAAAGTCAATTTATTGTGAGGTTATAGTTTCTTCATGCTTTTGATTAAGTTCTGCATGTTCATCCCTGTTCTTCAGAGGGACTCAGTTGTACAGGCAGATTATATGCAAACTGAATGATACAGAGCTTTTTGCCTGATAAAATAGTCAAATGCTAGATATCTACCATAGAACATAGAGGGGTGTATTGTGTATTTTCATGTGGACAAAGGGGACTCCACCTATTTCCATTTGGGATTTATCACTAGCCTCTCTCACATTCATTCCAAAGATGGAAAATAAATTAGATCATACGAAACTCATAGAAGTTGCTGTTAAAATGGTTTGCTGGTTTGTTTTCAGATCACAGAGTTGTCACAAATATACTGGAGGGAATGCCAATGCCATATTCAGTTGTCTAAAACTAATATTTTCAAAATATAATCATCATCTTTTGATAGTGGAATTACTTGTGATTTGAAATCTACAACAGACACATACTCATGAAAGTTACATATTGTATTCTTCCTGTTGCTAAGAAAGAAACCCCATCCTTTCCTTCCTTTGAACAGGATTTTTCTTTTAAAAATAATTTTCTATATATTTTATACTTGCAATAGATTAAGCACATAGTGGTGGGTTTACAGTAAGGGAAAGAAAATGACATGGATGCAACTATTCCCCCTTTTCTTCACTTTTTCTAGAATACCTGTAGGTTAGGGAGAAAATGGAAACAGTTTAAGAACAGGGTTTTTTTGCCAGAATTTCTATCAAACAGTTTCATACCTGTTTACAAAGTGAGAGGATGATGTAAATAATTTTCTCTGAGTTTAATCTCTGAGCATTCTGAAAACCTCAAGAATTTCTTAAAAAACATTGTATTACACATGGATAAATATTTGCCTTCAATTGTAGAGCAAATCTCTTTCACCAATGTTTGAGCTATAGCACAGTCCCAATGAGAGTGAGACATCAACCAAATTCAGGATTTATAAAGTTAAAAACATAGCAAATTCTACAAATTTGAAGACCCAACTAATATATTGATAGAGATTTAAGTTAATTCTAGACTTTGCATTTTGTAACATTGATTTAATTCCTTACAACTAATTCTTTCCTTGTTCTGTACAGTTCATCAATATTTTCCTGTAAAATACATCCAATTCTAACCATAGCCAAATCTTCTACAAGACATTGAATACACTTAGTCTCTTTAGCATGTGTTCCCTCCAGCCCCCAGTTATTATTATGAAAACTCAACAGTAAATACTTTATTGTATGAAAGTACTTACATTTTAAATTGGAAAGTGTGATAAATCCTCCAAGATTTGAAGGTAAATTGTTATCAGGAACTGAGTAGATGGTAGAATCATGTCCATAACTGGGATGAAAAGTAGCACACATATATACTGTGAGAGAACAGATTCTAAGTAACAAAGGGGAAAAAATTGATTCCATAATAAAAACAGTTGCAGAGGCCCAGGGTAAATACAAACCAAGTGTGATCTTATTCAAACATCACAGTTTTGCTATTCTCAGAAAAAGTAGTTCTTGTTTATGAACTAAAGATACTGATCTATGCTAGGCTAATTCTAATATTTGGAAACATACTTCCAAGTTGTGTTTTATAAAGCTCTCCCACACAGTCAAAAGACAACCTACCATCCCCTCAAGTTCTCATTTAATAATTACAAATTATCTGTCTCTTCTGATTCAGTTCACATTCTCCCCATTTTCCCATACTTAACATTAACTGAAGTTGACTTACAGAAAATGAATGCTTTGATCACTCACTCATCTAATTTAAGCAATAAACAGCACTTTTGATAGCTAACATGCGAAAAATACCACTGTAAGTGAAACCCACCCTTTGAACTTTAGCACACATTGCTACTTGCTCACTTTTATTTTCCCAGGGGTTTGTAGACTTTTTTGTTATGACGAAAGCAGTACTGAAGAACTGTGACTTCCAGTTATTATTTCAGAAGGTGTGTCGGAACAAAGCCGGACATGGAAACTTTAGCCTTTTGCGAGGATGGAGAGGGAAGGGGTGTTATTTTTTTCTAAGGTGAGAATCAGGTCTCAAACAATAAACTTTACACAGGAAAAATTATTCATCTCTGATACTATTCCAGGGAAAGGGAGTGCTAAGCCTGAACGTGCTAGAGGAAGTTTTACATATCTCATTGACCTCCAACACTCTTATGAGAAAGTCTCATTCAAAAATCTTGCTTGCTGGCTCATTTACTTTTTTCTGGAGGAACTTGGAAAAGGATCCACTAGCATTGTTTATTAGGAAGAGTTTTATTCCAAAGGAAAAGGCAAAACAGGTTTTACCTATTGAAATTTCCTATGCCAAAAAGCTCAAACCCTGACTTGTCATGTTGCCTCAGGGAAGAAAAATTGCACTCCCTACCCTCCAGTAAAGGATGCACTAGCAATTGTCCTATTCAAGTACGTGTGAATATATATGTAGTAACATGAAAAAGAGATCTTTTAATGGACAATGTTCCTGTATTCCTAAAATCCAAGTCCTTCATATTTTTTATGTAATTCCTCTTTCTTTTGAAGAAGTTTAGAGATGACTAACAAAAGTACGCAGTCTAAGTCCAAACTTACATTAGCATTTAGTATTCTAATGTCCATAAAAATCCATAGCAACTAGGTACTAAAATAACTGTCAGTCTGAGCTTAAATAACTCACCAAAGAGTTAGAAAGGAAGCCTGTGGCAGAACAAGGAACCAATTCCAAGCCTCCAAAAACCAGTATCTCATGTACATTTCTTTCAGTAGTAGTTTTAATTTAAGCAGCTGCTTGGCCTAATTGTCTCTTTCCTATCTCCATCCCTTGCAAACATGACTTTTTCTCTTATGCCAGTCTAAATATTATTGTGGTACTTGGCAAACTAGATTTTAAATCAAGGAACAGACACCTGATGATATGATCCATATATGATCCAGGACCAGATATAAAATGCTGCTAAATCAAAGCCACTCTAAGAAAGACTATAATAGATGATAGTTGTTTTAAAAGAGACAGATGTAAAGGCAATTCTAATGAAAAAGCAATGAGACTATGGAAATATTCTTCACCTGTTTTAGAGCAATTTTTGATATAATAAAGTGATCAACCCCCCCTCCCAAAAAAAACCCTAACCAGTTCATTGAGTAGATTTGGAAAGAGTGGAGTTACAAAAACATGATCTACTTTTACTATGATAGGGCTGCCTAAACTAATTTGAGGAGTTCCAACCATGTATCTCAATTTAGATTATCACCTTCAAAAGTTGTGTAATCATGTTTGCCCTATTTATAACTGAAGAAACAACAAGTTTTATAAATTATGACTAACACTACATTTGGGCACTTCAAAATCTCTCTTTCCATTTCCATTCCTTTTTTACAGTCTCAGTTGCTTGGTCTACTGCCTACTTTGTTTGCACCAGTTGCTGTCTTTAAATGTCTTTCCTGCCCTCCTTCAGCATTCTCTCCATCCTCCCCAAGAGATAATTATCTTATTGGAAAGTGAACCAATAGTATTGAAATGAATACTTTCAAAGATTCACAAGGGTCAATATGACCTGAATCAAAAGGACCAATTTGATCACTCCCAAAAATATTTGTTACATGCTCACACTGCTGAGATACAGTTTTTCATCAACATTAGGAACCTTCTGTCTACCAGGTTATACAACTGAAGGTATGTCTTAACATTCCCAATCTACCTGCACCCTCTGCAACAGTCCAGACTAAGCAAAACTTTACAATATTATTAACCACTAGTTTTGAAAGAGAACTTTATTTTTTTGCATCAAAACTATGTGGTAGAATTTAACACAGATCCAGAGAAAGACACACAAAAGTAAATGAACAAAAACACGTCAGACTGTCAATCAATCAAAGCCAGTCAAACAACAGTTGCAATGCTGCCACCACAGCATTAATCATATAACACTTAATCAAATCCACTGTAGAAGAATTCTGAAGCTGATTTTAAATTAAACTGCACAGGGAATATAACTACGTTTTGGACTATATGAGGTATAGGCTTACACCCATATTCAACTGCATACTTTCTCTAAAATATTAATTTTATAATTGTTTTCTATTGCATAATCTAGGAAACACACATAGGTAAGATAGCAGACCAAAACTTTTGTTTTCTAAACACAGTCGTGCAGATTTATAGAAGAAGTTTAGCCGGCAATAGTGTGAAATGCTTTCACATCCACTCATGTGGCTTTTGGTTATTTGTCACTAGCAATGAATCTAACTATTCAAAGTTAGCAACAAAACCCCCAAAACAGGACTTTTCTCTTTCCTTTCCTGGCCTTAACATGCAAGGTTCTTAAATTCAGTTCGTCTGTATAACTACCCCATAAAAAGTAAAGCTGTTGCTTTGCTATGATATTAGATAATTAGAAAAAGATTGTTTAGTTATTGGTTTGTTTGCTTGTTTGTTTTTTCCTTGGTTTCTTCCCCATATCTGATCTTTACTGACAAATTTGTCACTCACTTTAGCTTTCTGTATGACACTGTAAAATTTCCTTAACTAACCATTTCTTAACTTTCAGAACAGATTTCTTAATGTAAAGGATTTGATAACCAAAAAAGTACTAAAAAATTAAATTGATTTTGGTATGATGCTATATCATAAATTGACTTGGCCACAATTAAACAAAATTGCATCTCTGACAAACTGGCTATCAAATGCTGATTAGGTACCAGTTTCATTCTTCTTAGGCAAAACAGGACATATCGTAGCAGCCTTTAGGCCTACATTATTTCATTTGTATAATAGCATGGCTATAAAGTCTACCAGAAGAAATAGGACAATTGGTATTACAGTTTGATTTTCAATTGCTGAAAATTAGTTACATTACTGAGAGCATTATGATGATAATTTTCCTCTGGGTCAGACAGGTTTTTCAAGGAAGTAGAACTGTAAAACAGCTATCCCTAACATCATTAATAAATCAAAGTAACTATTTAACTCAGTTTCTTCCTTGGAAGAATTATTTTCTCTGTGCTGCACATATTCTCACATCTTTCAGCGTGTAATATTCAGTCATCTCAGAAGCCGATGCACTTTATTTCCTTCTTTTCTTTTTGCAGGATGAATATTTCATGCCTGCTGAAAAAGTTTGGTAAAAACAACCACAAACCCTCTGCACCTGCTTAGCACAAAGGGTAGGAATCACTAAGAAACCAGTGACAGATATAAGCTTATTAGCAAGAACCTGCACCGTGGCATAGAATAAGGATCCTGAACATTCCTGCCCTGTGTCTGACAACTAACACCCAGAAAAGATAGCAGCCAGCTGGAGGTAAGAGGATGACATAGTTCTAAAAATGCCCCAATCTTTTGCCAACCCAAGCTAAAGCACAGCGTGTGAGCATATGTGAGGTATCCAGGGAATAGTCTGCTGGATAGATCTGGATTCCTGATACCACCCCAGAGTATTTAAAACAGGCAAGAACATGAAATAGTCTGGCCCACTATACATGCAGTGACTGCATCCACAGCTAAATAACAGAGGGCATAAAAACGTACCTCAGATTTTCTGCCAGCTAATAACTGACATATTATTCCATCTTGTGTTTTCCTCAGGGCATTGGCACTTCATTTGTCAAAGGCAGCCCTGTTTTATAACCAGTATGTTGAATGTCCAAACTTTTCCACACACATATATCCTAGAAAAGTAAGAAGAGGCTTCCCCTGTAGGTAAACTTTCCTAAATGAATAAACTAAAGCTTGAGATAACACACAAGAGTTTGGACTCTTAGCCAGGTATCAGACTATATTAGATGTTAAAAGGCTCAGGAAAATGTGTATTTTGTGTTAGATGTGGTAAACAACAGAGAAAAATTTCTGGCTGCAAGAAACAGTCTCACAGCTCTGTACACAACAGGGAGATGATACAAAACTAGGAGGGGTGGCTGACCATCCCAGAAGGCTGTGCCATCATCCAGTGAGACCCAGACATGCTGGAGAGTTGGTCAGAGAGAAACCTAATGAAATTCAACAAGGACAAGTGTAGGGTGCTGCACCTGGGGAGAAATAACGCCCTGCACCAGTACAGGTTGGGGGATCACCTGCTGGAGAGCAGCTCTGAGGAAAAAATCTGGGGATTCCTGGTAGACAACAGGATGACCATGAGCCAGCAATGTGCCCTTGTGGCCAAGAAGGCAAATGGCATCCTGGGGTGCATCAAGAAGAGCATGGCTAGCAGGTCAAAGGAGGTTATCCTGCCCCTCTACTCTGCCCTGGTGAGACCCCATCTGGAGTACTGTGTCCAGTTCTGGGCTCCCCACTTCAAGAAGGACAGGGAACTGCTGGAGAGGGTACAGCAAAGGGCCACAAAGATGATTAGGGGCCTGGAACACCTCTCTTAAGAAGAGAGGCTGAGGACTTGCGTCTTTTTAGCCTGGTGAAGAGAAGACTTAGGGGGGATCTAATCAAGGGATACAAATACCTCAAGGGAGGGTGACGGGAGGACGGGGCTGGTCTTTTTTCAGTGGTGCCCAGTGACAGGACAAGAGGAAATGGGCACAAACTTGAACATAAGAAGTTACACCTAAGCGTGAGGAGGAACTCCTTTACTGTGAGAGTGGTAAAGCACTGGAACAAGCTGCCCAGAGGTGGTGGAGTCTCCTTCCTTGGAGACATTCAAAATCCGCCTGGACAAGTTCCTGTGCAACCTGCTCTAGGTAGACCCGCTTTGGCAGGGGGGTTGGACTAGATGATCTCCAGAGGTCCCTTCCAACCCCATATGATTCTATTAAGACAGTAAAGAAAGATTCTCATGAAAATAATTAGAAGAAAGAGGAAAATCACAGGTCATCACTTGCAGAAAGGATATTTCCTTAGTGTTAAACATGATAATATAAGTGATGGTAGTGAGGAGGATTGTATTGTTTTCCCTCAGGGGCAGATTTAAAAATGAGTAAAGCAGTGGCCTTATGAGCAGCAAGAACCTCAGGAGAGAGACCAGAAAGCTGACACATCCTTCAGATAATATGGTTGAAGGATTTTGACCAATGGTTAATGGCAAAGTTCTACCAAATCACATCAGAAGATTAGGACCCTGCAATCAGAGTTGAAAAACAGGAGCGTGATCACACGTATTTTACGTGTGTTTAAGAAGGAAAATAGGGAAAATATTAAAGATATAAAGGGGGAAAATGGCAATAGTCACAGTTTAAACATTTTTACAGTACTCCATACTTCACCAACACTCATCTTAACAGAAATATCGATCAAATGCTGGTTACTAATTTTTGGTTCTAAAGGTAAATATTGGGGTGGAGTATTAGCATAGCATCTAGTTCCAGCTAGGACCTGCTCGAGTAGGTATTCAGAAATTTGAGATATCCTACCTTTCCAGTGCAAGGATATCTGTGTTTTAAGTCAGAAAGGGGGGAAAGGGTGGAGAAAACAGCAATAAGAAATTAATTTCTCCAATACTAAAAGCAGAGGCAGACCATTCTAGCTTTGCATACTGAAAGAAGAAAGGCTACATCTCAAATCTTCCTGAGAAGATGTAGAGTTGTTCTTTTCCATCAGCTGAAGGTTCCTCAGAACATTTCATGGTCAACTATGAAACAGCCAAAGAGACAAGAGCTCCTATTTAATAGGAGAAAGCAACAGTTTTAGGGTACAGAGATACAGGCATGCCATAGTTGTAAGAACAGTGAATCCAAATATGAAGTTTGGAAGCAGTAAAACAAAGGCAGCCAGAAAGGACTAGTGAATCATAGTTAGTTAAATTAATTTATTTGTTACACTTGTTACAGCAGCAACTTGAAGGCTCAGAGCTTTACATGAGCCTACAGTATGTAACAGAAGATCTACGGGGCAAGGACCAGCCATATTAAGATTTGTACATTCATGTGCATTTGTCTGCTGAATAAAAAGATATTCATCTTTCTTGTTTGGCTGTTCAGTAACTTCTTATGGCTCCTGAACAATTGTTGCCTCTCCCAGTTGATGCTGTGTGCACCACAAATATGTGCAACACTTTGCTGTTACTTAGGGATTAAAATATGTTAGTTCAGACATGATTCTGCTTCCTCCACAGCTGCAAGTAAGATTTTTCCATTAGCTTTTTTGCTGCACGAGTGATGGTTTTAATATTGTTACCACACTGTAAACACCCAGCCTGCAAAACAGAAGGATGACTAAAATGGTGACAACAGCTCTTTGCAATGAGAAGTAAAGAAAATACTACATCTGGAAGAACATGATAAAAACATTCCTCTTAAGGAACTCTCAAAGAACATAAAAGTTAACAGCCAGGACAAGAGAGATTTTAATTATCAAGTGTGATTGATTGTCTTTATTTGTAATGTCTGATTTTTAAGGGGGTTTTTAGGTGATTATGTCTACACCTCTTAACATATGGATCAGTAGTTCAGTACCTACTTTCATGTTTAAAAAAGACATTTTGCTTTTTAAAAAATATTTTAATAAATCAAAACTTAGAAAAAATAGTGCTTTCAGAGATTTGTGTCTTGAAAATCTTAAAAATCTCAAAAATCTCAAATTTTCAGGAAAAAAAATGGTCTTCGTGTAGATTTTAAAAGCCAGCTGAAGGACTGGCTTTTCACAGCACACCAATACCAGCACTTACAAAGAAAGATATGCATGTTTCCTAAACATTAACTACCTTCACACCTGTCTTACCACAAGTCAGTGTTCCTCCTATACTGACACCTTTGAAACCGTGCCATGTCAGTGAGCTACAGTTCATCTCAGACAAGTGTTAGTGTTAACTTTTGCTAGCTTGTGTCTTTTGTAAAAGCAGTGGGAATGTTTTGTAGGTTCATACCTGAAGTATGAGACATGGCAGCTTTTCAAAGAACTAGCAGTCAGGGCACAAAATTCCTTTTCTAAGTGAAAATCTGAGAGGGTGGGAAATTGTTTCATATAGGAAAAAGACTTCAACATTTCTTAGGACAAGAATCCTCAAATGCTGTTTACAGAAACTGATGCAATATTTTTGCTTGGCTTTTCAAAACAAACTCAAGGTGTTGTTCCACCAAGCTCTCTGAACCCTGACAGCCCCAGCAGCCAAGCAGTTGAGACTCATCCCATGGCTGGAAATCTGGCTCCAGACAGGCAAACTGTCAGTGAGGTAGGCAAGTTTCCATGGAAACCTGCCTAGTTTCTGTCAAGAGTAACTAAGAAAAACCAACTTGTTCCCACAGAATGTTTTGATGATATTGATTCAGCATTTTTTCCAAACGGTTCTACTAATAAACTACCTGGACTTATATC
Source organism: Calidris pugnax (assembly GCF_001431845.1). Classification (NCBI taxonomy): domain Eukaryota; kingdom Metazoa; phylum Chordata; class Aves; order Charadriiformes; family Scolopacidae; genus Calidris; species Calidris pugnax. Next base: position 10,142,288 of record NW_015090805.1, on the reverse strand, counting down.
TGGGAGCTAGTTTTGAAAGAGTGACTTCATACAGAGTAACACATCAGGATCTCAAAGAAAGTGAATGAGTCTGCTACTGACTTTCTTATCAGGAGTTTATCTCCCAAGGCATCATTCTTTCCATGTGGGTAAAACCCTGACAATCTCCTACATGTACATATATAATGTGTATGCAAGTGTGTATGTACACACACTTACTTAAAGTGGCACAAACCCACAAATCCCACCCTAAAGAGTAAACTCTCTAGTCCTGATTTTCAGCATTACATTTACTCATGTATTACTATTAATTCATGAAACCTCTAAAGAGGTTTCTGAGCCTTGGTGAAATAGACATTTACAATTCTATTATTAACAAGTTATTTGAAGAGCTTTCTTTTTCTTCTGGAAGACCAGTCAAATATTCTAGCACACTGTTCCATGGTAGACCTTTTAAAGGGTATAGCAAAACAGACACACGGGTGATAGGATAAAAAAAATCAGACAGAGATCTCAGTGTTTCACCAAAGCATTAGTAAATTCAAGATTATGTATAGTGAAGTAGGGGAAGGTGCACAGAGTGCAATAAGAGATTAGTACACTAGCACTTGAAGTTACATTACCTTAGTAAGTAGTCTTTTCTGCGACGAAACACAGGGCAGCAGCAGATGATAGCACACATTTATCACTAGAAGACACCAGAACTACATTTTGTCGGCTGAAAATGTAGGCTGTTTGTATACCCTTTAAAAGGAAAGCATGTAATAGCAGTAATATGATTTGTTCCTCAATTACAAGTAATTTATATGCTTGAACCTCACAGATGGAGACCTCAAAACATACAGCCTCTCTCACAGTCAGGCCTTCCTACATTCATTTGTATGCCTTGCAGGAGGGATTACAAAACTACCATACAGACATGATTTCTCACAGGTCTGCAATCTACAGATCTTTATCTTTCAGTGTTCCAGTATGGATCTCTTTCCACAGTGCTTTTTGTTTGTTTGTTTCTCTTTGGGGGTGGGGTGATGGGAGGTAAAATTAGATTTTACCACCAAGCAATTTACTCCTTCTGCACCTGAGAACCTTCAGGGCATATTCTATAACATATTGCTTCCAAAGTGCTAGCTTTAGTTTAGATAAAAAAGAGGAGGGGCATGTACGGCTAGCAGTCTTTGTGCATTTCTAATAATGAAAGAATCCAAACTAACTTGAAGATTACATATTATGTGTTTTACTTTTTTCTGCTAGTAAAATTTTGTTGAGATTCTACTTACTCTTGATGAATTAGAAAGGATTCGTGGTTTTGTCTGAATTAAGAAGTGTTAAAAAAATTGATGTGAGTCTTTGAGAGCAACTTTTCTGGAAAGGCAGCATTATACAATTAGATCAGAATTCTTACATGGTGTTTCCCACTTAGGAATTTGCAGAAATAACAGCCTCTTTAGAACCTTAATAACTTTCAGAAATACGGATAGCTATACTTCAATTGTCACAGCAAACACTAGAACTAAAATTTCTTTCAAATATAAAGCTAATTTGTCTAATGGTACTGCATACCTAATTACTGTAGATCTAATTACTGTTAATTTAAAAAAAACCAAACATTAAAGACAAAAGTATTAACAGTCAAGATCAATTACATACAATAAAGGGACATAGAACAGTGCAAGATAATGTAAATAAACAAGCTGGACACTGTTGTGTGGCCAATGAACTATTGCATCATTACGAAATATCAGAAAAACTGGAACAGAAGATAAAATTCTGCCAGAGCGTGTACTTAAAGACTTGGCAGTAGCTTCATTTCATTTCATTACTATTCTTAATCACATAAAAAAGGATCCAAAACAGCAGGATATAATCTTTATCATATCTGACGTCAGTAACTTAAAGCAGATAATGAGATATTTCTTGGTATCTCATCCCCTTAAGGCCTTCTCAGTTCAGAGCAAAGGATTCTTTGAATATCAAACCTAACAAAGACTTCATTAAGATTTGGATAGGTGCTGGAAATGAGGTTGTCATTTTTTAGCCAAGGAATTACAGTTTTTTCCTATATAAAAATGGGGCTTAAAGTTGAAAAAGGAAGTAACAAGATTACTTTGGCACACAGGATTACAAGCCTGTTTCTTCTCTTTCAGACTGTAGCACTACCAGTTTTATTTGAGCATGTGAGTTATGATACTCCCTAGTGACTTAACTGTACCAATGTTTATCATGCTAGCTACCCTCTCTAGGTAAATAGTCTGTATATAGACAAATCACTCAACAGCAATGCATTACATCTTCAGGCTGATTCTAAGGTCAGTGATTCCTGTGTGGTTTGTTCTATTGTAGTCTGTCTTCCAACCAGGTAAAATAAGCTTTTCTCCTCTTTTTAAAACTTCCCATACAATTTTCTACATAATGATATTTCTACTCATCCTCCTAGAAAGCTCTAACTCTTTTACTACTATGGACTTTACCTCAAAAGATTCCTCTTCTGCTAGTCCTTCATGTTACGAAAAGTGCAGCAAGCTCACTCTCTTAATTAATATTAAAAAATAAATAGAAAAAAAATAAACAACCAAAATCCCTTGAACACCTATCACCTGGAAAGGCAATTAAATAGCTACAGGCTTGTCTGATTCCCAGTACTATAATGAACCAGACTTAGGATCATAGGGTAATGTAGGTTCAAAGGGACCTTTGCAAGTCACCTAGTCCAAATTCCTGCTCAATGCAAGCTCCTCTTGTATATGATGGTTTTAAACTAATTTCAAGACTGTTTATATCTAGAGTTTCCATAAATAATAGGTCTAGACTGTACACGTGGTCTAAAATCCAAACAAAGGGAAGTGAAGATATTAAGTTCTTTAACTGTATAGTTGTTTACACTGACTATTGTTTACATACGGACTTCATACAATCTATGCAGAATAGTGTTTTCTTGTCATCATTATTGAGATTTTGTGCCTGAAATGGATTTTTTTTTCTTATGATCATGCTGCAAAGATATTTCTGTACATAGCATCTGGTTGGAACATTATATTATTTCAATGTCAAGAAAATATGTACTCTTTCATTTTTCAGCAGGTTGCAAAACAGCTGTATCTTACAAAATACCAAGTGGTAGCAAGCAAGAAATGAGAAAGAGAGAAAAAGAAACATTTTTTTTAAAACATCATGAAAACTAATTGCAGCAGCTTGTAAGTGCCACCATACAAATTTTCTCACACTTGCCCTTTTGTCATCCCTTGGATTGGTTAACAGTTTCTATTACTTCCAAACTAATCAGTCAACAAAGGTATGTGTTAAGGATTTCTGCTAAGCACATGTTGTTTTGTTTGAATATAAGTGAGATATGTTATGGCCCTAAAATCTGCAACTAGTAGTGAATTTAGTTTTACTCCCAGTTATATTTAAAGCAACTTTATATGCTCTTTTTTTTTTTTTAATTTACCAATATTTTCACCTGCTCATGATTAAACTTCACTTGCCTTCCTCCAGATTTGGTATTGACTTAAGGACTCCAGAATATTTCAAGTTGTTCTCCATCTTCAGTAAAATGCTTTGTCTGTTGACATATGTGATGCACAACAGTTTTACTTCCTGCTCATCTGCATGAAGTCCATGAGACCTGATTCCATCTGTTGTGTATTATAGCCTGACAGAAGGATGTGTTGAGAAAGAACTACAAAGACTTTTAAAATACTTTCTAAATACCGGGGAGAGAGGAATTAAAAATTTACTTCAGATAACAGCATGCATTAACTCTTATTATTTAGCCTTAATCTTGCCATGATTTACAATACTAGAAGTACTTGTAAAGTATGTACAAGAAAGTGAAGGGGCCTCTATCAGTTAGTTACACAACACACAAGGACAGCACAACCTAGCAGTAGTATAGTTTCAATGGATATTTTTCAAATGTAAGGTTCAAACTAGAGTCATTTTACATGCATTCCAACTTCCTTCTCCTCTTCTTAAATCTAAAAGTCCCCTTTATCTCTCTAGCATAAAGCACAAAGATTCATAGACACAGAATGTTGTCCCATAATGTATGTATGATTACATTTTAATATCTCTCATGTTACTTCTGGACTTCCTGTTTTCCAGTCCTTTTTTCACCTCACTCTCCCCCAAACATTGGATTAACTCAATACCTTAGAATGGAAATTACATTATGAGTTTAGTGAAAAAATACACAATTAATTCCTTCCACTGATCCATTTGATAACTATGAAACACAGATGATCTTTTGCTCTCTCTGTTGGACATGTCTGAACAATGTTAATCAAGCAGTTGAAATTAGAAAAGTATAGGGAGAAAACATATAATCTTGTTATCTATAAATGTAAATTATGGAAAGATCAAAAAATATCTCTTTGAAGAACATGTTTTTTATCCAACTCAGCAAGATGCAAAAGTTAAGAATAGGTGTACTGTTTCAGTTGTGTATATTTCCACACTTTTCCATGACATACAGAAAGATGGTCTAGTGGAAGTGCCAGATATCAATATTTCAAGAAGAAAGATACAAACATGTAGCTGTTACCTACTATGAAAACCAACATATTTATTTGTCAATCTGTTTATATTTGCTATGTATGCTTAGACAGATATTTATAAAACCAGAGAATAACAAAAGGGATTTTTTAATGCTCAAAGGCATACTTCTGTGGTATATACTATGGTGTTTTTTAATCACAGACCAAACTTTTTCAAACCCAAAAACTAAACTGGATTAATTAGTAGTCAAAATGGGAAATATTTTTCAACTCATAATTGAAAATCTATGTCTCACAATTACAAGCTCCTCACTCTAGCCCTGGGCAGAAAGCTATTATAGAATGCGTTAATCTCAGAATTAGTTTTCTAAAATTTAACTGAAAATCTGTTTTAGATGTAGTAGCAATGACCATCAGTTATGGTGCTGGTAAGGCTAGCATTCTCCTCTAATACAGAAAGAATATTTTTAATTACAGTTCACAGTACTTTGCATGGAAGTTTAAGAATTAATAGTTATTTCACAAGCAAGAAAACTGAGGGAAGAATGCTTATTTGTTAAATAAAGGTCATACAAATGCAGTAGAACCAGTTCAGATCAGATGAAACTATACTTTTTTTTCTCATGTATTAAATTATGTTTAAGATGAAAAAGATGATGTTATATATGTATATATAGCAGCAATCTAAAGGATTAGATTGCTCTCTCTAGGAACCTCTAAAGGAACCATTCAGGTTACAATGCACTAACAATACACAAGCTTTCAGACTGGTTAGATATGCATATACAGACAAGTCCCTGACAAGTTGAAATTCAGTTAGTGATAAACTCTGAACTGTCGCTAATATTACTGCTATAATAAAAATTTCTCCTGAAGAAAAACTAGGCTAGAACATAATATTACATTTAGTATTATGCCTTCCCCCAGAAAATTCCAGCTAATCAGAACATCTGAAAGAAAGAAGAAAAAAAGAAGCAGCTAGTATTTGCAGACCTAGGAGATCCTATTTAATTAATTGGTAGTGTATTTAATTACTCTGCAATTTACACAAAAGATACGTCACTTTTGAATCTCCTTTATCCATTTTCATTACTCCACTGATGGAAAAGGACTCCTCTTTCATTCTTTTCTTATCCTAACTCCAGACTTGCTTTCACCCTGTTCCCTGTGCTTGGAATATCCTTGGTAACCACTAAAACCCAAGACAGTAGAACTGAATGCCAAAAAGTTCTTTTTCAGTCCAAAAGCATTTTTCCTGAGCTTAAGTATCTGAGCAGTTATTGATTTTAGTGGGCCTTTCAGAATACTTAAATACTTTGGTCAAACTGATATCAGTCTGCACTATTTTACACGGGACAAGAACATAGAGGATCAAGAAAGAAATGATGGGATTTCTGTACAATGATGGAAGGAGACAAACAACTAAATATACACGTATTAAATCTTGGCATCAATTTCATACTTTCTAAGATGGAAGTAACATGGGAAATAATTATTCTAGTGATAAGATTTAATCCAGAATCTGACATTGGAAGAGAGATTACTGGCTGACTTCTAAGACACTGAAAAGTATTAGTGTTTCTATGCTAGAATTGAATAGAAACATGCTATGAAGGAGATAAAGCCTCCTTCCCTAATCTGAATGTTTTGGTATTACGTTTAGTTGGTAACCATGAGCTGAGGTTATTCAGGCTGTTAATATTGGCTATGCTGATATTTTCTTTAATTTTAGTGATTTCATCTGTAGGAAATGCAACTAAATAACAGTCACACTTGTGTCTTACAGTTGTACCCTTCCTCCCCTTTTTTAGTGTTTAATGAAATATTTGAATAAGTCAGCAACTGCTCTAACATACACAAAATATAGGCTAAACAGAGATGGAACCTTTAGATTGAGCTCACCACCACCTGCTGGCCTCCACACTCGTGGAAATTTTTGTGAGGCTGTAGCTTACTAAAATTCAGCTAATGTCACATAATACATGAAAACCATTTACTAAAAGGAGGGGAATCAGGAAAGAAAACTAAAATCCTTTACAAAAGTTCCCTTTGCATGCATCCTTCTCTGTAAGCATCACTTTTGAAAGGAAGAAAAACAAGAAAAAAAAAAAATCTCTAATGCTCTTTATTCCTCTTGGGAGGTAGCTGTATTTGCCTCTAAATTGCTAGCTGAAAAACTCTTCTGGCACCTGTGCATTGTTTCCTCACACAGTGACAGCAGCTGCTCTGTCAGATCCCTGGAGAACTAGAAGTTCTTTTGCAGAGCCTTCAACTTAAAAAACAGGCCTTATCATGGGTTAATGGAAAAAAACCAAGGACTGTAAATGGAATTCTTAAAAACTGTGAAACAGGAACAATTATTCTCTTTCTCCCCCTCCTTCTCTCTACTTCTCTCTTTCTTTTCCCCATCCCTTCCCTCTCTCCATCCCTCCCTACCCCCTTACTTCCCTGACACCATTTTCACCAAAATATTTTAACATTTGGAAATCAATCATAAATGCATAGCAAAAAATAAGATTACTTTTTTTCTATTTATGAGTGATCATCAAATGATGTGAGTTTTTATTTGCAACTTGATGAAAATATATCCTATTAGGAAAGGATAGACTTCCTAGCCAATGAGGTGATTTTGATGGCAAAGAACAACTCACACAGATACTTGATGAAAACAATCATATTAATGTGTTAATGCGTTTTATTTAGTCTTCTCTCTTTGTATTTGGAATACATTCACACTCTTTTAATATATTATTGTATTTTCATATTGCACTTGGAAAAGGGGATAAATTTTGATCACTTAGAATCACAGAATCATGGAATACCTAAAGTTGGAAGGGATCCATAAGGATCGTTGAGTCCAACTCCCTGCTCTTCTCAGAACTACCTAAAACTAAATCATATGACTAGAGACCATCATCCAGATGCTGCTTGAACTTTATAAGTTATACATATATCATGTATATATTATACAGTTCTTATATTTGTAGCCTGAAAGTTCACAAAACACTAAGGGAAAAATTCTGGAGGTAGCGGATTCAGGATAAGGTTTCCTAACTAGTGATCTTTCTTCAGAGTGGAAGCATTGGTATGCAGGGGCTTCAAATATCTTCACTATTAAAAATCTAGAAAGCTGAACACTGAACTTTTCATCTCAGGAAACAAGCTGATCTGTTTCCCTTCAGGTTTTATAAAGTTCAGGAAGAAATTTCTGCAGGCCTAACCTTTCTGATCCCAAAAGCAGACAGCTGTCACATAGACTGATGGGTATATACATAGTTATTCTGCAGCTGGAGTACACAAACACTTTCTTGTCCAAACCTCCAGCTATTTGGATTCACTAAAACATTGATCTGACCTTCATAAAGCCCATTTGGATAACTTTTCCAGTGTATAAATACTAACCCAGAGTATACTGAAATGTGAAGAATGGGATTTTCCTGTATACGTTAGCTTCCCAAACCAGCCCTACATTCCTAAATCTCAGAGATTCATCTTCCCTTCCCCCACATTCCCTATTCCTACCACTCACTCACAATGGCCAGTAAATTCAGGAATGTCTGGTAATCTGCCAGACACTGGAACATCTGGGAACTGGAACATCATTGCAGTGTATGCTTGTATGCTGAGTGGATGGGACGAAAGTTCAGAGCCCAGGGGAATCCCCTCACACACTCCCACACCACCATGATGGGGCTTTCTGGAAGCGTAGAATCATAGAATTGCCCAGGTTGGAAAAGACCTTTCACATCATCTAGTCCAACCAACAAGCTAACACTGGCAAAAACTGTCACTAAACCATGTCGCTAGGTGCCACGTCTACCCATCTTTTAAATACTCCAGGGATGACAATTCCACCACTTACCTGGGCAGCCTGTTCCAATGCTTGATAACCCTTTTGGTGTAGAAATTTTTCCTAATATCCAATCTAAACCTACCCTGGTGCAACTTGAGGCAATTTTCTCTTGTCCTATTGCTTGGGAGAAGAGACCAACCCCCACCTCTCTAGAAGCTCCAGGTAGCTGTAGAGAGTGATGAGGTAGTTGGAGAGAGTGGTAAGGTTTCCCCTGAGATTCCTTTTCTCCAGGCTGAACAATCCCAGTTGCCTCAGCTACTCCTCATAAGACGTGTGCTCTAGACCCCCCCACACCTTCTGGAATCTTCCTTCGGGAGATCCCCTCCCTCCACCCAGCCAGTCTCAGCCAATGGACTTTGTGCTGGCACTGCTCCCTCCCTGACTGCTGCATTTAAACCCCTCCAATGGCTCCTTGGCTCCCTGAGACGGGGTGCCGTTGGGCTCTCTCCACTCCCAGCGCTGACAGCACCAGAGGGATGGCAAACTACTGAGGAGAGAGGTGGGTCTCGGCTACAATGGCCACCTGGGGGCTACTTTGGGACCTGCCCAAGTGGAAAGGAGGCCCCAGAATGATGGTGTACACCGGCAGACATGGGTGCCACCAGCTGGAGCAACAGAAAGCCCTCAGGATCCTGTAACCAGGCTCAATAAATCACCCTGCATGGACACTAGCAGGTGCTGGGTTATTGTGAGTGCACAGGTGTTAAAGCATTGGCAGATGTTTATAATGTTAAGATTGCCTGAGAGCGTCAATGCTAAAAGCTCACCTCTGATTAACAGCTCATCAGTGCCAAACAAGTATGCAAAATGATGAATGCTTATGAAACCCCAAATCATGGGAAATTGCGTCTGACTATAATTGCAATCTGTTATTCACACGCCTACAGAATGCGAGTGCTGGCTGTATAGAGGAAAACAGCAGGAAAATATTGCCCAGTTGTTAAAAACAGTCCTATGGCCATGCTACGCTGCCCTCTGCCCTGTAGACAGAGCTGTCTTTCAGAGGAGAGGCTGGGGCACTCAGACAGACCCAGTACTTTGGACTGTGTAAGTTCCCAGTGCATAATACATGCAGAGAGGAAGACAAGCAATTTGAGATGCTGTGCAGTACTCTGAAAGATAAACGTGGGCAGTGGATTTATTAACTGGCTTTCTTCTCTGAAAACTGTTGGCTTTTCATGATCAGCCAAAATATGAATCCTGAGAGCTAATCCTCTATTGCAGGGGAATTTTTAGCGTGCTGGCATTTATTAATAGAGCAACACCTTATGAATTCCTAGCCTCCTGAATTTTCACTTCTAGGGAGAAGAATATTGTGTAGTCCTTGCCTTTCTTCTCATTATGCTGTGTTCCCAACTCATATTGCCAAATAAGCTCACCAGGAAAATATGGACTGAGCACATAAAGAACACAGGTATGCTGAGATTCCAACTACAAAAAGACCTTATCTCATTCCCTCCCTCCCCTGCAAAAAGAAACTCTGCTTCTTCTAGCAGTCCTAAGTTGAATCTCTACTTTTCAGAGTACAGCAGTAGGTCACATTGAGCCAAGATGTTGCTTATCATTTGGGCTTACTATCAGATTTAATTGAAGAACTGTGTAAACTCAAAGTGAAGCTGGGAGGTCTCAAAGCTGTATGACCCATTTTTTATCATCTTAAAAACAAACTGAGAATACTTCATAAACACACCTAACCCGAATACTTGAAAAGTAACAAAATCTAATACATTATTATGAGGTAATTAAAAAGACATAAAATATGAAAGTTTCTCAACTTTTCTGGTATTTATAGACTGGAGTTTGTATTTTAATAAAAATTAGTCACTGCTGAATTGAAATGCCAAATACAGTGCTAATTTGGAGGTTGAGGGAGAAGCAGCAGTGGTTTGTATGTGATAGCTTTTCCCAAGCTTGTCATGTGAAAGAAGTCCAATAGAAGATTATTGGAATTATTACACTAATTATTAAATAATTGAATGCCTGGCTTTTAATTTGGATTGAAAGACCAGAGATTCAGATGGGTTCCATGTGTATCTTATTTATATGTTTTGTCATCCATCCAAATGCAATGTTTGTTGTTGGAATTTTGTTGCTCATTTTAAAAACCCAGTGGCAACCAGAGCCATGTGGGCACAGAAGTGGTGTTAATGTGATCTAGGGGAAAGACTTGGGGTTGTTGGTTGATGAAAAGCTCAACATGACCCAACAATGTGCATTTGCAGCCCAGAAAACCAACTGCATCCTGGGCTGCATCAAAAGAAGTGTGGCCAGCAGGTTGAGGGGGGTGATTCCTCACCTCTACTACACTCTCATGAGACCTCACATGGAGTACTGCCTCCAGCCCTGGGCCCCCCAAAATAAGAGGGAATGAATCCTTTGGAGTAAGTCCAGAGGAGGGTCACAAAGATGGTCAGGGCATTGGAGCACCTCTCCTATGAAGACAGGCTAGAGAGCTGGGGTTGTTCAATGTGGAGAAGAGGAAGCCTCAGGGACACCCTATAGCAGCCTTCAAGTACCGGAAGGGAGCCTGCAGGAAAGATGGGGGGAGGGACTCTTTGTCACGAAGTGTAGTGATAAAGAGGTAATGGATTTAAACAGAAACAGGGGAGATTCAGATTAAATATCAGGAAGAAACTCTTTACTGTGAGGGTGGTGAGACACTGGAACTGGTTGCTCAGAGTGGCTGTGGATGCCCTATCCCTGGAGATGTTCAAGGCCAGGTTGGACAGGGCTTTGAGCAACCTGGTCTAGTGGGAGGTGTCCCTGCCCATGGCAGGGGGGTTGGAACTAGGTAATCTTTAAGGTTCGTTTCAAACCCAAACCATTCTATGATTCTATGATTAATTCATCTATGATAATCTTATGCCTAAGTCTTCTGTGTCTTTTGTATTCACACAGGACACTTCTCCCTTTACAAAGGTGTTACTGGGACAAATAGCAGGAACTTAGGAGTTAACAGAGTTTATGTTCCTACAGTAATTAATTTTCCCAATGTGAATGACAGTGCAGTTCCAACTGAACCTTAATGAGGTTTGAAAAGAGGTCAAAAGCTTTTGAAAACCCTTTTTCAGAGACTTGTTCTGGCATCCTGGATACAGAACTGGGCATGATTAGAATAGGAAGTGAAGAAATAATGGAAATTATGAGTGTTTTTCAGGCATAAGTGAGGGTTACGAAGGAGAGCGCTATGGTCCCTCCAAAGCAATACTGAAACTCACAGAGTTCCCTGGTGAGCTAGTAAAACTAATGCCGATGTGAAAATCCTACAAGAATTTACATGGTGCTACTCTGCAGCAAGGATAAAATTGATGAGGCCAACTAATAGAAAAGCTTTATACAGCCGAGGGACTGATAAATATAGATGAAGTCTGGAAAGAGTTTGATACCAAATTATCTTTTTTATTTAAATATAAAATTTATTTAAACACTGTGATTAAAAATAATAAACACTGGGAATAAATAAATAAAAATAAATGTGAATAAGTAGGTATCTTTTACAAATGTTTTCTCTTAAGGAAATACTTCAGAATATTATTTTTTTTAAATATTCAAACCAGTATAATCACTTCATGTGATTTGCATGAGCATAATACAAACATAAGGGCAAGTTTTAAAATTTTCTGACTGCCATCTAATCTTAATCTTTATGGATTTATATATAATTCTGTATAGAATGGAAACCAATTTTTCCACTGCATTGGGTGGGAAAATTATTTCTTACAACTTTTGCATTATAACTATTATTTTCCAGGCAAATATATTTGTATGTTGTTGATCTTTGTTGATAAGGGGGCAATGGAATAGTAATAATCAGCTTGCAAGCAGCTTTCAGTGACTTCCTGTATTACATTTCAAACCAACAAAGTAATCATCAGGCATAATGTCACTATTTGTCTCCATTCAATCTCTTGACCTTTAGATCGCCCATTAAGGAGAGGAAGACCAGTTCCTACCCATATTTTGGCAAAAGAAGAGATTTTCCTGCCGTAGATACACATTTATTCAACAGAAGTTGCAGCCCAATTGACGTCCATCTGATTTGCAAGTTTCCTTCCTCTTTACTGGAATAGGAAGCACATATAATTATGGGCTAATCTATTAATTAGTTTTAAGGGAGGACGTTATAAAAGAGGAAAACACTGTCCACACAGATAGAAATGCTGAACTTTATATAATCATGGAAAGGAGAGAAAATGTTGTGTTGCATCTTTATGGCTTTTGAATGAACATATTTGTTGCTGAAATGAATCCAAATCCGCTAACAGAAAGAAGTAACATACCGTAGCTCTTGTGGCACTGTCCCTCTAGTTATTACACAGATTGTATGCTGGGAAAAAAACAACAAAAAAACCCCAAACAAAACAGCAACAAAAAGCCAACCAAAAGATAACTGGGTGGGATGAGAATATTAAAATAATTTAAATTTTGTGTGACTTCAAAATATCCGTAATGGGCTGGCCTTACTGATCATTCATAGGCTCAGTTGCCAACACAGCTAAATTTGCATTTTTTTTTCCCACAAATATGAGACATATTGTAGAGATTACAATATATTATACAAAGGAAGCAAAGGAATAGCATACTTCACTTGCCTTTAAGTGGAGATAGAGTCTATGGTAAGCCATGCTTTCCAATATAAATTCTCAGTAACAGTGGAAGACTCCTGCCCACATTCTCATTTGCTGAAATGAAATGAAATGAAAAAACATTTTATATAATTTCTGAACAGAATTTTACATTTGCATTACATTTGCAATACATTGCATACATGTTTTTGCATTACATTTCCAATAAAGGACAGCTCACCACCATCAATAGTGAAGTCTGTCTCAGATTATAGAGCTCTTGATTGCCAGGAAAATTAAATGCCAATTGTTTAGTTGGGGTTTCCCAAGAGTAACTGCATGTGCGAGGCTCCAAAAGTGGAGTAAATTTGGCAGTCAAGCTCAAATGCTGTGCAGCAGAGGCGTGCCAAAGAGAACTGTTGTAGTATAAGCTGTCTAGAGATTTCTGGAGAAAACAGTACTCAGAGCAAGAAGGAAGTGAGCTTCAGAGAGACATTTCTCCTTTCTTGACAGCTGGGCCACAGATACATAGTGGTGGTTGATCTGTAGCTTTTTCTGTTTCACAGAAGGCCCTGAATTCAGGAAACTGAAGGATCAAAAGAACAAAACACAAATCTCATCTGACACTGTGGATGCTTGTGTATATCCAGAGCAGGACTTCAGTGGCATGCTATTTGAATTCTTCCTTTACCCTGTGCGCACATCTAGAGGAAAAGCCTGGAGATCAGTAACACATGACATCTCTCTCTTTCTTAGGATTGGGAAGTACTTAAGGAGGTACTTTTCAGTTCTCTGTCAAGCAGAGTTTTTCACTGTAGAAGTAAGTGACACAAAATTTGTGTCAGTTTTGTAGTGTGTGAGTCAGTAGAAACTAGAGCTGTCTCAGCTGCCTGTTTCATCCCCTGACCCCCTTTACAAGTGAATCTCACTTCAGATGAAACCCGTGCAATTCAGTACCAGAGGTTAAATTTTATACACCCTATATGTACATATATACATATTCTATAAACTATGTTGGTGGCCCTAAAACAAGAAAAGTTCTTTTAAAGCACAATTAAGTATAAAAAAAATCTACAGAGAGGGCAGGGAGGTGGTTGTGGCTCTATTAAACACATGTGGAAGTGAAAGGACTGCCCTAGCCTAAAGAAGTGTTGAATAAACAAAAGTGGTAGAATCTATAGTGGAGGCCAGGCCACATCAGGAGTGGTTTTGCTCAAGGGAGGAAAAATACTTCAGACTAGAGAGTGATTATAAGTAATGTGAATGAGTAGGAGGAAAGACCTGTGTACACAGTGTTTTCAATCAGCTTTATCCCTTCAGTGCTAAACTCTTGCCTTTTGAGAACCTAGAAGATTTTTAAGTGTTCTGGCTATATGTCTGGAAATAGTGTCAATGTTTAGGAACTCATACTTGTAAAGGAGTGAGAACACTAGCTTCACAGTGTGTATTTCAGTACCTGACCCATTGACCTCCCCTCTGTGGCCTTTTGCTGGGGAACAACCGATTGGAGCTGTGGCACCAATCAGAGCTGTTGCAGAACCAATACAGACCTTTCCTTTCTCTTATTTTGTAAATGAAGTGAAGACTGTGTTCTTCTGATTCTTAAAGAGCAGAACACTTTACTATACACACATTTATGTAAACAATTGTTGTTGTATCTGATGAGCACATCTACAACAGAAGAGAAGAATGTTTTGAATATTGTTATGTTTTACTGCTTTCCTCCTGGCTACCAAATATGTGATAGAGTACGTATAGGCTGATGTGTAAAGAAGATATAGGCAAGCAATGGAATATATGTTTTTCACCATTAGTGATGATAACAGAATGGGTAAGTCTGCATATTTCTGGCAAAGATCAATACAGAATAAAAAATACAATGACACTCAGAGAACAGGAAAAACAAAGTCTATAAGTAAAACTATGGTGATGAGAAGGGTCATCACAGCTGATTTCCAAATATGTAAAAGGACATTGCAAGAAGAAAGAGAATTAAGTGACCTTCATGTCCAAAGGAAATAGGATTTGGGGTAACAAACATAAATTATAGCAACAAATACTCAATATAGACCTAAAGGTGAAAAAAGATGAAATGTATTTTTAAATGTAATGATTATGAATAATTTGAAAAGATTCATTGGAGAGGTTTTAAAATCTGTGTTATAGAATATCTTTAAATACAATCTAAATACCTCTTAACTGCACCTGAAAGCAGGGGAATGGGATGGACCAGAAGATACCTTGATATCCCTTCTCACAATGCAATTCAATGATTTTCAGAACACTTGCTGATATTTCTCTTGCCTTTTAAAAATTGAAAAGCATATCCTTCACATAGCCTTTTGTTTCATTTTTATTCTTCACCAATAAAATTTATCCCGGTAGATGTTGCCAATCAATTTCCCCTGACTGAATAATAAACCTAAATCCTACACTTTGACATGGTTGGGCCTGCTTTTGCATATCCTTCATACATTTGAATTTCTGAATTACATGTGAATTTTTCTGTCACATATTATACACGTAAGCCTAAGCTGGATCTTTGATTTTGCAAAATGAAGTTTAAGTTAAAGGTGAAAATGTAGAAACCATTTAAAAGTGCACCTACATAAGCAAATATTTTTTATAAGGAAATAAGCTTTATATACTACTGTCCTTTAAGATTTTTGTATATATTTTACTGGATTCAATTAAAACACTTTTCAGTCATCATTATTCTATATTTATGTTTGAGTAAAAAATAGAAATTAAATGAAAAAAGAATTCAAAGCCAAATATTTTTAGGCAATTGTAGGTTTCAGAATCTAAAGTTAGTTGCAAATTTGTTAGCTAACTCATGTATTTTATTGCTACAAACAAACCTTACATCATGCTTTACTTAAATTTTGAATGGACTGTAGGTTGTCCTATTTCAAGATATAGGCAACTCCTGAAAAACCCAAGACTTAAGTAACTTTAGGTTACCGAACAGTTGAAATAAAACTACATTGCATCCTAAAAGTTTGTCATTTAAGCTATTTATGACTCCTGGACACTTTTTTTGCCATATTACAATTTAAAAATTTAAGTACAAATTTGTAGATTTTGCATATAGTATTCTCTTGCTGACTTTAAGTAGTAGTATCTGAGCAAAAGCTGGTTTACAACTTTTAGTCTCTGACTTCTGGAAAGCATTTTTGCAGTTTATCATTGAAAAACAGATAAAGCCCCTCTCCTTTCACCCCATCCCCCCACCTGGTACAATTTCCTGAGGTTTAAAAGTAGTATACTGACACATCTCAGTGCAGAAACAGCATAGAAGTTTTTCCTCCTAGTCAGTTCACCTTTTTCTTATTTGTACACTGATCCACTCAAGAAGAAGGAAATTGTGTCCTACATGTGACCTCAAAGTTTAGACAAATTATTTGCTTCTCCTTCTGTCAAAGGCTAAAACATCCATACAAATATGAGCATCTAGAAGATAGCTGAAATCTGTACTTTACGTGCCTATAGCTTGTAGGTTTCAGTTTTCAGCTGTAACTTGTAGAATGACTGCAGTCGATTGGATTTTGAATCAAAATCTGATCACATTCCAGAAACAAGTTATGCTTGTATAAGTGAAATCAGATTTGAGATTTATATGACATTATATAATATTAAAAGATACAGTTATTTGCCTTATGGTGACCATTGCTCTGAGATATGTTGTGCACCCTTGGCAAGTGCGCATATCATGAGCTCGAAAACATCACACAGAATATTCTGGCCAGCCTCTTTTGAGGCCATAACTGTTAGGGAGTGCACTACCACCCTGTCCCAAGTGTGCACAGAGGTGATCACAACACCCCTTCTTAACTTGCATAGAATCAGCATGGTTTGGTTTGGAAGGGGCCTTGAAGATCATTGAGTTCCAACTCCACTGCCATGGGCAGGGACACCTCCCACTAGAGCAGGATGCTCAAAGCCCCATCCAGCCTGGCCTTAAACACTTTCAGGGATGGGGCATCCACAAATTCTCTGGGCAACCAGTTCCAGTGTCTCACCACCCTCACAGTAAAGAGTTTCTTCCTGATATCTAATCTCCCCTCTTTCAGTTTGACGCCATTATCCCTCACTCACACATTATCACTATACTCCCTGATAAAGAGTCCCTCCCCATCTCTCCTGTAGGCCCCCTTTAGGTTCTGGAAGGCTGCTATAAGGTCTCCCCAGAACCTTCTCTTCTCCAGCCTGAAACACCCCAAGTCTCTCACCCTGTCCTCATCCAATGCTCTTTGTGGACCTCAGTTAGACTTGTTCCAACAGGTCCATGTCCTTCCTGTGTTGAGGAATCCAAAGCTGGACACAGTACTCCAGGTGCGGTCTCACAAGAGCGGAGTAGAGTCACCTCCCTGGACCTGCTGTCCATGCTTCTTTTAATGCAGCCCAGGATGTGTTTGGCTTTCTGGGCTGCCAGTGCATATCTCCACCTCATGTTGACCTTCTCATCCACCAACACCCTCAAGTCCTTCTCAGGGCTGCTCTCTAGCCATTCTCTGCCCAACCTGTATTTGTGCCTGGGATTGCCATGTCCTGGGTGCAGAATGTGAGTATAAAGTATGACACTATGGAGGTGGCTCTGTTGTTATCACAGGTGCCAGGTGAACACTAATCTAGCCAAGATTCATGTTTAGGGTTATGCATGCAGTCATGTCATCTATGCAATACAGTTTTCAGCAATAATGAGGTTTGTTATAGATGCGTGACAACTCTGAATTTTACATATTAAGTTATTGTTATCCTCCCATCCATCCCTCTGACGTGACCCCTCTACCCATGTAAGAGACAAAGTGCTGTGAAAAAGCTCAAGGAACAGTCAGATTTCACACATTGCATGAGCTGTCAAACAGGATTACTTAAAATGAGATCATGACAAAGGAAGGGGAAACTGTGAGCATGTTACAGTATTGTGCCTGGTAGGATGCACTGTGTAAGGTAATTGAGGGCTACTGAAAGAAATTTGAATTAAAAATCTTTGACACTTCCATTAAGGGAATGTTATTCCTTCAGAAACTTTGCAAGATCCTAGAAAGAAACCTCATTTTGAGGTCTCTTGTGTCTTCAAAAAATCAGATACTTCTAGGTGAGTGGTGGTGGAGTGGGTGGGTAAAAAGGCTAATAGTCTTACTTCTTAAATACAGTCCTAAAAAATAACTTTATTTTTATGCTGCCAGGCATAAAACCCCAAAAGCTTACATCAGATATACTTTGTCTAATGAGAGGAGAACATAACAAGTCTGTTCTGGACATAACAATCAACTTTGATCACTAGGTAGGCCACCTAAACAACTGGAAATATTATTATCAGCTGAGTAAAAAATTTGAAAGCTTGATTGACTTTTGTCTGTGTGATCAAATACTTTTAAGTACATTTTATTAAGCTTTGGACTGTATCTAACACTGTATCTAGCACTGTATCTAGTACTAGAAACATTTAAGAACTCTGAAGATATTAAAAAGAATGGTCTTCACAATCTATATCGAGTCAAATTATCTCAAAACATCAGTTTTTACTGGTTTTAGTGTTACTATAGGATACGTCAGCAATAATGTCTACCTTTACTTAATTCCAAGGAAAATTATTTTAATGTTGACAGATGCCTTCCATTACTGACAAAATAGTTACGAAAGGTAAATTTGAAAGGGTGTTTATTAACATTAAAAAATCCAGCAGGGTTTAAGCTTACCTTTCTCAAGGATAGCGATCAAACTTTTATTTAAACTTTACAAATGTACTTTTTGTTCAAAAGAACACAAAAGTGTGTTATGATAATGTTATCACTGGAGACTCAGAAACACAAAATCACAACCCTAACATCTTCCCAGTTCTATGCAAAGTAATTCAGAAACTGCAGGAGCAAAAATCAACAACAGTATTAGTTATAAGGACTTCAGCTTCTAGAATAGTCAAATCTTAGTAAGAGCTGAATATTCTAGGTCCACGGTCACATTATATTTCTTGACATCATGTACAAGCCATAGATGCAGTAACATCTGTTAATCTGCATACACACTACAAAGAAAAAAGGAGATTCTATAACACAAGTGATTTTTAGGTATATAAAACCCTTCACTGAACCAGAACAAAAAGCTGAGCTATCCTTTGTATGTCTTTAAACTATTTCTATATATTTTTTTCTTTGTGGAATATTTTGTTACTTCGCCAAAATCATAGAAAATAAACTATGCTGAACAAGTTCTTCCCTTTTCCTGAGCATGGTCCTAATTTACCTCTTGGTGTTTATGTCATCATAGACTTGTTCTCCTCTAAGGAAAATACATAGTTCTAAAAAATTGTTGTGCAATATCCAGTGCATCATGGATGCTCCTCTGAGACGGAGTTAGTAGGAGGAAGTAGGAGGAAGTATTTGAGCACATGCTTTAAAACATTTCTAAAACCTGCTTATCACCTTACTTATAACACATTTCACAAATATGCCATACAAAGTTTCCGAGGAATGTTGGATTTTATCGTTCAAGATAGAAAATATATTAGAAGATTTTGTCATAGCATTTGCTTTCTTTTTCTATTTTAGGTAAATCTTGAAACTAATTCTCTGAAAAAGTAAAACATTTCTCATTGTCTGCTTCTTAAAGAAAACTTCCAAAAGGTAAGATTTCACGCACAAAGGATTCTTACAATAGGCATCAAAACGTTGCTTTGTATCTCAAAATTTACTAAAATGCTTTGGCACAGGCAATGTAGGAAAATATGAAAAACTATTGCCAGTACAGTATCTACACAGATGGTAGAAGGTGGCATAAACTGATGGATTTCAATCAGTTTGCCACTGGAGGTAAGGAACTTTCCCTTTTGGTTTTAATACACTCAAAATTTGGGCTCAAGGTTTCAATATCTATTAATAATTCTTGCTACCTGCAAAAATTTATGAATTCTGGAGTTATAAAGTTCTAGCTATTTAGTTTAACATCCTTAAAATTGTGAATACCTCGGTTGTGAATATTGTCGTATTTCACCTCCAGTTCAAAGGGTTACAATCCCTCTTCCTCTGTTTATTACCTATGCCAGCAGCCAGTTAAACTTTCTTAAAGTGATAGTTCTGACTAACTTTCATAGGGAGCATTTTTGTTGCCGGTGCAATTAAGAACTCCAAAACAGTCTAAAGATCATGTATAACTGTTAAGTAGTAACAATTATGACTGCTCAATGTAGCCTGTGGTCCTGTGTACCAAAGCTGTCTTATATTCAGTGTGTTTAGAGACATGGAAATTTTCTAATCATTGAGCCTAGCAGAAAAAAACAACCCTGATTTCATTAGGACCACTGCTTCCTTTTTTTGAACATATGTCAATCTCTTTTCTTAGAAAGGAGGAAAACTGTGCTTTTTAAAATGTTACTTTAAGAGTAAATGTTGTACAATATTAGCAGTATCCTGTTTATTACCTGTGACTCAACAACCCTCAGTGAGTCACAGTCTTAAGAACTTTCTGTTGCAACTTCCAGCTTGACTAGAAAACAACATTCTATAAATAATCAAGTCACAAGTACTTAAATGCTTTTTTCCAGATGGAAGTAAAGCACATTCAAGGATTTAGCTGAGTTTGGGACTTAGCACGTATACCTTTGAAGGGATTAAGCTGTTGGGTTTGATATGTCTCATGCACTGTTGTAATACTTATAAAAGAAAAAATATGTTTGTCTCATGAAATTTGGAAAATGACCACAAAGAACCGAGTCTACAAATGAGATGAGAGACATTTAAGTTAAGAAATTCTTCAGTGTCACACCTTGTAAATTAGCACTAGTAGTAACATACAAGTAATGTCGAGGTACTGTCATAAATTGCACGATTGCAATTACCTTTAAGGTTGCACCTTTAGGGTGCAACAACCTTACCAAAGGTGCATAAAAATATATAGTAGATATACAGTGAGGTCACTCCTTCCCTTTTCAAGGAGGAGTTTGTTTGCATGACCTGTCTCTTCAATCAATATAAAAGCTATTTACTCCACTGCATTGCTCAGAAATATTTGTGGCATTGATCTGAATTCTACATTTCCTTCCAAGTTGAGTGTTCAAGTCTTTTTATTTTCTTGGCTTTTTTTGATATCTCCATCCATTATTACTGAGAAATGAAACAGTCTTATCGGTCTAAGAGGTGAACTATTTTATCCTGTTAAGGTACACACCCTCATTTTTGTTTAAATGGGTACATTACACTAATATCTGTGTCTTAATTTTTTTCTGTGCAATGTCACATCTCACCAGAGCAGACGTTCACAAAATTTCAAGTACTTCCTGTTAGCGGCTGAATTTAGATCCATACCAGGCCTGAGGCAAATGGAAATAAATAAATAAAGGGAAATAAAAGAAAGAGTGCTTTTTCAAATTAAAAGAAAAAAAAATTACAAGTTCAATTTAATTTAAAGTTTTAAAGAAAAGGAATCAGTTTTCATGATGTGTTAATCGAATAATGAATTATAAGATATTTATAATGTGCTATTGCTCTTCACTGGAAATTGTACAATAAGCATTTTGGTTTTATTTACAGTGGAAAGTCTTTAAAAGTTAGAAAAGTAAATTCTGTTTGGGGTATTAATTGGCAGGAAGCAATATAAACAAAGATTTTGAGCTGTATCAAAAGTTCTTAAACTACTGAGAATATGAGATTCTTGATGCTCTGTGGGAAGCGTGATTTCTTATACTGTAATAATTCTTAGGAGTCCAAAGAGTGAGTCATTACCCAACAGTGTTGTCTGTGTACAAAACAGAATACTAAAGGCTGTCTCTAACCAGTTTTCAGTCAATGTGACTGAAGTATAATGTCCTCAGTCCTGAACCTGGTCTTAAACTACCAGATAAAGTACTCAGAACAATCTAGCCACATTAAAACCCAGATTGTTTTGCTGACTTCACTGACTTAACATCTGCAATATGCTGGTGCAAACTAAGACTCCATATCCTTCCACAAAACCAATCTCTGGTATTTGAACTCTGCTAATTCACCCTGCAACAGATCTTGGATGCATATATCATCACAATCCAATCGTCTCAAATTAAAAAAAAAAAAAGTACGTTTTAAGAAATATTTTTAAAATTAGAAGAATGACATATCAGTAGCTGCCCTTCATTAAACTATGAATGATATCAAGGTTTAATATGCTCTACTTGGTCTATTTTAAGTAGACCATCAGGGACCTTTGCTTGAGGTGCTTGCCAGTGTAAGACTTGGCCTTACTTACAGCATTATGTTGAAAAATGCTGACTTGCTGTCTGAAGTGCAAGCATCAGGTAAATGAGAGGAAGGGTGTCCATGAAACTTTGTATACATTAGTAGAAAGCTGCCCATCATACATTGCTATCAGCACTTGTAGAATATTCAGTTCTGGAGTGGTTCCCTGGGTTTTCCAAGACCTATAGTTCCACAGCAACCCAGTTGCACAAGGACGTTCATTCTCACCGCCACAGAGCTGTGGGAGCCCCAACTCTTTCTGCTACAGAGCTCTGACATAGAGCTTAGAAAGCAGGCTAGTGACCCCAGCATTTCCAGACACTTGGTTAACTAGCCAGCACTGTGGGATTTCCCTGGAACACATTCAGGCTGGAATCAAATTTTAAATGTTTCTGGTTAATTAGATGTTTTGTTTTTTTTCTTTCAGCTGTTTCAACTATAGTTTTCACTGACAGTTTTGCCACTAATTTCAGAAGGGTCACCATTTTACTTCAAGTGTATTATGACATTAATGATTAGAAGATTAGTGAAGTTTAACTTGGTTTAAAGGAAATCAAAACCACTTGTCAAAATTGATAAATACCAATGGGTCAAGGTGTGTCTGAATGGTACAGCAGTTCACCACATCAATCAACAAACTGAAACCACAAGCTTTCTTCTGCTTGCAAGCAATAGAAAATGCACCACCACATGGATATCCAAACCTGGAGACCGTGAAGTGTGTTACACAGGAAAGATGACTGGCACAAGCACAGGATGTTACCGAAGCTAACTAGAAAACCCCAATGAGGTTTAAAGCTACATTAAACCTATGTGGTCAAATAATCATAATATGAATTGTTCATCTCTGAAAACAAATTAATGCACAAATAGTTCAAAATACTTACTCTGATGGGGAGAAAATATATTTCCTGGATTTAATAACTGTATTTTGTTTTTTCTTTGAGTAATGTAGACTTGTTTCATTTGGATCCCAAACTCAGTGTGACTTCAATTTTTTTCGGAAGAATAAAAACAGCACAAACCAAAATATTGCATGTTACTTCAACAGAGTACTGGGAAAATTCAGGATTTCTAAAGCTTCCTTGCTGAAAGACACTGTCCAGTAAGTAATGCTGGCAGTATTTCTCATAAATGCCAAAAAATAATTACATTAAAAACTGCAAACATTACCTCAGAACTCAGCAGGGCTTAGAAACTTTTCCAAATGAACTCCTCTCAGCTCCTGCTGAAAGGAAGTGTGGTTTTTTAATTTGTGGCCACCGTCACTAGTACAAGAAAAGGAAGTGATTTGGTTTGGGTTTTTGTTGTTGTTTCGGTTTTGTTTTTTTTTAATAGATGTGCTGAGTTTAACAGAAAGTAGGTGGTTTTTTCTGGGAAACAGAATCCTTTGGTCATCTTGAATTCAAGTACCTCCATATATGCTATATTCACTTACATAAACGTTTCATGAAAGAAAAATTAGTATAAAATCTGCCTGAATATAAGTTAATTTCTCATTCTTCTGCTTCAGTTTAGCTGTGGTGAAAGGATGCAGACAAACAATGTCAGAGGCTATGGCCTTATGTTCTCTCAGCAGGCAGACGTGATACAATCTGTGCTGCAATTTTTCTCACACTGTATTGTGTCTTACTGCTGTCTGAGGGGACCATTTCTTCCAGATGACATGATAGCTTATTTGTGATATTATTTCATTTTTTAAGACTTTGCTGAATGAGCCAGTGTAGACTAGGCCAGGTTTTACACATATGTCTTTATCTACAAGTATATCTCTTTCTTTAGGAATCTGCAGCTAACTTCAAAAACACAGCTGCCAAACGGTACAAAGGAAAAAGCAGTAATTTTTAAATAGAAAATACTACACACATTTAGAAACTGCAGGAGAAAAATTATATGAAGAAGACAACTACTCAAACCAATCAGAACAATGGTCTTTCATCTTACCAAAGGGCTGGGGATTCTTTATTTTTAGGTAGCCTGCACCACACTTTTCACATAAAATATGTGCTGGGGCGTTTGGTCAATGCAGAGGTGGACAGAAAAGTGGAACCACAAAAAAAATTTGTTTTAATACATAAGGCTGACTGATTAAAACAGAGAAAGATAAAAAAAAGTAAGACAAAATTCAAATAAATTATCTGACTGATGAAATGGTTTGTAGTCATATAAGCACTTATTTGGAACTACATCCTTTATTGAGAGGGAAGGGGAGGAAGGGGAAAGAAGCACAGCAACCAAGGAAGAGGAAAAGGCTGTGTTACTTAATGCCTTCTTTGTCTCAGTCTTTAGTAGTAGGACCAGTTGTCCCCAGAGTACCCAGCCTCCTGAGTGTGAAAACATGGACAAGGAGCAAAATGAAATCCACATAATCCAAGGGGAAATGGTGAGTGACCTACTACAGCACTTAAACACACACAAGTCTATGGGTCTAACTTCTTTGTCTCAGTCTTTAGTAGTAGGACCAGTTGTCCCCAGAGTACCCAGCCTCCTGAGTGTGAAAACATGGACAAGGAGCAAAATGAAATCCACATAATCCAAGGGGAAATGGTGAGTGACCTACTACAGCACTTAAACACACACAAGTCTATGGGTCTAAATGGGATCCACCCAAAGGTACTGAGGGAGCTGGGAATGTATTCACCTAGCAAGTCTTTAAAGAGGGATCTGGACAGGCTGGATTGTCTGAGGTTTTACACATATGTCCGAGGTTTTACACATATGCCTCAATTATCTGAGGCCAATAGCATAAGATTCAACAAGGCCAAGTTCTGGGTCCTGCCTTTGGGTCACAACAACGCCATGCAGTGCTACAAGCTTGAGGAAGCATGTCTGGAAAGCCGCCCAACAGAAAAGGACCTGGGAGTATTTGTTGACAGCCGGTTGAATATGAGTCAGTAGCATGCCCAGGCCAAGAAAGCCAACAGCATTCTGGCCCATATCAGGAATAGCATGGCCAGCAGGACTAGGGAAGTGATTGTTCCCCTGTGCTAGTGGCACAGACACTGATGAGGCTGCACCTTAAGTACTTGGTTCAGTTTTGGGCCCCTCACTACAAGGAAGATATTGAGGTGCTGCAGCACATCCAAAGAAGGGCAACAAAGCTGGTGAGGGGTTTTGACAACAAGACTTATGAGGGTGTTAGGATGGGATTAATTTGGTCCAATTTTGCTAAATAACGGCTGGGCAATTTACCTCAGCTAGTTGTGATTCTTCCCATGGAGTCAATGGAAGAAAAGAAAATACCACGGAATATCTTTTTTCAAATTTGTTAAGTACCTATGATTGATGAGAAGAAAGGCCTTTCAGTGTACCTGACTGTTGCTACAGATTACAAGAGAAGACTGGACAGCTATGTGATACACCTATGCTTACACATTTAGATTTCATTAAATTCATCCTATTAAGAAAATTTCAGAAGGGGAATATAAAAATAAACCATATTTTGTCCACAAAATTAAACTCAACTAAATAAAGATCTAGGGGACAACATTTGGTCCAGTTCACCCTCAGTCCAACATGTCTTCCTTTCAGGCCAAAAGGGAATTTAACATTATTATTGGTGCTTTGTTCTCTGAGTCTGTAAATCCACAGGGCACTAAACTTACTGGGACTAGGACAGAAGCTATCAGAAAACGTAGCTTGAAGCCTTGCTGAAAATTTACTGAGCATATTGAAACAATAATTTGCAGTTGTACAACTTGGCTCAACATGAGTAGATTCTTACTGAGATGACAAAGAGTCAGTTGGTGTCGTAACGCATGGAGGTACTACAGCTCTTCAAAGAAATACATTTTAATATTGGAAAATCAACCTATTTTTTCTCTAGTATCCTTCTTGGAAATGGCAGGGTGGTTTTCACTGAAACTTCCCCAAAAAATTTCACTTGAAGTAAAGAGCAGTGTGGAAAATTCAACCCAACCAGTGATATCTGGCAAAGCAAAAAGGAACAGAGTTTATAATGGAAATTTCATGTAAACTTAATTGCAGACAAGTCTACCAAGTTCTAACTGCTGTTGTGAGTGACACTAGAGGATATTGTCCTTTGTTTTACTTTGTTCCTTCAGTCTGTGATCAAATTTAAGCCTGGAAAAAAATGCTTGTAATGGTATTCAGTGTTGGTTACAAAATGTTTGGAGAACTATGAACAGTGGCATCTAGCTCAGCTTTGCTCTTTTGCAGAAGTCAGAATTTGAGACTCATCTATTCTATGGAAAGAAGGTTCTAGCTGGTCTAAAATTCTTAGAAAAGCAGGATGCCCTTAAAGCCTCTTAATGATTTCATGGTAGGATTGCCACACGAGTGCATAAAGGTAGTATACTTAAAAGGTACCTGTACTCTCCCTTGATTATTTTTTGTGACCTAGGAAGACAAATTGCGAGTTCATGGACATGCGTTTCTGCTTGAGAGAGAAGTAATACTACTATGCAGATGGGAAATGAATGCTGGGTATCACTAGAAGCAACACCAGATTGTTCACATTTGAATAAGGTCCATATTACTCGCAAACCTCTGTTGTGAAAGACTCCTTTGTACTTGTGAATTTGCGTATTTATATAGGGGTGTGTTTGTGTTTAAACATATTCATCAGCCAGATGTTTTTTACTCAAGTGTGCATGACAGATAAAAGTGGTTGTGATCCGAGATCATACAGTGACTTATGAAGGTTGATGCAAGTTGCATCTTATTCGTGCCTAAGAAGGTCAGTGGGGAAGAAGCCACCAAGGATCCAAGTGTTTCCCTTAGGTAAGATACACAGAAACCATGGAGGCTGCCTGAGAAGAATATCAGTAATGTATATAGAAGGCTCACAGTAATCTTTTACTAATAATCAACATTTTAAGAAAATCTCTGAAGTGCTGCAATCACATGTATTGCATTAATTTGGATCTAAATTATTGAGAAAATACTTTTTCTTCAAAAGCATGTCATGAAAGTCGTAAATTTCAAATAAGTTTCTTTTCCATTCAAATGTGAATATTTTACATTTATCTATGAATTATACAGAAAAAACCTCACCCAAACAATAAACACCACTGCCCAGCTGTCATCTCTCCTACTCAAAAAGCTTTCTTATAGTCTTCTACATGATAAACTATAAAATATACTTAAGGTTCATACTCCTCATTCTCCTAATTTGTTCACTAGCAGCTCTCCCACCAAGGTCTGAAAGCTATCTAAAACTTTAAGATGTGAAGTCCAAGCACGCAACTCAGTTCTAAGCCTGCTCACACGTACCTTGAATTTGGAATACAAACTGGATGCGTAAGCCCTGATGACAGAATGTCTGCTTGAGGCAGTTCCTCAACACTGTTTCTGAGTTCTCACACTGCATCCATGCTCTTTCTTTGTATACCTGCGATCATACACCATTGGTTCTTGTAAGGGCTCCACCCTCCATCCGAGGGGTCTGGTGCTTTTGGGAAAGTATTTTATGACACTAAACTGGGTGAGGGTGACTAGCAAAATGAGCCCTTCTTATCAGCATAGCTGTAAGTCCTGTGAGCCCTGTGAAAATACAAGCTGAATACTGATGAAGAAGAGAAGAAAATCACACAGACCCTTCTGAATGCTCCTTAGCATTTGAGCAGCTTCATGCTGTCCACGCTCCAGTTCTACAGAGGCGGCATATAGCATATGGGACATTTCTGCATGTGGAAAGGCATTGCACAGAAGGGGGTACTTCTGACTGCCTTCACGCTTCCTGGTGTGATAAACTGCATGGTGACATACACACCGCCAGCCAGTGCTGTTTCTGCATATTTTTTATTCTCTCTTTTATTCTTATACACTGGGAGAAGAGCAAGCTCATAAAGGATAACAGCAGTACATTTCTAAAAGAGAGGTAAATAACATACATGTGATGATATACTGAGGAATTATCATGCCCATAATTTGCACAAAGGAGTCACAATGCAAAGCTAAGCTAATTTTGAATATGGACCAAATGAACGCTGCTAATTTAAATTTGTCAGATGTTTAATTTCCCAAAGAAATAAGCCTTAATCAAATCAGACATTAGTGAAAATGATTTTACGAGATTCCTTTGAAGTCCAAAGAAAACATTTATTTTAAGTTTCAAAAAAATCATATCCTTCAAGCATTCAAAACCAAAACAACGAAACATTAAAAACTCATACGTGAGACAGGCCATGAACAAGAAATACTATGATAAAGCATGTACAATAAGGAAACAGTGAATAATGTCAAATAAACTTGATTTTCTTTGTTCTTCCACCACAGACTCAAACTGAGAAGTAAAGCTGGTCACAACATGGGATTTTAGCGTTCATTGTAATCTTTTCTCTAGTTTCTACCATATTGATTGTACAATATAGTTGGCTATAGATAGCTAATATAGTAAATGGAGCAGCCGGCCTGCTTTATATGAAACTTGATTCAGTAAGGAAAAAAGGCCTTATTTTGGTAAACTTCATGTCTTGTGAATACCCTTCCTTCCTTTGCCTCACATTTACATCTGGAGAACTCCTCTCTCTACCTCAGAGTATCAGCTCTGAGGTGAACCACCTACGTACTCCAGATGATCCCCAGATATGTACATAATTCCTCCTCAAGCAACCAAACAGGTCAATTTATTCTTTCCATCAACTAAGAAAAATCAAGAAAAGTGTCCATATTTTTCAGGTAGAATTTATTTTCTTTTTTTTGAGATTGATTCTTTCACTTACCAGTGATGTATCTGCTTAAGTTAATTCAATTTCACAATGCTTTTGATGCATTTAGGATAAAAATCTGACCAGGAAGGAATGCAAGGGGAGGTTTTACATTAAAATTTGCAGCTTTTCTTATAAGCAAGTTGTGTTCTAAAGACCTCTTTTTTACTGCAGTTAGTTACCATTGCAGCAGTATTTACAACTTTATTCAGCTCCAGGTTATGTAATTAAACATGTACATTCATTCCAAAGAGGCAAATGGCCATATGATTAACTCTGATGCCTGGACTTGTGTAAGAAGCGTTCCACTGTCTTTCCTCCCTCATTCCAATAGCTATTCTGCAGACATTAACATCTCCATTGAAAGTGCCAACCTGACTCTGCAAAGAGGGTTATACTGTCAAGTCTTTGTTGTGGTAAAGGAATTCTGGGTGTCAGGGCTCCCTTGCATGCAATTTCTGGAAGCAAGGGACTTAAGTTTTAAGTATTGACATTGAAACTGAAAATGGGAATACTTAGAAATTATCTTTCTTTTTCAATCACAAAATAAATTTAAAAAAAAAAACAACAGACAGACAACTGAAACACCATGTTGGTTTTTGTTTGTTTGTTTGTTTGTTTGTTTGTTTGTTTTTCTCAGTGTTCTTCAAATCTACACATTGGAGACTATGCTGAATTCACCTGCTTTAGTTTCAAATCATAAATGAAGATATTTCCAAGACTGAATTTCAACTAGTCAGTCACTGGAAACTTGCACACACTTATCTGTATGATAAAGAGAGTTGAGGAGAGGAGAGGTAGTAAAGATCTTCAAGGCACTACTACTACGTGTGAGGCATTTGAATGGAAAGCAGCTGTAAGTAGCAGAGTTATAAGATGGAGAATGGAAAATGCAAAGGCAGCAACTAGATGAAAGCAAATGATGCTGATAATTGAATGATTCAGAGGTCAGATGTAAAATAGTGTTATTCTAGGAGTCATCACATGATTCTGTTCTCCCAGACCTCCATATTCTCCACTTTAAGCTCAAAATATCTTTTCAGTCCCCATGAAACTTAAATATTAACTATTGTATACAGTCATTTTCACAGCAAAAGCATAAGTAGCAGGAAAACAAAAGAATAAGTTGTAAAAACGAGGAAATAATGCCAATAGAAAATAGACGAAATTACATAACACAACTATTTCCAGTACCCAGGCTTTATCTACTTTTAATAAACCATGTAATACAGAACTGTTTAACAAAACAGGCAGTAATCCACACTGCCAGTTCTCCGTTATACCTGCTAGGTATATCATGCAGGTTAGAAGTTGAGTTAGAAAGATACTTCTACTGCAATCAGACTAGCAATAGCATTGGCTTTCTACCTGTAAGCTTAGATGTGCTCATACTGCATGGTGTGCACTTGTACGCTTGGTGCATTTTGTGAAGACTAGATACATCCCTAGTATAAATCACAGCATCCCAAAGCCCTCAGAGCAAAACCTGGCACATGTGTTGAACTGCAGACTGCAGACAAAATTAAATGCAGGTCTACACCCTTTCTGAAGGATATGTCACCCTTCATCGCATACGTCTTTTCATAAGGAGATTTCCAAAACCAAAGTACTTTCAGTTGTTTTTATTGCTTTGCCTGCCACAGCAGTAGATAGTAAATGAAACACTGGAATGAAAATGAATGAAGCCCAAGCTGGTTGTAAACCCAGAGGTTAAACTAGTTTCCCTACTGATATCAGCAAGGCTAAGACGTCACCTTGCATCTGCTACAGTTCTTAATGGTGATAACCAGCGTTCTCTGATGAACACCAGGTCTCTTGGTGGAACAGTAACCAAAGAGAGCTGTCTAGTTTGACAAAAAGAGCCATACCAGGCAGGGAGGAACTCCATAGTGTTGGGTTTAGCCCAAGGATCCAGATGTACTGGGAATGAGCCTTTCTCCTTCTAACTGGAAGCCACTCGCACAATATTTCAACACTTCTGCTTCCCCTCTGGATCCAAATCATGAAATGCAGATGGGAGCAAACAGGGTTTGTTAGAGCTTTTTTCCAGTTTAGCTAAGACACTGATTTGTTTATTTTTCTCTTTTTGCTGTTGTGCTGGAATATTCTGAACAGAGCCTTCAGCAAAAGCTTGTACTGGGCCACCTTTCCACCATGAGGTGCATTTGTGCTCTCACATCCAAATACCTTATGTTCTGAAATGTAAGATGCCATGAATTTTGTTTTACAGACTAAAATACTCTGACTATTACAGTGTATTCAGTCCATAGCTTGCTCTATGAATATTACAGTAATAAAGATTTTAAACAGGTAAACCAATATATTTTAAATAACATTTTATCCAGAAAGATGATCCATGATTCCTTGCCTCACCATTTGATTTGTACCAGCCACGCTAGTACAGAGTTGACATGTAACAAATACATTTATAGAAAAAAAACCCTATAATGGCAGCTAAAGATTGTGTCATAGTAATTTCCTATTTTCCTAGTTACTATTTATGCAGTCACAATTTTATTTTTAACAGGACTTGCTTATTTTTTGTTACTCCTTAATTTTTTCCTCAGCTCTGCCAGTTTCAAATTTTGCACATTTGTCCTTCCAACTCATGGAAAAGCTTCTGTGAGGCAGCAGGAATCTTTTTTGGTTCAGGAGTAAGAACAGCTGACTGCATCGCTATTCACAGGCATATCACTTTACTGTCCCTACCTTTTAAGAGGACTTTCTCTGTGTGTGTGTATATATATATATATGCAAACAGATTAATTACTATACAAGGGATTAATTATATGGGGAAGTCTCTCTTGCAGATCACAGTATCACTAAGGTTGTGAACATCCTTTTGGCAGGGTGAGAGGGGCTAGAAAAGGCATGTCTTTGCAGTTAACATGAAGCCACTTTTTCCAGCTGAAGCTAAGCAAGGTGGAAGCAGATGAATCCACTAACTGCATAGCAGTTATTGAACCAAGAATCTGATGAAAGTCATCATAGACAATTAGAGCAAAATTTGTTGAAAATCTTGCCCATCCCATTTAGAGTCACACATTTTTAATTTGCTTTGGCTTTGATATTGACTACAAGCCACAGATGTTATGCTATTAATGAATGCCTGGATCTCTTACAGTCCCGAAGAACTATGTTTTTTAACACTGTGGTACTAGGATACTCCCCTCAACACATAATAATACATATGGTGTCAACTTTATTCCATCTCACAGCTCATTGCCATCACACTAATACTGTTATGCTAAAGAAATCTCTTTCAGATGAAATACAATTCTCACATATAGCAAATGTTTCCTTAATCAATATACTAAAAAGTGATATAATTAAAGTAATGGGGAAAATCATATCCCCTCCTCTCTTTGAGGGAGACTAACCTGGGAATCATAGAATCATAGAATGGTTAGAGTTGGAAGGGACTTTAAAGATCATTGAGTCCCAACCCCCCTGCCATGGGCAGGGACACCTCCCACTAGACCAGGTTGCTCAAAGCCCCATCCAGCCTGGCCTTGAACCCCTCCAGGGATGGGGCATCCATGACCTCCCTGGGCAACCTGTTCCAGTGCTTCACCACCCTCACTGTAAAGAATTTCTTCCTAATATCTAATCCAAATCTCCCCTCTTTCAGTTTAAAACCATTACCCCTTGTCCTATCACTACACTTGCTGACAAAGAGTCCCTCTCCAGCTCTCCTGTAGGCTCCCCTCAGATATCGGTAGGCTGCTATGAGGTCTCCCCAGAGCCTTCTCTTCTCCAGGCTGAACAGCCCCAACTCCCTCAGCCTGTCTTCACAGGAGAGGTGCTCCATCCTCTGAATAAGGAATGGGAGAGAGAAAGAAAACTGTTCAAAGATGAATGAGTCTTAATGGAAAGGTGGATCTAAAAAATTAATTACAGACTTGCAGCAAATGAATCATAAATGAATACTAATATACATATAAATATACACACAGAGTTTAGTCTTATTTTTTCAGGGTTTGTATTTTGTTTGTAAAAAATAATACATACATATAGAGCTCCTTAACTAATGTTTTCCTTGCTCTTTTAGCTTGCTAATTAGAAATGTATTTCACAACAAACTTTTTGTTTAAATCGTGGGGTTTTTTGTCTTCTCAGAGCTCAAAATTCTCTTAACTTCTTACTTAGTCAGTAGCGGAGTATTGTGATATACCAGAAGCAGTGTGCAGTTATCTGAAGTAGGTCTATAAAGTAGCAAATATCAAAGATAGAATTATCACAAGTATTAAACAGAAAACACGATATATAAATTTCACAGTGTTCTTGCTCAAGTCAAACATTTTACCTGAAGTAAGCCCAGTCATGGATGGTTTCTTTAATTTTTCCTGTAATTTTACACCCAATCAGAGAATTTCAATGACACAGAAATGCACTAAAAGAGTGGGAGTAACTTTCAAAATCACAAACAGCATCTTTGCCCTGCCCACACCTAATGCACCACACCTTTTGTTATACAACAAAAAGCAGTGGTGTATCAGGGACTAGGAGGTTGGGTAGACCATTTAAATGAGAGCATTTTTTCTGAGACCCAGATTTCTAGTGCAGATTTCATAAAGTCTTTCCAGGCACCTTAATGTTTATAAAGAGGGAGTGAGGAGAATTAGGTGCTGTGAAATGGGTTCCACAGTTAAGAACGGGCACCTAAGTAAACCAATGATTAATACTGAAGAGAAAATTTGTTTAAATTGCTCCCTCTCTACCAGACACAGAATTAAGGAATCACATTGCTTTTAGCTTCTTACTAAAGTTTTGAGGCTAGAGATACTGTTAGCTCTACTATGGATCCCCTCTGCTTTCCTAGCAGGTGGCAGCTGTTTCATCATGTCCAAAAGTGCAAAATTAGCTCAAATAGTTAGAATAGCCAAACAAAAATGTAGTAACTCTGCATATAGCTGGGAATCCAGTGGGCTAACTGCTTTCTTTGGCTTGCAGGCAGAGAGTTGTGTTTTGTAGAGCAGTTTCACAGAGGAATTCATGATGATCTTCCCTGCAGGATGCAGCGAAAGAAAACAAGTCTCAGAGCCAAAAGGCATGTAAATGGTGGCATGAATATATGTTCCTCAAGAAGAATATGGAGTGTTAACAGCTGTCTGAGAATCTGTAGGAAAATAACAAGTGGGTAGCTTTTGGCAAAGAGAAGACTATTTCATATTGTTTGGTTTGATACGTATGTTTAAAAGGGTAATAACAATAAAATGGCCTGAAATAATCACTACTGAGGAATGACATGGAAGTAAAATGAGATGGTAAATAACCTTTTTTAATATCCATTTAAATTATAAAGACCATTAATGGACAAAAATGCATTTTATTCACAACTTTCTTGAAACTGTTCCTAGTTGAAGGATGGGATTACTGTGGGTACTAATGCAACCTCTTGCCTATTTAAGACCCTTATGTAAAGAGTTCTCAAGGTATAAAGATTTAGAACTGTATGACAAGGACAACTTGCAACTGCTAAGACAAAGAATGAGATTTTATAAGCTTTGTTGTTTTTCACACCACACCACCCATCTGAAGTGCTGTGGTATGCTTGTCCATGTGCTCCAGTAGCTCCATTACCCCAGTTTAAATAAAGCATCTGTCAATATTCCCATTAAAGTCTCCACCAGCTCTGAGCAAAACCACATATCCAGCTGGAGTTCAGCATGTCTGACTTCAGTGAGGAGACTTTTTCCCCCTTCTAGTGCTAACAGACTACATATGGCCCAGTTTAAAAGTCATGTGGGGTTTCTGTGGGAACTGCCTCCACGCTGGCTGGGTCCCACTGCAGCTGCCTAGAAACAATCATTAATGGGACACAGAGGGAAATAATACAGCTTCCAGATTTAATTTCCATAGTGGTGTCCAAGTCCAGCACAGAGTAACACCTCTTTCCTTCCCACCCTGACGCTGGTTTTGCAAGCTCTGCGGGACTCTGCCCCAGAAGCTCCAAAGGCAGGCAGGGAAACCAAGGTCTCCCAGCAGCAATGTCTGCCCCACCAGTTCCAGATGCAGGGTGCCAGAGCTGTCTTTAAAGGAAAATGTGAGGTCAGTTCACTTTCTCACATGAAGGACTCTACTAGCACTTAGTTAGGGATTGACTGTCCAAATACAGCCTTCCCTTATGCCCAGGTGAAAGGAACAAGCATCATCATCTGTTAACGTCGTGTAATCAAACTCTCAGATACACTTGCCAGATTTAGGAGTATTTAGCACTGATCACCATCTACTATCACCTCCTAGCCAAGTTTTGGGAAACCAAGAAAGTGCAGCTCCCAAGTGACAGACTCCCTAAGCTTCCAAGAGTGTTAGGATTGTGACTGTCATTTTATTTTTGCACAGATTACACACCATGTAAAAGACAGTCTGGAGCTGTCGAGGCAGGATGTGCAACACAAATATCCTCTCACACAATAAAATAGCAAGGCCTATACAAAGCACCAGAGCTGATGGAGGGGAGAGTGAGAATGCCTTTGCAAAGGATTATTGTGCACATAGCCATGTGCAACTGCACAGTTGTTGCACAGGAATCCCAGTTGGATGACTTCATTCTTCAGTTTTCTCTCTCCTGCTCTCATATGCCTCTGTGTGTGCATGTGGTGTTGCCTCACCAGCTTACACCTCCCTGATTTCGTTTTCACAGCAGGAATCACTACTGTTTGTTTGTTTGTTCTGCATATAAAACACCGTGTGTTTTCTTCACTTATGTCATTAGCAAATGCACATGCTACGGGCAAGCAATTACAGAAGTCAGCAGTTAAATAGAGGAAACTGCAATAAGGCTCTGTGCTGTGGACGCCTGCTGGGAAGACCCCCAACAATGGGTTTATTGGACTTGTATGGTCACGTGAAGTATGGAAGCCACTTGATGCTTTTATGGAGAATTCCGCAGTTGCCACATGCTTGCAATGTATTTTAGTGTAATTAAAATTCTTACTTGCTTTGGGTGAAATTTATCCACGTAAAGTAGAAGCGTGCAAACCTTGTCATATTTAAGCACACAGTAGGAGATTAGGCTACACATGCTTTTACACTGTCCTTCTTGTATGAGAAATTTATTGACAGGATTCAAGACCAGTATCCAGGAATATAAAGGATTAGAGCAGAAAAGGCATCAGTTACCCAGGGCATCAACATTCCTTTGAGCAAAAGTGCTGCATAAATAGAGCAATTTAAAACAACATCAACGACTTTAAACAATATTCCTGTTGGAACACGTGCTTTTCTTGGACCAGTAACTCTACATCAAATTTCAACTAAGAGTTAAATTTTTACATCTGTTTTTGAAAGCTCCTGTAAATAAGAGGTTAGAATGGAAACAATGCCACAGATTTAAATTGTATTGTGATGCAATAATATATCATTATAATCAACAAATGTTTACTTCTGGAAATGTGCACATGATTTGGGGGTGAAGACTGAAGGAGATCCATCATCATTTTTGCTGGAACCGATTGCCTTTAGGTTAATGGAAAGTAGAAACAGGCAAGCACTTGGTTTCTAGCCATCTGGGAAACTCCAATTTCCTGTGTGATGTGCCATTTTGTTTTCCATTTTTTTCATTCTCATAGATAATAGTTTGATATGAAAGGTAGTATTTTAGGTCTTTTTATCATGTATAGTCATAATCCTGATCGGCAAACAGCTCAGCACAATGTCCATCACACTGAAGTCTGTTGAAACCTTGTATGTCTGAAGTCAAGCTGCTTGTTGGTTCAGAACCTCCATTAATTTCCATAGTTAGAGAGCCAACCCTCTCATGAAATGCATATGTTAAGTGCAGACATCAGAAATGCACTTTCATTTGGCCTTAATTATGAATATCAAATATATTCTTCTCCAGAAATCCAATTCCTTCCAAAACAAATTAAAAAATAACAACTTTAAAAAAAATATGTAAATAAAAATTAAACTGATACAGAGCTGTATGAACCACTTACTGGATCTGAGAGGATTCCTTCAAATCTACATAAATGTCATTTGCTAAAAATAATCTAGAACTGAAGATCATTATCAGAAATCACAATTCAGACAATATTCTAAACTAACAGATTCTATGGTGTGAATTACTACATTTACTGTGTTGCTTTCTCAAGCTGGAG
Organism: Calidris pugnax; assembly: GCF_001431845.1. Lineage (NCBI taxonomy): Eukaryota > Metazoa > Chordata > Aves > Charadriiformes > Scolopacidae > Calidris > Calidris pugnax. Next base: position 10,105,410 of record NW_015090805.1, on the reverse strand, counting down.
CATTCATACCCTCAGATATTAAAATTATTTCAGTATGAGGAACAAAATTTTCAAATATTCTACTTCTTTTTTTTTAAACGCGCTTGTTTCAAGTTAGCAGTGAAGAAAAGTAATAACTTCCCATTTTCCTAAAACTCTGAGAAAATTTTCACAGCACAGTCCTTCCTATTGTCTCCAGCTGGGCGCTCTTTGGAGGAAGAAATTCTTTCACTACCCATTATTTAAAATCCTGCCCAACAGCTGAGTTCTAACATCTCCTTTAAAGATACCGTTTCTAATTCAAATTAATTTAATTTCTGAAGATTATTAGTAGAATAAGAGATTCTGGTATAGTTTTGTTTATAGCAACAAAAGCAGTAACTCTGGCTCATTCTCAGTTCCAGTGAGGCTAAACTATGCTGCTGTACCCAGGAGGACTTCTCCAGTGTAACTGACTCTCACAGAGAACCAGCACACACCTCCTACATCGCTAATCAACTTTTACTGTCAAAGGAGGGATAGCAGCTAGGGAATACCATGAACATGCTGGCCTCTGAAGCATCTTCTCAGAGCTTTTTGCAGTTGGCATAAATTGTTCTGATTTTAGATATTTGAACCCAATCAACTCATCTACTTTTCTCTTTCCATACTGGTGAACACAGAGCAGTAGGGACCATCTTCCTAAGTGTTTATATGATGTGCTGCCACTTCAAACCTGGAGTTGCTATACAGCCTCTGTGCAGGCTGTTAGTAGCAAAGGCATGTGATAAAGGTGATAAGGACAAAAAATGAGACTATAAAATCAGTATAGATATTCTGTGTTCAGAAAAGTTATATGTACTTATTAAAGTCCACATTGCACATTTTTCTTACATAAATACAAACCATACAGACTTTGAAAAAAATATCCATTCATCATGGAGTTTTTTTGCCACTCCAATACCTCATACAAAGTCACATGTACAAAAAATCTGCTTCTTTAATTTTTTTCTTGACATATTGTCAGAGCTGCTGAAAGAACTTATTGCTTCACTTTTAATATGCTTTGTCCTCATAGTTATGCACAAACGAAATTGGAATCACTATTCTCTAGCAAAGCACATGTCATTGCTTGGACTAGATAGTCTGCACTGCTATTCCTGCCAGATCAGGGGAGAGAATGGAACATTCAGATCCTCACTACTGCTACCATGGGACAAGCCTTGCAGCATAAAATAGCAGACACTCAGTCATACAGTGAATTGTATTCAACCTGCCCTGGCTCCAAAGAGGACACAGCAATGCTTCATCTGACCCAAAATGCAATCTTGCATGATGTCATGATGATATGCAGCCCGCAAGAAGTTTCACACTTGTACTGTATCCAAACTAAATACAGATGAATTGTGTACAAATGGATCAAGTCACAGACCTCAGAACAAATGGATATCAACAATTCCAAGTAGCTTTATATAAAGTAAAATTCTCCTCACATACTAATACATGTTGGACATTCCTACTATTTTAATATAGATTAATAAATCAAGAATGAATAAATAAATGTACCCTTGACACTGGAGTGTTCCTGTAGTATATATGAGTGTATATGAACTTCCTGTTATTCAGAGTTTACAAGTAGGAAAGATGAGAAGAAAATAAAATTTACGGTATTACTCACCAGCTCTAGCAGTTGCGCAAACATTGATGTACACTAGCACAGATCTTTTTCCACATGGTCCCATGCTATGACTCAGAATCTGATTTTGACTGGATGTTGAAACCCCTCAACAAGTTCATTGCAAGGGCTTTAGGTGAAACACAGCCTACAGGACTGTCTAAGCAAGCAATTGTTTTGTTCATAAATATTTTTCCCAGCATTTCCTACATTATTTCTGAGTAACCAAAGGAAAGGGAACCAACAAAACTACTCTTACTCTTTCTTCCCTAGAGTCTGTTTAGGGAAGAGGACACTTACAACATTTTTACCTCTGATTTTGAGTGAGAGTATAGACATAGTGAAAAGGGTTGTACTCTCCTGCTGCACTGGAGATTATGTTTGTCTCGTCTACAAAAAAAAAAAAACCCAAAAAACCAAAAACCAAAATAATTTAGATAATGGTTTACAAGTCTAGCCATTTCTGCCATCTCTTCTCCTTTAGCAACTGCTCAGAGAGTCTTAGATCATGTAACTGTGTACAGACACTGTGGACTCATTTGGTTAATGACTTTTTCCATGCACTAGCCAATGAGTAAGTAGGAAAAAATATGGCTCTGCTGTTAGCTTTACCCCAAAAACTTTAAATCAAGGCAAGACAGGTTCTAGTCCACCCTTTAACCATTATGGATCCCCAGCTCTTATCGAGGCTCTGTACTTAAAATGTTGTAAAAACTGTACTGAAAGCATTGCTTTTGACAAAACACCCGTAACAGGCCAAGGTTTTTTAAACATAAGTGTGATAGTTTCTATGTGAATTAGTGAATCTGCCACCATCTGGTTATCTTTAAACATTTATTGCAGTTCTTGCAACACAGACTATTTCTAGGATATTTTGAAGATTTTACATTCTATGCCTTCTGGACAGATAACAGAGAAAGAATGACATAATTTATAGCTTTATCATCAAATAATCTAGTTGCTAGTAACACTTGAAAAAGTGTTTCAGCTTTTGGTTGGTGCATTTACAAACTTGTTTCCCTTATTTATTTATTTCAATCTCTTAATAAATATTATTTTTAAGCTATGGGTTATATTTACCATGTCACCTAATACCAACTGCAATCGCATAAAAAAGATAATTTGTGCTAAGCCTGAAACAGAACACCAGATATGAACACTCTTAAAAATTTCTCTGGCTCCCATTCCAGCTACTACTGCTATATCTATATTTTGCTGAAGTACAGATTCATCTCAGTAAAAAAGAAGACAAGAGCAGCATATGTTCTTGCAAGACTTTCCATATTTTGTTGCAGCTGTTCTAAGAATCTTCTGATATAACAACTGATGCTACAGTCTCCACAGAAAAATATCTGTGGTCATATGGACTGTATCTGAAATAGCATGCAGAAGGAAATAACAGCTTGACTGTAAGCTCTTACTCAGATTGGCAATTTACCCATTTGCAGTAAGGTTATGTACTAGGAAAACCAATACACTGAGTGGGATGGGCCAGGGGTCCACACCCTGATGTGGAGTCAGTCTGTAGCCAGAAGCATCACTAATTCCCCTGGTGCTACTACTCAAAGTCAAGCCAGGGTGTAAAATTGACACTCTGGCATTGAACTTACTTGGTAGAAGACTTTCTGTAATACCAAAAAGACAAAGATTTTTCTAGGAAACTGCACTGCTATGATAGGACTTCTCAGGAGGTAATTGCTGGACGACCTCTGCATAAACACAGCCTTACACAATCCCTTATACAAGGATGCTGTGGAACTTCCCTGGGACCTGGTACTCCTTCACACACAAGCTTGAGACTTTTTGCTGGTTGTAGGTCCTCAAAATAGAACAAATGCAACAAAGATATCCAGAGGTTGCCACTTATCTTTTATGGGAGTTGCCCAGCTCCAATCCTGGCATTTTTGCAGACATTTCTGATGTGCTCTGAGTCTGAGTGTCAACATGGAGCAGCTGACCATGAGTGTTCCTAGTTGCTGGATGCATTTTGTGTTTTACTTTTTCTAAAGTTAAGACAGTTAAAATGAAAGCTTGCACAACAGTCTTATCAATGTAAGATGAGGAACACATGGCATTAAGACAAATCCTCACTGGGGTGGTTCAGTACAGCTGCTGTAAATTGCCCCCAGTTTCAAGGGTACTACTCCATATCCTACCAGGACACCTAATGGTAAGTTTATGAGGCTGTGTCCAGTTAAAGGTAGAGGCCAAACTTTTTAATAATTCTTTCCTTTCTTCTTTGCCAGTGATCTCAGTTTGGCTGCAAAATTCACTACTAGAGTTGGGGAAAACTGGTTACTAAACAGAGGTTGAAAAACAAAACTGTTCACAATTTAGATATTTGAAGAGGTGATGATAGACACATCCATATATGCCAATAAAGGATACTGAACATTTTTCTTGAGTGATTCTTAACTTTGAAGGAGCTGGCATAATTCTCAACTAGCAGATTTATACATAATATTCTGTACAGCTTGTAACAAGATCCTAATTTGCAATCTGCCAAGTACTGGGTGAGAGACAAACCTCAAATGTTTTTTCATGTTATTTCTAAATCTGTTTTTTATTTAATTTTGTTTACAAGATAACATTTTGTGAAGTTCTCATTCCCTGCTGATGGAGTTCCTGCATATCAAAGTGTGAAAATACAGACTAATGACAGCTCCCTATGTTATGTTATAGCATTATATACTAATTGGATGCTCATTTAAAAGTGGTGTCGTTTGGAAACTGGGTAGAAGACTCAATTGTACATGTAATTTATATAAAAAGTACATTAGCCTTGCAAGCTGTTTTGCATGCCATTGAGGAAAAAAAAGTGTATTAGGCCCTTTAGATTTTGAAAAATTTTGTTTGGTTTTAGTTTAATCAAAGGTTTGAGATAAACAACCTTATAGATCAAACAGCTTTAACATTACCCACAGAATTAATATGTAGTGCAGACACACAAATTAATACATTGCTCAGGATGCTATGTATCCTTTTTCGCCTTCTCTTCAACTACTTTCCAATCTTTTCCAAGTTGTTCATGTAGGAGAAACTGTACTGCAGACTAAGAGAAGGGGGCCAAAGTTTCCTGTAGCGTGCTTGTATTTCTCGTTCTATGGTCAGTTCCTAAGCCCATTGCCACCCACAGCAGAAAATGTCAACACTTTCTGGGCAGCAGTTTAAGAAAGTCCCTAAAGGGACAGCTGGAACAACACCCGTCTATTGTGCAGAGGCCAATGACATGAACTGCCAAAGTGCTAGAACTCTTACAGTGGGTAGACTCTGATATTTCTAGGCTGATTAGTGTTCAATGGAAATACAATAGCTTTTCCTACAGTGGTGTTTTTCAAAGACTACAGCACGTGCAGCATTCAATATCCATGTGATGCACGAACTTAAATGTATGTTTTGGAACTCAATTGATTCCCTAAGTTGCTTCTGCAAACAAAAGGGACAGACACTCTAAATACAAACTGTTATTGGAAGAACAAATAGCTGTAGACAGTTCCTATGTTTGAAATGCTGTCCCTGGAGAAGTTTATTTGAATTTTTCATGGACTTTTCTACTACCAAGATTGGCCTACTGTGTGAAATATGACGTTCTTTCTATCCCAGGCAATTGGCTTTCTGATCATGTTTGGACATTTCTAGAGTTTGAACTACGATGTTATATTTGTTCTGATGGCTATATCAAAGAAAACTGGACAGACTTGATTCAATCATCACCTAATAGAGTTTAAAAAAAAATAATTCTAAAAATCCTTCCACTTCTCTGTGCTGGGTTCAAATGCTTCATATCAGAAGTAGCAAAGACAAAATCTGTGCACTGCTGTTCCTCCTTTCATTTTAAAGAATGTTATTTTTTGCCTTTAAAGCAAAACTTCTTTGGAAGCACTGGATATATAATACCCTCATTCAATCAATATGAATGTATATTTATGGGGATGGTGATGGTGGATTCTAACAGTGTTGTACATTTTACAAGTAGTATTTCATCTACACAGAGAATGAGCCTTTAGAGTAATATTTTGAACACTTGAGTATGATGTGTGTTGACTTTAATAATACTGTTTGTATTTGAAGAGAAAAATAACCATTTAAATACATGGACCGATTGAATGAAAATGGTATCACTGCAAATATGGCTGTGCCAGCTTGCATGTTGTTATCAACAATGAGGTCAAGTACAGTTTACATTAAGCCCAGAAAATAAACAGAAACTACTTAAATAACAATAAAACACAGGCAAAGATTTCCCTAGCTTCAAGCTCAGTTCAAGCCAAATATTTTTAAAACAAATGACCTCAAAATTCTTCGTCATGGATGATTCAGGAACACCACACTAAATATACAAATGTGCACAGTAGTGTAGTCTGAAATCATACAATTAAGTAAAATGGAGAGCCATTATTTGAACTGGAAGTGTAATGAAAATCTAAATGTTTTCTACTTCAGAATGAGAAAGGTCAAAAGGATCCGTGTCTTGCAGTGCCTACAGTTAACGGTCTTACATACAATTGACTGACCGTGAGCATGAAGAACGAGCTGGTAAAGATTTCTCTACAACTAGACCAGGTCCTTCTTTTTGGCAGCCATCAAACTTTATTTTTCTATGTTTTAATACTAATGCTGAGATCTAGAAACTCGGAGGTCACAGAGAACTGTGTCATAGGATTTGTCAAAACACATAGAGCAGTAATATGGAATATGAAAATCTCTAGACTTTTCCCCAAAGTGCTGTGTATTGTAAAAAGGAGGGATAAAACACTTTCCTCTGAAGGAAAACCATACATATATTTGTTATCACATAGGAGAAATTTCAATGATTAAATGCTACCTTTCAGTGAAGTGTTAATTTAAAAAAAAAAAATATATATATAGTTAAATGGAAAAGTATTTCTTAACTTTTCATAAATCATCCAGAAAAGTGTGACAAAAATCACTTTGACACATTTGGCCAGTGGAAGAATCTGACAGGATCTCAAGCCACAGTAACTGAATACTATAGGGGTTTTTTTCCTCAGAGCTTCTAATCCTACAAAATGCAACCAAAATGAGTAAGTGCACATGGTTATTTAGTATGATGGTAATCTAGAACCACCATATATATTAACACAGAAAGGAAGGATGGTGTTTCTTTTTAAAGAATGATATGTCTCTGAAAGGACCTTCATTTACAGAAAGCAGGATACTCCAGGAAGATCAAGTCAAAGACATAGTGTACCTTACGGAGCTGATGATTCCCATTACCAACAGAGGTGCTTCATAAAGAATCTCCACCAGAAAGAAACTTGCAGTGATTTATAACAGCTGCACTCCACCTCCTCCTGGTTGTGTCAAACAGACCTCACTTCATCTAGAACAAGGGAAAAATTGCATTTTATGTTTAAGCCACCATAATCAATATCTGAAAAACTTAGGTACACCTAAGTGGTACACCAACATCTTAAGAAAAGTGTATTTTATTGTATGTCAGTTTAGCAAATTTCTCCTTGTTTTGTTATTTCTCATTTGAGCACATTAGGTACTTAAGTTTTCCTGCTTCCATGTAAATCTCATCTAGGGTCCTTTCCAATGACATAATGTGTTTGGAAAACTTGCTTTTCTTCAGCTAGATTTTTTCCCCTCCTGCCTACCACTATGTAAACAAAGTAAGCTCTCAGGGGTTTAGAACTCAATGATTTAAATCAGGACAAGAGAAAAAACAACGAGAACCTTAGATTTGATGCATATGATTTGTTCTCCGACCAAAACAATCATGCTTTAGATTTGTGGTAATGCTTTGAGATTTAGAATAAGGCACAAGATTTGTGATGGTTGAGTTTTTAATTTCATTGAGAATCTGCTCTGAGGAAGGAGCCAGCTTTATTCCTGAGGTAAGGATTTTAATTGTCCTTCACTTTTTTCAGAATAAATGTTAACACAAAATTAGCTTATTAAATTCTGAGGTCTTCACTCCATAGTCAGAATGTGGGAAATCTGTACAGAATTTATTCTATTGCCTGTAAAAGGTGTCTCACTTTCATGTGAGATGTCATTTCTGAGTAAGTTAGAGTCTGCGTAGATTCATTTCCAAGGTAGTCTGAGGCAAACATTTTTACTCAGGGAGATTTGCCATAACTTGACAGACCATGTAAACTCAGACAAATGCATCTGTGGTTCAGTTTCTCATTTATAAATGAGAGAAGAGAATGCTGCTTTCCTGTCCCCTTCCCTATCAAGAATGTAAACACTTAAAAGTCTCCAAAACTGGTCCATCAATCATGTTGTAGCAATGTGGGTTATATAAATAAAACAGCTAGATACTGAGAATGAAAAGATGGAGCACAACACTTCAAAACTGGGGAGATGATTTTATATTGTCTAATCAATGTAACAACATGATAAACTTTTCTGAACAGAATTCATATTTCTATTCTTAATTCATACTTGAAAATATGCTTACTTCAGCAAAAAGTCTGAACTGGAAAAGATGCTTGATAATAAGGACAATTTAAAACCTACATTTCACTGAACACTTAACATTTTACCCCATTTGGAATATCAGTTTTCATAGTATTTCCAGCCAGTGTACATTTTTATTTAAATTGAATTAAACTGTTTAGCCACATGTGCATGCCAGTTTAAATAGTGCTGTTTGGAGAACATTATTTTCACCTTTATTGGACAAAAAGTATCATAGGAAGTTGCCTTCCCCTGGAAATTGAACCCAGTTGGAAATAAATGAACTGGGATACAGCCAGGCCTGGAAACTGTAAAATAAAAATCTACTTAACAGAGAGGTGCACATCCTAAATGCTGCAATAGTTGTCTTTTAAGAAAATGGAATGCTTTCTGGGACTATATCCCATGAAAATAGCTGAACTTTACAGAATCCATGTTATAACTCTGTATGCTTCCATCGCTAGAGCAGGATTCTAACAGCATCCATTTGTCTTTAATGGGATAAAATATTTCATATTACTGCATCTCCTACAGTCTCCAAGCACAATCAGTGTCCCACTACAATACATTCTGTGTTCTGAGAATGTAACAGACAGTTCTGGCCTCATTGTTTGCAGACTACGTACACAGATGATGAGGAAAAGATACTTATGATCACCATCCTTATTTTGTTTGTGAATTGAGTTCAGAGGTATTTGGACAAAGTCCTAGATGATTACCTCCTTCTATAACAAAGGTAATAATTCAGTATAGGCCTCTTGACATCTAGAAGTTTCTACAGATCTCACACTCCAAAGAAATTTCCAAACAACATAAGCCACAAATTTCCCTGCAGAGTCTTATGAACAAGTCATATGAAAAATATGACCAACATTAGAGGAATTTTACAGATGAAAAATACCCCATAGGACTATTCCTCCAAAAGCTTGGAGAAACATGAAATACTTGTAGCAGGAATACATGAGCTTCCTGAAAAAGAGAAATATTTTCTTTATAAATGATGAGAAACACTTCACACCAAGCAACATTCTTCTCCATTCTTTATGTTATTCAAATTGAAAAACATGATTCAGTCATCTGAAATACTATGTTTTAATACCTGTATTTATTTGATGATGCAACCTATGAGAATATGCATGCTCTTGGCACTTAAAGATAATACTTTTTGTTTCACGGATTCACGGACTTGACAGAGTTGGAAGGGACCTCTAGAGATCATCTAGTCCAACTCCCCTGCTAAAGCAGGATTGCCTAGAGCACATTATTCAGGACTGCATCAAGGCCAGTCTTGAAAATCTCCAGAGAAGGGGACTCCAGAGGAGAAGGGGACTCTGTTCTTTTCTTATTTTTATTTAAATGTTAAACAAAATAATTAGTTTTAACAACTCACCCAGGAGAAAATATGTGCCCTCATTGTACTAGGGGTGAACCTGGAATAGGCAACCTTTTCAGAAGAGGAAACCTCCTGGTATACCGGCCCAATATTATTTTATCACCACCTTGACAATAACCTTCCAGTGGACACTATAATTACATCTGTAGTGATAAATCAGAGAGTGCCATGGCATAGTCCATTCTGGAGCTTTCTTGTCAATATGGTTACACTGTTAGAAGACAGTTTTGTTCCAGGCCGGTTAGTTCTCTCGTTCTAAATGCCGCACTCTCCATCAGACATCCTGTGGTTCAAAAATTCCTAGGCCTACATCCCTTTTGGAAGATGAGGGTTACACTATTATGCTAACAAAAGTTGGGGTACAGTTATCTCAGCTTTATATTTCTTAGATTAATTGGCTCTTAAGATATTTCAGATTTTCATTGCTGCTTTCTATTGGCTCCAGTTTCTCTGTCCAGATCATATAAAACAATTCATGTTAGTGGGCAGCTGTATCCCAGAAAAATCAGAATGAATTAAAAAAAACTGGATGCAGATCTCAGAGTAAGTCAGTGAATATTGCTTTGAAGACCCATTGTCTTAATTTTTTCCCCCTAAATCTGCAAGAGATAAGTGTTATTGATAATCTGGATATCTTTCCATTTCCTATCAACTATAGAAGACTGTCAGCAAACTACTAAGAAGTGAAATGCTAGTTGTACGAGTGTAATTTCTGAAGCTGTGGGATTGTTTTCTTTCTCTCTTTCTCTCTTTCTCTCTTTCCTTCTCTCTTTCTCTCTTTCTCTCTTTCTTTTTCATTTTTTCCCCCAAGGCTTTATGTTTTCAATTCTTGGGAGCCCACTCTGGCATCATGTCACCAACATGACAAGTGATATTTGTCTGCAGGAAGAGAAACCGTATCCTTCTTAGTGAACACTGTGTGGTGGGTTGATCCTCGCTGGTGCCCCACCAAAGCCACTCTGTCATTCCCCCTCCTTAGCTGGATAGGGGAGAGAAAATATAACAAAAACCTCGTGGGTTGAGATAAAGACAGGAAGGTCACTCATCACGTGAAAAACAGACTTGGGAAAATTAGTTGAATTTACAAGTCACCAAAATTTAATTTATGAAATTTACTTTCAGTTTTAATTTTTTAATTTACGAATAAACAAATTGTCAGTCCAGTCAGAGCAGGGTAACAAGAAATAAAAACTACATCTTAAAACACCTCCTCCCCCCTCACCTTCTCTTTTTCCTAAAGTCAACTTTACTCCTGATTTCTCTACCTCCTCCCCGACAGCAGCACAGAAGAATTGGGATTATTTTTTTTTTTAAATCAGATTACTAGAACACCAGTTAAGACAGAGAGGAACAAATGTGAATACCATCCAAAGAAGCACCATCAAAAGAGGTGAACAGAAGTTCTAGGGGCTGAGGGAAAAGTTATTCTGTGACTTCCTTCAATCAGTAAATGAGTTAAGTAACTAAGGTAATCTTTCAGCAAGTTACTGAAAAGTAATACTCTATTATGCTTCAACACTGGAGGCCCAAACTAAGTGTCACTTCTCTGCTTCAGCATCTCAGTTGGGTGACCCTAAGTGTTAGATATATGTTGCATTAAGGATGCCTTGGAAGAATTATAACTAGGCCAGAGAATTACAGAAAGTGAGTATGAATAAATGAAATCTCCATGGACAGTGTTACTAAACAAATGAATACACTAATAAATAAAATGAGCAATAAAATAAGAACGGAATTGCAGGAGAATTGCAGAGAATAAGAAATAATGACATTAAATAATCCTCTCTCATCCTTCAAATTGCCCATATAATGACAAGATTCTTCAGAGTTTGTTATGGATTTCTAAGGAATTGTGATTCCAACTGGCTTGGGTGTTTATCTCCAGCTCCTTGAAAAACCTAGAAGTGTATGAAATGACATCTGAATGTCAACTGAACACAACTCAAATAAGTGATTTTCAGTTTCAAATCTCAGCTAGAGTGTAATTTTTGATTTAAGGCAGAAGCTTGGAAGGAGGTTAAAAAAAATGAATAAATTTAAAATGAAGTCTGTCTTATTCCACAGATGAAATGATTTTTTTCAGGTCAAGTTACATAAATTTTCCTTTAAAATTTGATATATTATTGAATCAATAATTCTCTGCTCATGAGAGTTCATCCAAACTCACTGTCAGTGAGTGGAGTGGAGTGGAGGAGGAAAGTCATTGGACTCAGGCTCAGGCTGCTCATGTGCGCAAAACGCTTGTGGTATTCTCTGCTCCATCTTTCACTACTCATTAGGGAAGGGACCTGAGGGCAAAGAAAAACTCTATGCCCCACACAGATCCTGTCTGAAAGATGGCCACCCTTGCTGCTGAGGGGAGTGCGGGAAGGAGAGGCAGACAGCATTTCTCCCCACCACTCTAAGCTGTGATGTGAACTGATGTAATCTTTCTTGTAGATCTCTAGGGTTCTGAATGAAAGATTGAAATAGAACAGCAAAGTGTTGTGAAAAAACTTTCCATCAGAAATTTATGTGTCTGTATCAAAAGAAATTATCAATGTCCTAATTATTTTTAATCATGTAACATTTACAGTGCTGTGGAAGAAACAATTGGGTCATCTAGAATCATGATTTAAACTATTACCTTGTACTGTCTTGATTGCAACTAATTTTTCCTTAGCTTTCTCCTCTTCTCAATTTATATGCACTAAGAAATAGCTAACTTAAAGTCTCGACTTCACCCGCCCCCAATGTTTCTCTGTTACTACAGTAGTAACAATGAACAGATGAAAAAAAAAAATCCTTTTCCCAACAGGTCACTCTCATATTATACTCCAGAGGGCATCCATGAATTAATGGCAAATAGCCATTCAGAGAGTTGCCAAATACCATTAATCAATGCACCAATGTAGCAACATCAAGCTTTGTGACAGGCATGATTTAATCTATTGTTTGGTAATCAACCTCATCTATGGACATTCTGTAACTCTTATAAATCCAAGAATTACTGTTAGTCTTTTGGAGCAGAACAGTAAGAGAATGTCTCACTTAATAATCACAAATTGCTCTTTTCTTCACTCAAAGAGGTAACCATTTCATGATTATTTGAGAGAACAGATTATGTCAGCTGGACCTAACAGTGTGTGCTTTGTCTCATTGAATCCTGCTTTCCCTCAACAAACCCTCCCAAACCTCCGTGCAATCTTCACATTGGAAGTTGCTCAGAAGGAGCAATGGATAATAATGTCATTCATCCACTGTCTGATTCAGATTTAATAATTAGAATGACTTACCCCTCAATAAAGGGGCAATGTTACTTCCGCTGTTTATGGTTACTGTGATTTGCAACCTAGTACCATAAAACACTCAAAGTTAAAAAAAAACCCGAACCTTTCTGGTCAGTATACAATAATTAGTGGATTACTTCATACTTGACCTTATCTTCTGAATGAAGACAGATTATCCATTTGATGAAGGAAGGAGTGAATCAGATTGTCTGTCTCAGAATGTGCACACTCAAAAGCTTTAAAATATTCTGAATTTATATTGACACAAGATCTGAGGGCAAAACTCTCATTTGTAACATTTCAGATTGCAAAGTAGAAAGCTATAAAACTGCATGCTTTCGAAGACTGAAAAGCTAGATCCCAAGGAAAATAGAAATATCGGTAGAAAATACCAGAACTTGTTCAGATAATTCAAATATAGTATGCATGTGTAAATTAGAAGCCCAAATGAAACTGTTCTTTGTTGGCAAAATGAAATGCTTTCCTCGGTTTCCAATGGCTCAGCTTTTCGTTTCAGCTTCCTTATCAATGCCTATATTGCTATCATAATGTTTGGATGATTCAAAATATTATTTTACTTCTCAAATCTCAAATCTCTTATGGACAAAAATTGAAATTGCTATCCACCTGTGATGCAAATTAGGATTGGAAAATTGCATGATTCTTCCTTTAAATAATCTGTATTTTGCTAGTTAAAAAGATCTCTAGTTATCCCCATTCCTATATTGAGATTTAAGGTCTGAGGAGATATAAACTATACAGTGGAAGCAGATGAGTAGAACTTAGCCTGATGGCAACTTGAGCTAGTGAGGCTGGCTGCTACAGCAAGGTGTTGGTGACCTCAGGTCAGATAATGAACAATCATGGTGTCATTTACAGAGTTGCACTCTAAGTTAAGAAACTTTGCCTCCTGCTTATCTTCCTTGTGCAGCTGGTTAGATTTAGTTCCAAGTTGTACGCTTGCAATTTTTCCCTTTCTGCGCCAAAACTATTCTATAAACAGCTAGTTTAATCTGCTAGTGTTCTTAGTGCAGATAACTGAGCAAAGCAAAAGACTTTGCCAAATTAAAAATACCTCCTCTGTTTATCAATTTTCAGTCTCGTGCATCAACCATAAGACATTCTGCCAACTATATAGTAAAGAAAGTTGGTCACAAGGCAGAATAATGTCACCTGTAATTGCACTTTTAGAAATAGGTAATAGTACAAAAATTGTATGGATTTGTGCTTGGGGTAGTACAAGCTGTCCTTAAGCATATAAAAAGCATTTTTAACATTTGAAATTGCTCAGCTTGGAAAATTATTGATTGATGTTACTATTTTCACGATTATTTTTTGTATTGCTCTCCACCTTTTCTCCCCTACCTCTTTAGTGAATTTACATCATATGAAAGGGAATTGGAAACTTCAGCACCTATTCTAATGATACTGATTAAGCTACTATTTTATTATTACTCTGCCAAATCCCTCTCTTATCAGTAGTTTTGACTCTCTTAAAGTTATTTTTTTTCTGTTTTCTTATAACTCCAGATGATTTTAGTTTGTTTCCCTTTGTGAAACAATAGCTCCTGTCTTTCATATGGCAATCTATTCCTCACAGGTTTCAAAATCATGTGGTATGAACATCACTAGACTAAGGTGTTTGTTTTTTTTTTAATTACCTGAGAATCTTCACAAAACATACAATTTGTCTGCACTTTTGCACTTGTACACTCCAGCCCACAATATAGCTTATTTGAACCACAATGCTTATCAATCCTAACCAGATTTACAGGGAATTTCTGCAAAATTCCACTTAAGTCACAATCAGTGGTATGTTTTCTGGGCTGTTTGACAAAACCCTTTAATTGCTGAAGATTTAAAGGAATATTGGATTGTTTATTTTTTTCTGTATTTCTGAGAAAGCCTATAATCTGCATTTACAGTGCAGAACAGATGTGCTCCCTGGTATGCCCCGAAGGTCGGGTCCCCAGCCTCACAGTGGCTATGTTTGGAGGAGACAGGGCTGGTGGACATGCTCCTACATACCCCAGGGTACCTCTGCAAGGAGGGAGTCACAGTGCATTTCCACAGGTCTGCCATTCCAAACAGTTGAGTACATTTTTGGACTGCAAAGTTGACTTGTCTTAGTACGCTTTAAAATGGAATAATTTCTTCAGGGCTTCACAGCTCAGTTGAATTACCTGTTTTCTTAAATCTGGCCTATTGTAGTCAGCACTGGGTTTTGAAGACAAGAAGCAACTGCAAGGATATTATAAAAAGAAGGGACAAGTGTCGCAGATGAAAAGATGCCTTACTTTCATACGTTGAATCCAGGGGATCAATTCATTGTCTAAACTTAGGTATTTAACTCTCCCTGAGATGTCCTGGGCTGCCTGAGGGAACGTGGGGCTGCCAGATACAGCACAGGACCTACCCAAAATTTCTGCCCTTCGGAGCAGCAGCTGAGAGCCAGAAGGGATATCTAAGGGCATGAAGTGCCTTTATTTGGGGAATGAAATCAAGCACACAGTGCTGGTAGACACTCCATCAGTGTCTGATACAGACAGATTAAAGGCCAGGCTTTATCAATCAGACCATGCCATCAGTGAAGGAAATAGGGGCTAATGTGCTTTGAGAACAATGTAGGTTACATGGAGAGAGGTAAAAAAAACGGAAGAATTCAGCTTTTGAAATTTGAAGGAGAAAGAAAAAGAGGTAGAGAGTCATAGGCCTTTTTGTTCCTGACTATCTCAATTTGGTTTTTCTTTTTTAAAATAAACTAATTTGGTTTCAGTGTGATAACCTCTGTGATGAACAATTCTGATTAAAATAAATGAATCAAATTAGCTGTTTACATCTGTTGTATTAGAATACAACAATATCCAGAGTCCAAGATGATGAAACCAATGACAGTATGTGATCAAGACAAATGACATACAGGGGCAGGCACAGAACCTAGTTTTGATAAAAGTTAAGGTGTTTTTATTATTAAAAGAGTGCCAATTGTGACCAGCATCGCAGATTTAGATCTTTCACTCCTTTTAAAACTGTGCACAGTTTTAAACTACTATTCTCATTTGATTGGTGTTTTCTGGAAGTCATATAGCTCAGCTATCCAGTCTATGGTGCATATAAATATAGATGTTGTATATTACCCCGTATAGGAAACTCTTAATACTAGCTTAGATGTTCACAGCTTACATATGAAAATTTGAAGAGAGGAAACTGATTCAATCCTCAGCATTTTATATTGCTGAGATCCATGTATACAGCTGAAAGAAATGAACATTTTATCAATCCCCAGACTAGATAATTTTGATGTTTGTCAGAATACAACTATCTACATTGGACAGTTACATAATAGGATGGGTTTGTCCCCAGACAATGCCATGTCTAATAAAACTATGCGTCATTTTTCAATCCTGAACTTTTATGCCCCTAAAGTATTTTATAGTTGCTATTATATATATATATCCCCTTTCTCTGGCCCAACTTTAAAGGTACACTTAGTACAGATCAATTGTTGTATAGAAAACATTAAAAGCCTACATGGAGCAGTGGCAATATTTACTGAAAAAACAGAATCACAGGATTGCTGAGGTTGAAAAGGACCTCTTGAGATTGACTAGTCCAACCCCTACCTACTCAAGTAGGGCGAGCTACAGCAGAACCATGTGCAGTCTGTTTTTCAATATCTTCATGAATGCAGACTGCACAATCTCTCAAGGCAACCTGTTGAGTGTTTGATCACCCTCAGTAAAAAAAAAAAATAAATAATGTTTTCTTGTGTTCAGATAGAATTCCATGTGTTTTGGTTTGTGCCCATTGCCTCTTGTCTTATCATGGGGTGCCACTGAGAAAATACTGGATACCTCATTTCATTTTCCCCCGTCTGGTATTCATACATATAGATAAGATCCACCTGAACCGTCTCCACTCCAGAATGAACAGACCCAGCTCTCTGAGCCTCTTGTCATCGGTCAGATGGGTCAGTCCCTTAATCATCTTCATGGCCCTTTGCTAGACCCAATTAATTATGTACCTGCCTCTCTTATACTGGGGAGCCTAACACTGGACTCACCACTCCAGACGTGTCTCATCAGTGCTGAGCAGTGTGGAAGGGTCAGCTCCCTCAGCCTTCTGGCAATACTCTGCCTAATGCAGCCTAGAATGCCACTGGCCTTCTTTGTTATAAAAGCACATTGCTAGTTCATTGTCATTCTGTTGTCTGCCAGGATACCGAGGTCCACCTCTTCAGAAGTGCTTTCCAGATGGTGAGTCCAGAGCCTGTACTGGAAGATGGGGTCATTCTTCCCCAAGGGCAGACTGGACACTTCCCTTTGTTGAATTTCATGAGATTGCTATCAGTTCTCCAGCTGGTTGAGGTCCCTCTGAATGACAGTAGACCCTTTTGGTGTATCAGTCACTTCTAGTTTTATATCATCAGAAAAATTGCTGAGGGTGCAGTTTGTCCCAAACCCCAGGTCATTAATGAAAATGTTCAATAATATTGGCCACAGTATCAATCCCTAGGGTACACTGCTAATGACTGGTCTCCAAATGGTCTTTGAGCAACTGATGACAACCCTCTGATTGTGAAACACCAGTAAATCAAATAAACCCAGACTTCTGCCAGACCATGTTTCTTTTAGCATAAAATTTACTCAAATAATGTTATCAAACTTCAGCACAGTTCCAGAAGCATGAGGAAGAAGAAAAACTCCTCTCTCCATATTATTGTATTAGAATTAAATGGTCAAAAATTAAATTGACAAGGGAATTTAAGATTAATCCAAATGGATGTGCCAGCTCCAAAACCGAATTCTGTCTAGTAAAATAGAAATGATAATTTAATTACAATTATGCTGACCTACAACATCCATGGAGCTGTCCATAAGTACATCTGTTTGACATCCATATATATTTTTCTACTGAACTATGTTTTTTTTACCAGTAATATATATATATATTTGAGGAAGAGAAATATCACAATATGTAATGGCATTAATAGTTATAAAGGGAGTTATTTATAATCCCTTCAATATTACAGCTTGAAGATAATTCAGTGATGAGTCAAACTGTCTCCAGTGTAAATCAGGAACCAAATGGCAGAAGAACTGGCTTTTAAGGGACTGGAAAAGTTGACATATCTGAAAAGTGCTTCAAGGCCTGAACGGTGTGAATAACGTTTAGCTTACAGCTGTTGTGAATCCAGTTGTACTGGCAATATGTTAAATGTTAGTGTTACCACCCTCTTCCTTTCTGATCTAATTCCTTTAACATCTGATGGATATCATTATGATGAGCCCCTGAAGACAGTTCTGTTTTCACTTAATCAAGCAAAAGCAGTCAAATGTTTCTCAGAGGACCCCAGTTATGCATTACCACCTATCTTCATGTTTTTGAGGCATTACTGAAGTTCAGAAATTCCCATGGCATTTATATCCCAGAGTTATACAGAGGGTTGGGTCTAGGCTTCTGTGAACAGTTACAAGTAAAAGCTGTGGCTGTAATTGCAATTCAAGGAGATCCACCACCTTCTATGTCTAATGTGGTAGCAACACTCGCTGGCTTCTAGCAAGGGCTATGGTCTTCCTAGTATGCTCCATTCTACTAATGCAAGTGGACAAAAAGAACAAGTGTGTATCCCACTGCTCTCCCCACCCTGCTGGTGACACAAACGCTGCCATGACAAGTGCAATCTTCCTGTCCGTGCAATCTCATCTCAGTAATGACTCCTCAAAGAGCTCTGAAGAGCCTCAAGATGGCACTTAGATTAGCAGTAAGCACCGTAACACACCTTGGCTTTTGGCTGAATCAGGCATCCACAGACTTGGCCAGCATATGTCTCAGGCCACAGAAATGCAGGCATCAAATGATAGAAACCTTTGCTGAATAAAGAATGTAGCTGGAAGGAGGTATCTGAAGCTTAGCCCTCGAAGCATGTTCTGCAGACCAGAAGACCTAAAATAGAGGAAGCATATTCCATCCTTCCAGCAAAACAGGAAAGACTGGGGAGGCAGTTCTGTCCTGCCTCTTTGCTAAAAATAGCCAACTGGCTAAAAAACTTTAATTAAAGAAATTGTGTTGAGAAACTGCAAAGTCTCATATTTCCCCAAATATGTACCTCTATAGAGAAGTACTTGTACGTTAGCAGTACTTGTATATGTGTTTCATTATAAGGTGAGTGGGAAAGACATATACATAATTAATAAGTTATTGCAAATAAACACCAACCAAAACCATAGATTTTTTTAGCTGATTAGCTTTATTACAACTATTCAAATAATCCTCATATTCCTTTAGCTAAAACCGGGTAGAACCAGTTTTATGATTTATATTGAGTCTAGAAAAAAAGACCTTCATTGAATGGATGTGGACATTACTTTGACACTAATGTCTTACAATTAATGGTCCAATACTTCTTTTGATAACAGTCCTTTCACCACCTCCCATTTTCAATTTATGCAAGAGCTCCAATTCTTTCATTATGTGGAGGAAGCACACCACCATATATGCTTGCTATTGTCCTCATAAAAGTCCATCCCAGATGTTGGTACATTTTAAACATAGAAAATACCTGTTCTCAGGTCAGTGAGTAAAAACTCGAACTGCTTAAAAAAAGTCCTTTAGATTATAATCTATGCACAATATAAAGACTGTTACCATGGATCTTGGATGAGGTCGAACCTTCAGTGTCCAAATTATAATTATATATATATGGTTTGTTAACAGTGCTCTTCCAAAGAAGAGGGTGAGAGACATTTTTGCTAAAATCCAGCAAAACTTGAACAGAATTTCATGGGACTAAGAAAAGATATGTAGATAAATGCACATCGACCAATGGGAATGTCATGATATAGTAGATGATGAAAGCTCCCTTAAGGAAAGGTATAAAAAGAAAAAAAAGTACAGTATTAGATAACCTAAACAGAGAATAGTACTGGCTCATCAGACTACAGACTCAAATTAGTTTTGTTACTTTCAAATCTGCAAGTTTTTTTGTTGCAGGTGGAGGGGGCTATTCTGGAAAAAAAGAACAATCAAAACCCCAGACCACCCTTAATGGTGCTTTTGAACCACAAAAATAAACGTTTTAAAGTGTATGATGATTATACTGTGATGTGGTTATATAATGACGTATGTCCTGTAAACAATTTTGTAAATTTAAATTAGAATTACTTTTAATTCTGAGGAAACCATACAGGGCAAATTTCACCTGAGAATATAAACTCTCACTTATTTTATTTATGAAATAAGGCTGCTGTTTCTCACTCCCTGTTCTGCAGAAACACATCAGGGTTCCTTAGTCATTCATCTTTTTTAAGTGAAATTCCTTCAGTGTCTGAATGGAATCTGACATACTTTTTATTTATTGGAATTCATCCTTAATTCATGGTGAATATCTCAAATACTACCAATACTACCCTTTTCTCATAAATGTTCTCTCTAATATTTTTTGACTGTGACTCACCACAGACACTGAAAGACTGAGTAAGGAGTGCTGCATGAATTCCGCTTTCATTACAGGAACAAAGACAAGTATACAAGAGTACATTCAAATATATGAACATTAAGAAGAAAAGATTTCCCCTTTAGAAAGAAGTTTCTGGACTATATAGTGAATCAGTCTTCTTCTAAATTAAGGACTTTCCTTCAAAAAGGAAATGATCTTTGCATAACTAAACTATGATTTAATGAATTATTATGGGCCAGCTCTAATCTTAGGTAAAAAATTATTCCTGGCTGTATAAGGGGTTTTGTAGACTTTCAGAAACTACATTTTGAAAGAATCACCTTAATGTATTAATTCTACAATGAAAAAGACTGAAATTGATCAATTTATCAAAACTCTCACGTAATTTGGTAAATTGCAGTTATCGGACTCACACGTGGAGAATACTACATGCATTTTTATTAAATATCCTGCCTCTACATTTGAAGGAAATTACGATGAAACAGGCATGCATTTCAGCATTACTAAAAGAAAGTTCTCAAGATTTCGGTAGGTAATTTTCCTTCCAACTTTAGCTCAGAATCAGTTTTGAGAGGCTTAATCTGAGCACAACCCCCTCAGCAAATCAAGGACTGCGTTATTGTCCTGATTAATTTCCAAATGCAATACAAGTAATTTTAGTTTAGGTAATAAATATTAACAATAAACACAGCCACCTTAGCGTATATATATACCCATATCAGAATAAAACCTGATGATGAAGTCACTGGCAATGAAGACCGAATTCAAGTATTTTGACATAGGTATAAGAAAACAACTTGAAATCTGTTTAGACTCAGAAAATACGACTGAGGTTTTAGAATAAAAGCATTGCAAATTTCATTCACCTGAAATGAATGAAATTTATGCAGTGGCACAACAATTTACATTTTAACTGCAGCCTGTTGCTTCTGGGAAATCGGACTAAACAAGGTCCTACTTACAGTGTAGATCACATTCAAAACCAAAACTGTACAAAAGGAGAATGATTTAGACAGAGGACCTAGTAGATTACATTCAAAGTCACAATAGTGAGACCTAGGAACAACAGCCTTTTTATTTCAGAGGAAAGGTACTGCCAGAAACTTCCATGTTAAGTGATGCCTCTAAAACAGGTATTTATGAATTTATGAATTTGCTATGTAAGTTCTGTGGCCTGATGTTTCATTCTGCACAATTGCAAGACATTTATGTGGTTTTGAAAAAAGTGATTATGGGAATTTTTGAGGATGGCTTCTGAGGTTTTTCAGACTTGCTTGCATCAATCTGTTGTCCAAAATGTCAAATCAGGAAGTTGTGATAGAGATGATTCACATCTTCATAGAAAACATATAACAGGTCAAAGTCATAAAACTATTCAGTTATATTAAATTTTAGCTCAAAAATAATAAATGGAGAATGATAACATTATGACTCGGAGCCTTGGGGCCCAGGGGCCTGATTCCTCAAGGACATCATGAGCTCATCTGTGTGTTCGGTTCACAGAACTTAAACAAATTGACTTCAACCTATTCCCTTGGGAACAATCATATAATCATAGAATGGTTTGGGTTGGAAGGGACCTTAAAGATCTTCTAGTTCCAACCCCCCTGCCATGGGCAGGGACACCTCCCACTAGACCAGGTTGCCCAAAGCCCCATCTAGCCTGGCCTTAAACACCTCCAGGAATGGGGCATCCACGACCTCCCTGGGCAAGCTGTTCCAGTGCTTCACCACCCTCACAGTAAAGAATTTCTTTCTAGTATCTAATCCAAATCTCCCCTCTTCCAGTTTAAAATCATTACCCCTTTTCCTGTCACTACACCTCCTGACAAAGAGTCCCTCTCTGGCTCTCCTGTAGGCTCCCCTCCCTTCAGGTACTAGAAGGCTGCAATGAGGTGTCCCCGGAGCCTTCTCTTCTCCAGGCTGAACAACCCCAACTGTCTCAGCCTGTCTTCATAGGAGGGGTGCTCCAGCCCTCTGATTATCTTCCCGGCCCGTTCAACAGGTCCATGCCCTTGCTGTGTTGAGGACTCCAAAGCTGGACACAGTACTCCAGGTGGGGTCTCATGAGTGCAGAGTAGAGGGGTAGAATCACCTTCCTTGACCTGCTGTCTACGCTTCTTTTGATGCAGCCCAGGATGCGGTTGGCTTTCTGGGCTCCCAGTGCACATTGCTGGCTCATGTTGACCTTCTCATCCACCAGCACCCCCAAGTCCTTTTCCTCAGGGCTGCTCTTTAGCCATTCTCCGCCCAACCTGTATTTGTGCCTGGGATTGCCACGTCCCAGATGCAGGACCCTGCACTTGGCTTAGTTAAACTTCATGCGATTTGCACGAGCCCACCTCTCAAGCCTGTCCAGGTCCCTCTGGATGGCACCCCTTCCCTCCAGTGTGTCGACCGCACCACTGAGTTTGGTGTCATCGGCAAACTTGCTGAGAGTGCCCTCTGTCCCACTGTCCATGTCTCCAACAAAGATATTGGACAGCACTGGCCCCAATACGGACCCCTGAGGAGCACCACTCGTCACTGGCTGCCAATTTGACATTGAGCCATTGACCACAACCCTTTGAGTGCGGCCATCCAGTCAGCTCCTTACCCACCGAGTGGTCCATCCATCGAATCCATGACTTTCCAATTTTGAGACCTGAATGTCATGCGGGACAGTGTCAAACACTTTGCACAAGTCCAGGTAGACAACATCTGTTGCTCTGTCCTTGTCCACCAAGTGTGTGGCTGTATCATAAAAGGCCACCAAATTTGTCAGGCATGATTTGCCCTTGGTGAAGCCATGTTGGCTGTCTCCAATCACCTCCTTATTTTCCATTTGCCTTAGCAGAGATTCCAGGAGGATCTGCTCCATAATCTTGCCTGGCACAGAGGTGAGACTGACTGGCCTATAGTTCCCTGGGTCTTCTTTTTTTCCTTTTTTGAATATCAGGGTTATGTTCCCCTTTTTCCAGTCTGCAGGAACTTCGCCAGACTGCCACGATTTCTCAAATACGATGGAAAGCGGCTTAGCAACTTAATCCACCAGCTCCCTCAGGATCCGTGGATGGATTTCATCAGGTCCCATGGAACTCTCCACTGCATGTTCCTGTTCTTTCAATGATGACTGACTTTAGAGACTGGTCCCTACTGTGGGAAAGTGATCCAAAACATATCTGGATCTTTTGGGAAGGAGGGGGAAGTTATCATGGGAAGGTTACAGAATGTCTGCCTGAATGAGACATACAGTTTTCTGAGTGCTTATATGTATACTGTAGGGTAAGATGGTTGCTCATCATTAGCTTGCTCAGTGTTAGGAATAAACTAGTCTTGTTCTGGTGGCAACAGTTCGCTGAGAAACTTCAGCTTTTCACCAGAACAAGCACTTTGAAAGTGAGTCATAAAAAGTAATTCACTTCTAGCACTAAGGAAGACACATGATTTTATGTGAAATAAAGCTTTTCCTCCTGCAACCATACTTCCAGAAATCCACTCAATGGGCTGAATCTCTTCTTAGATGATTCTTCCCACATGGAAGTTCCCGGGCTGTATGACAGAGCAGTTTGAAGATGTTCTACAGCAACAGGTTGCCCCGCTGAACACAGTGGCTAGTTCAGGCCCAACGTTGCACACACAACAGGGGTTGGCACCTGGAGAACCGAGTCCCAGGAAATTTCTTTCTAACTCTTATCAGGTGGTAGTTACCCTCCATCCAGAAATGTGAAGATTTTAAGCTACCACAAGTTTTTAGTTCCACTCCCCAAGCTCCATCTAATTGCTGCAGACACTGAAGTAACACACTTCAACAGTAAAACCTTAAAAGAGTATACTTTTTATTTCTTTTTAATCTACCTTGTAGACGCTGACAGGACAAGATATATCTGGTATAAAATAGGAGATAATAAGGGTGTTTGCGTTTGCTGAAGCAAAACACACTGCAGCCTTTCACATACACTTTGATCAGCCCATGGCAGGCCATACCTAAAGCATTTACAGCAGTCCTTAGCATTTCTGACATCCTCACTGGGTTGCCTCCCCTGTTTAAGTGGAACAGTGATTTTTTAATCTTTAGTTTTTTTCTCACCATTCACAAGCCCACCCAGGCAGCATGTAATTCATCCAGGCAGGAAATATTCCATTGTGTGGGCCAGATTACTTGGAAATGATTCATTTGTACCTGAGTTCAAAGCTTCTGGCATAGACCTACAGTACACTCTAGTCTGCAGTCATTCTTGCCCCAGACTCCTGTGTTCAGTGCAAATAAGCTGCTAGAACAAATCTTATGAAAGTTCAGTGGCTTCAAACTAACTTGGATTTAAAACTTTCATCTGGGATTTATGAAGAGGAAACAGAGAATAAATCTTATCTTTTTTTTTTTTTTTTTTTGGGGGGGGGGGGGGGGGGGGGGGGGGGGGGCCCCCGCACAAAAAAGACAACTTTTTTTCTCTTATATTATATGGCATAGTTTAAAAAACAAAACGAAACACAAAAAAAAAAAAAAAACCAGAAGAAACAGAGAAAAAATTTTTTTTTTTTTTTTTTTTTTTTGGGTGGTGGGGGGCGGTGGCGGGGGGCGGAACCCTGCACAAAAAGGCTACATTTTATTCAATTGCCAACCCAGAAGAGTGAGTTTATTTTCCCCCTAGGCTGTAAAGTGATTTGAAGTCCAGTATCTTAACTCACCCCATAATGATGTGTATATAAGATTACGCCACTTTCCCAGCAGTCTCTTTCCTGCTTTATTCAGTATTATAGAGTGTGGCTGTTCAGCACAATGGAGGAAATAAGATAAACACAACCTTCACTGCTGTTTTTCTGTCTTGTTATTAACATAAGCACTGAAGGCACCTGTGAGAAATCTGCATCCTGCCTGGATACAAGTAGGAAATGATTTTCCCATTGCATGAAAATATTTGAGATCACTCCCTCGCTCTTCTCATCTTATAATATTTTGCATCAATGTTCAAAGAAAGATCCCTCAGAATTGGAATGTAACAGAAAGGTAAAAAACAGTAAAGGATAAAAATCTTCCGCACACCTCAGTGACCTAAAGCTTGCACCTCAAGTTGCCCATGCAATTCTCCAAGAAGAAGCAAAGGCAAGACTCTCAAGCCCAAATCTTCCTAGGTCATATTATTAGTGTTTTTTTCTGCATCAGTAAACATATAATTTATTCAGACATAGTATTTTGAACCCAAGAGACTGACGAAATGGCCACAGTCTTTTGGTAGGCTCATCTCCTAAGAAACAAGATATCATTTGTCTGCACCAAACTTGTTTTTGCTTTTGTTAAAATTACCTAAGCTAACTAGTTTATAGACCTCTCTTCAGCAACCTGGCTGATGTTCCCCACAGAAGAATTTTTTTAACAAAATATATCAGTAAAAGACCACTGACAAAACAATATGCAAAACTCACAGGATTAAATACGTTACACAGAATGAGCTAACCCTTCTACATGGATCACTAAAGTTGCCTGAATTCACACTGAAGATTTCCATCAGGTGGAAGATTAGTACCAGCAAATGGTACAGAGTTGCAGGGAAGAAATATGGAGCACCGCCCTTTATCCCTGTTTCCAATTTTGTATAATATTTTGTAAAGCAGTTTGAAAGGAGCTGAGGTCAAGCTGAAATTGGAGGGCCTGGGATCAAACCACAAGGACAACATTTGCTTCTTCACTCCTTTCTTGGCTAGTCCTCACCAAGAAAACACCCCACATTAAGAGCAGCTGAAAGCAGAGGAAGCTGCAAGAGTCATGACAAAAATCTTTATTTTGATTGTCATCACATTCTGAAGGGAAGAAGTAGGATCCTCTCTGCAAAGCTATTATAGGTTCACCAGAGAGGAATGAATGTAAAAAGTCTCTCTCCGGAGAGACAAATGTCTAGATTCAGGCAGCTGGTTTTCCAAAGTTTGGTGGACATAAACAAAATAATTGTATAAACAGTCACAATCAGGCTTCTGTGGAATACCAAACAAAAACTGTGTTGGCATTATTATTTGAACCACTATAAAGAAAAGAGAGTTCCATTTGAAATGTGGGCACATTGTACTAGGCTCCAGACAGGTAGTAAGAAAGTGCTTATGTCTCAGGGAGTTTACAATTCAAAGATGTAAGAAGGATATGCAGTGGGAGGTAGAACAGAAGAAGATGAAGTGAGCTAAGTGACTTCACACTTCAAATCCGTGCTGGGTCAGAAAGTCATTAATGTTGAGTTCAAATTAATGCCAATGCACTCTACTACACTGCCTTTCTTGCTGATTCTGAAAGATAAATAGGAGAGAAATACTATGCTGGTACTATTATTTTTTTTTCTTTGAATACTGGCAATTGGTGACAATGGTGACAAGAAAATGTCTTGTGGTTCAGGAATTGAGGAGAACAATTTACCCTTCACCCTAATTTTTCTGTATTTCAGGAAGAGATGTACAATGAGAAAATAACCAAAAATTTAAGCATCCAGATCCTTCACAATCTGGAACACCAAACTACCATTTCCACCTTCAAGAAGCATTTTTAGAGTCTTTGTAAGAATACAGTGCTCTTGAAAGCACCTGACAATATTTAATAAGAAGAAAACACTTAGAAAATAATAAGATTTTGTACTGTTGGAATGACTCAGAAGACTTGGATGTGAAGATATGGACAAAACAACGCACTTGAGAAGCAGAGGGCCATGGGAACTGCCATTTAGAAATGCATTAGATTTACTGTGGTGAAATAAAAAGCATGAAAAACTTTTCCACCGCGTCTTGAAAAAATGGATGAAGATCAGTAATCTAGCTAACTAAAGTTTTCAAAACAGCTGAACAGCATTTTCTAGAAACACATTAAGAAACCAAAATTGCTATGAGTAACAAGCACTACTCCATGGGAAATTATACTAAATACAATGAGAAATGTTTGTTTCCAGCTGAGGCCACATAGTTCTTGAAGTAAAACAGTGGAAAAATATCTCAGATTAACAGTTCCTAGATGCACAGGATGTCAAACACCAGAAGACTTTTCAGTATTCTGCTTCCTAAGTCATTGCTTCTGCATCAGAATTCCTTTACCTTGATTCTAGAAGATTACCTTCTATCCTTTTTTTTCCCAGCTCTCTTTATTTTCACTCACTTTTTATAGCTGTGTAAGAAAAGTGAAATTTTTTAACTACTCCTTTTGTCTCACGGATTTGAACTTGTGCCTATTTACACATAGTGCTTGTTTAAATGCAATTAGGTAGAAAGAAGTGGCTGAAGTCCTCTTTCTGCTATGGATCTCATTTCTAGGAAAGACCAGAACAAAGTCTCAGTCTCCTCCTTCTCTTATATTCCACACACTTCCTCACATAGTGTGTGTATTATTTTTTTCCCCTAAGATTTTCTGTCTCCAATCTTTACACAATTCAGATTCTTTTACATTATAAATTTGACAAGAAAAAGAAAAAAGTGGTTCAGATATTAAAAATAAAATGCATTATGGTCACACTTTTAAGCCTCTTCTCTGCATAGATCCATTCATTCTTCATTCCTGTTCTCACCTGCAGGAAGAACTGTACCTCAAAGCTGTAGGACAAACAGACCAGGAAACTAAGCTCCCCTTCCATTTGCCACCAAATAAACCTCTAAAGTGTTGTTGAGATAGAAAAGGACAAACTGATTGGAAAATAAACATGTCACAGGAGTCGAATGAGAGAAGAGGAACAGATAAGAGACAAAAGCCAACAATACCATTTTTTTCAAAGATTTTATCTAAGGAACTAGATTGGGTTATGGGGATCTGTATTACGTTTCTGCCTCATCAGGCAAGTGCTGATATGCTTTCGATAAGTAAATATAAACTCTGGGTTTCTGCCATGTGATCTGTAAAAGGGAAATCCTAATATTGGTGGCTATTATTTCCTGTTGGGAAAAAAAAAAAAAAAAAAAAAAAGACAAAAAACACAATGAAAAGAAACACTAGCAGAACTCCAGACCTACTATTTAGGATTGGTCCAAAGGGTGATCCCATAAATCTCACAATAACATCTGAAAACACAAGCACTACATGAAGGCACTGGAGAGGCCACAACTGGAATACTGCATCCAGTTCTGGGGTCCTCATTTCAAGAGAGACAGGGAACTACTGGAGAGAGTCCAGTGTAGGGCAACAAAGATGATTAAGGAATTAGAGAATCTCCCTTATGAGGAAAGGCTGAGAGAGCTGGGACTTTTTAGCCCACAGAAGAGAAGGTTGAGGGGAGACCTTATCAATGCTTTTAAGTATCTAAAGGGTGGATTGAAGGAGGATGAAGTTGGATTCTTTGCAGTCGTTTCCAGCAATAGGAGGAGGGGCAACGGGCACAAGCTGGAACATAGGAAGTTCCACTCAAATATCCGGAAACACTTCTTACAGTGAGGGTGACCGAGCACTAGAACAAGCTGCCCAGGGAGGTCGTGGAGTCCCCTTCTCTGGAGATCTTCAAGACCCACATTGATGCAGTCCTGAGTAACATAATTCCATGATTCCATGAAGGGAAGCACTTTCTCAAGGTCACAAAGCCAGGAACAAGTAGAGCCAGTGTGAGCTTGGCCATTTCGTCTCCAACCATTGATCAACCCCGACCCCTACTGTGAGAACTCAGTGTGGCAGAAAGGAGGTTGCACATCCCCACTGCACAGCTGTCAGTGATTAAGGGTGGTAGACAGAAAGGAGACTCAGGCTTTCACCTCCAGGAGCTGTTATTGGGAAGTTTCTCAGTGATAGACTCCTTTATGCTTTGACGTGTGCAACGGTTTGAAGACACCGTCTGGCCACAGAGTGTGGGTCTAAATGAAAATTACTTGAATCTCAAGAAAAGGTCAGAGAGTCTCTTATTCACAGATGTTTTTCCGGAAAAGGTGTTTCATCGGGTCAGTGTTTGAACCAAATAAAAAATTTCCATTTGGCTAAACTTTTGCTGAATATTATCAAGAGATTATAACCACTCTACTTTAAAATGATATGTCCAGCTGCTACTTGCTAATTATAAATTTATGTTTTAGTGCTGGCTTTGAAAACTGTATTTTCTGGATGGATAATACACCCTCCCAAAATTCGGTCTGGGGAGTAAACACAAAGAGACCATCACAAAAGCTTTTCCTATCAGCTATCACATGGACTGAGAATATTCATTTTAGTTCTAAATTTGTGTAGCCAGCAAAGTAAATATGAACCTCATGTATGCTTACTTAAAAGTCTGATGGGAAAGTAATGTTTTTCCTGATTGCGGGAAAAGACCAGTCAACCATAGCGTCGGGGAGGAAATCCACTGTGTCAGTTGGCTGACGTGTAGTAAAAAACAAAATGATATTTAAGAACACCTTCTATTGACCTCATTTTCCATCCAAAACACGTGAGAACTGGCAAGAGTGCTCAGAAACATCCACTTGCTACGCTGTAGGTTAAAGTCAGTTCATCTTGATACAACCATTTCATTCCTCAAATAAGCAGTTAAACTGTTTTATCTATTACCGACTAAAACCATCTGAATTTACTGTAAAAATCCACTTCAGTATTTCCTTTAGCATTTGTTTTCTTCTTTCGTTCATTTTTGATGACAAGCAGACTGATACAAAGGAGAGAAAAAAAACAAAGGGTCTTTAAAACAGACTGTTCTGATTATTTATGTGCTTGTGACTAAAGCACTTGTCTGAAACTCAGTTTCTGGTTCAGTTCTTAGCTCTGTTGCATACCTCCTGCATGAAATTGTACATTTCACAGAATTTATCTTAGTTTCTTCATCTGAATAATAGAGATAATCTTCATTTTACTGTAATTTTGTAGGGATAGCTTCACTTGCAGGCATCACACAGACACTCATAGACAAAAAGCAGTATCCCTAGTCTCATCACCATGTGGAATGTGCTCACTCTCAGGAATGTCGATGTTAAGTTTTTAAGAAATTCTTCTCAAATTCCTGTAAGTCTTGTGCTGATCATGGACATCCCAAATAACATGGAAACTGAACCAAACTGCTTGGTTTATGACTTTAATCAGATAGCAGACAGAAACAACATATGGCAATAAGCTAAGAATGAGAATTTTTCTGGCAAATATTTGAAATAACACGTACATTGAGAAAATACAACCATTTGTAACCAGATGGCAAACAAAAACAAGAGAAAAACGTCCTGTAATGAGTATTACCTCAGCAAAACTGTTCTTATCTTCAGCAGCAGGCCAGCTGTGTTGCATATTGCCGCAGGACATCTCAGGGCTGAGCTCCAGCTCCGGGATTAGTAATGTTGTGCAGGGCTGGGAAATATACTCCTATCAAGTAAAAGCTTCTGTACACTTAATGGATCTCTTCATTCTTTGGAAATCACATAGGTATTTTGAGGTTGAGTTTGTACTCAGTGTCAGTTACTCAGGCCCACTTACTATGCAATGCTAAACAGATTCAAGAATTCTCATTGTGCTCTCAGAAATGAACCTTGTTTCTGAATAATTGAAATGTAGGCCTAGCAAACAAACAAAGCCAGGAGATGAAATCAGTTCTAAACTAATGTTCTACAGGTGGGATGTCATGAATGGGTAGCGGCAAACATAGTACTTTACAGGGATTTTATTGGCAGAGTTTCTGTTAGTGCCAGATTCTGCTGCCTAAATGATGTCTCCCGATACATGTCTGTTTAAGTACAGTAGGCATTTCAGATTTGAAACTGCTTTGGCCAAAAGCCTCATCATTTCTCTTCTAATTTGATGTATGTACATCAAAATATGTTTGCATAGATATCTTTCTTTGTCCTACTCATATTAAGAAACATTTCAAGGCTGCACATTCATAGCCTGGCTTTCATTTATTTAACCACATTGCACATTTTAGTCCGGCACACCTGCAAGTTAACGGCTGTCTAGAGAGCCAGCCTTTAGACTGATTGGAATTTCATTTAAGACAACAATCTGAGTGCCCTGGCCTTCTCCTGCCTCCAAAACACACATGCTGAGCTTGAAAAAATAGCTGTAAATGTGCTGAAAGGAAATTGTAGAATGCTCTTTCCCCTGCCCCCTCCTCCTCAATGCCCCACTCCACGGCACTATGCTAAATACCAGCAAGGCAGGCTGGGAAATTCCTCTGAAAATGCTAACACATGAGTCTTATATTATAGACTAGCACTGGTCATTACCAGGCAAGGCCACTGAGAACTGTACTGGTGTAAGAAACTTTCCAGAGCCGTAGTTTATTGCAATGACTATTGTGAAGGCCACTTTGTAGTGCAGCTTATTCCAGAGATTTGGAAACAAGGGGACCTGTCAGCACTAAAAATAATTGGTGCCTTTTTTGGTATTAAAAGACTTAGGTATGGCAAGGGACATCCAATATTTGTCACAATGTCTGCAGAATATCCAGTAATTTTCAATTACTTCACCTGGCCCAGCATTGCCACATTTCTATTGGACAATATTGTGATATACAAGATCTATTCAAAATGTTTATAGCCATCAGATGGATGACCTTCATTGTAGGCAGAAAGTTCTCCCAAATTCACAAATCTTAATTGAGAATCCACTGTTCATTTTTGGTTGAAGCCACCAATGATATAATAGTAAGTTCTCTTCCTTTTTAAGAAGTACTTCAAATAGTCTTGTGATTATGAAGCGTTTCAATATTGAACTACCAATCCACTATTCCAAAGATATAGAAAAGACCTATAGAACACTGCTGTGTAGTGTAGTGTGCAGTCTTGCTTTTATATAGTAAACACTAGATCTAAAGACCTGTACAGTACTCTCTAGCATCTCTCAATGGTTTACCTTTGAAAAGCATAGAATTAACCCAATGTTTTCATTTTCACTTTCCCATATTAGTGGCCATTATTGCTTCTATCAAAGTAAGAATCACTTCACACCACTTGTTTGGCCAATTTTTATTCTCATTTTTAAGCTTTCTACATTATTTAAGGCCACTTAAAGTGTGATTCAGTTGTCAGCTTTCAATCAACATAAGTTCTAGACAAGATATAGGAAAGCAAATGCCAGCTGCATTGTTAGATATCCTCTTTCTTAATTAAGAAGGTGATTAGACTCTTGTACATCTACTAGACAGATAAAGGCAAAAGACAGAACTTCCTTAAGACATTTAAAGTCTTCAGGATTTAATTTCTTCCTGAATCAGAACAATAACTTCCCTTCCTTTTTTCCTTCAGATCTAATCAGAAGTATCATCTTTGATTAAAAACCTATCCAAATAAAATGGTTTTATTAGATAACTCAGTTTTGACTTCTGTCTACAAGACTGTTGATTTCTCAAATGGCTACTGGAAGTATTTAACTGAGTATTCCATATGCTTTATGTTTTCTAAAAATTAGCCACATTTGGAAGTTCATATTAGAGCTAAATTTAAAATAGGGTTGGAGAGTACAAGGGTAAAAGTTAACACATTTTATGTACAAACATATTTTATGGATTTTTCATTCTAGAGTGCTGCTAGGCCTACGATAAAAACAACTAACCAGAACATTTCTGATTTCTCTTGAAATTAGTATGTAAATATTTTCTCATGTATATCTAAGCACATGTTGGAAAAACAGTTTAAAGGTGATCCATACAGATAACAAAATTAAAGTTTTTGTGGTAATTGGGGGAGTGTAGTGTGTGTGGCATGGTGTGTGGCTCAGGAGAAAGGTAGATTTTTTTCTCTGAAGTGATGTATTTTAGTTCATTTTACTTTTTACTTAGAAAAAAACCCACCAATTGACTTCAGGATTTAGGCTGCTATCAAAAGTGTTAACAAAAGATAAAGTGTTTTTTTAGCCTTTCAAAGCAGGAAAGTCCCTAAACTTATTGCCAAGGTAAAAAGGGAAAAAAAAAAAAAAAGAATACTCTAACTACTAAAAAGCTTTACAGTGTATTGTTATTTCCAGGAAACATTTCATGTGTATTAACTCTACAGACAAAACCAGAGGGAGTGCATAAACAAACCTAGAGGAAAGCGTTCCTGGCAGCAGAAACACACCAGAGACTCTACACACTGTCATCCTTAGGATTTTTCGGTTTTACAACCATTTTACTGTTGGCTGTGACACTTCAGTAAAGCTAATACAGACAGTAAGAAACACGTCTTTTCTGACTGTTAAAGAAACTGAAATACTGGTTCCAAGAATAAGCAATGTGATTTTCTGCTTTAGTTCTATGTTCATTTCAGTTGTAAAAAGTGGTGGGGAGGATATCACAGCAGCTCTGACATGCACACCTCACTTTCTATTCTGATTTCAAGAGGATGCCTGCTTATCAGAGGCCATTAGGTCTGAAGAAGTTAATATTTCACAGAAAGGCCCTGATATCAGTCCGGCAAAAACTACTGTCTACTGTTGACAGCAGCATGCATCATTTGTCACATAGATATAGCACAACATTCAGTTCATCATGGAGTCGTCGGAGAAAGGTCTTGGAGAAAGATTACAAAGTTAGAGAGAACAAGGGAGGGGAGTGAAGTTGGAGACATTATTTTCCTTGAAAAGGTGGAGATTAGCCTCGTGCCGTTTTCTTCCCCGGCTCAGTGCCTCTCAGTTAAACTTCCCTCACCCCTGCACTTCAACAAATTGCCTCTCTCCACAAACCTCTTTTTCTACTCTAATAGACACAGTATAAGAAAAAAGGTAGGAAATAGGAAAAAGGAGTTGTTATGGAAAATGTCTTCCATCATAGATCAAAAAATATTCAGGCAAATATTTCTTTTCTTGATGAAACTGAGACAGTGTTGTAAGCATTTAGGCATTTTCTTTAGCAATTAGATCTACTTGTAGATGAAGCACAGTCTGGAAACCACCACCAAGCAAATCCATAAAAGAAGAGAAAGTTTCTCTATTAATGCAAGTTGGGTGGCTGGCAGCCAAGGTGGTGTGAAGTCCAGTCAAAATTTTCCCCATATTTAGAAGATAGGTGAACACTTCTGTATCCATAGTCCACAGCATATTTCTCCTTTTACTGTTCTGTACTTGGCTTCTTGTTTTCAAGAAACTTTTAGAACTTGAACTGTCTCTGTGAACACCACTCAGCTAACAAATTTAGTTAAAATCAGCAAGTTGTTTCAGGCAGAGGAAACAGACTTACACAATCCTTTTTTCTCATGGGTGACCGGGGCAATAATGTGCTCCTAAAATCTCATTTTTCCTTTAGAAATAATTTCAATGGGTTTTTAGTTTGCTCTTCTTAAACCAGCTGTAACAGGTTTTTTTGCCATATAGTCTGATCAGATGCAACGTACCTTCTTTGAGTGTTAACTAAATATTTATATTTTTTTTCCTCAGTAGCAAACTATTTAAACAGTTATTAGGGGACTTCAAAACCAACTAATTTGAGGAACTCTTACTCAAAATGTCAGCTTTGTCATGAAATAATTTTGTGTAGTTCACTAATTTGTGCAACTGACGCTGTCTGCTCTGAGCACATGGTAAAATACAGAAAGTTAGACCAAGCTGCAGGGTTCCTGGGCTTAAATTTGAGTGATTGCTTTAAAAGAAATGGTGATTGCAAGCCTCTGTTACAAATTGGTCCTCAAGGATTGTAGCTCATCCAACATCCTTGAAGATGAGGACTCGTCTCACACTGGAGAAGGCTTGTCATAGGAGGTGTGGAGATAAGAAGGTGACATGACATCCACCATAATGTGTGAAGTCTATACATTTCCTACAAGCTCCGTTTCAAAAGATGTAGAAACCTTCATACTTCTATAAAAGATGAGTTGTGGAGAAACCAATATTACTACAAACAATCAATTCCAATTAATTTGCTTAGTAAGTGATCTGAATTTGGCCTTAGCCCTTTGGAAAAGTTTAGACTGAAACATTCAAAACAGAATCCATATTGAAACAGAGTATCTACCTTTAATTCCCATGAAAAATGGAGGAAAATCTATCCATCATCTTTACACTAAAAATATTCTGATAGGCAATTTTCACTGAAATATATTAAAACATTTCAGAAAAGAACATAAAAAACCTACTTTGCAAACATCATAATTGAATAAGGATAGGTACTAAAAATCAGGAACTTAAAAGATTTTTCCCCCTTGTTCTACTTGTAAGAGCATTAAAATGCTATTTCTTTAAACCAAGAAAGGATGCTAAATTGATCATCAATATACAATTGTCTTCAGTTCTGTCAGAAACAAGTATTTGGATTTCCAACTTTCAAAAAGAAGTACAGAATAGGATTTTTAAGCTAGCCTGGAGCTAAAGGGAGACTCACATGGCACTGAATATCCACACATCTCTCTAATGAGACTTTTTTACTGCACAATAAATCTTAGAACAGTTTGTATATGTACTGCAATTGCAGTATGACTCAAACAGCATTAATCAAGTGTTATGGTAACCTCATTTTAAAGTAGAAACCCAGTAAAACTTTTCTATCACTGTACTTCATTTCTTACCAAGATTCTTTTAATAGGAAGGATTTTAGGATGTCCTGTGCATTTGCTTTCTCATAAAAATGTCAAATCTGAAAGTGTACCTACATACCCAGAATTCTTTACTGTATTTTCTCCTGTTTGCCAACAGTTGACATCATTTCTGCTTTGTTTGAACAGCTGGTCTTCGCCCAACTTCAGGAGTTCAGAGGTACAATCAAGGCCAAGACCTCACTCTTCATAAAGAAGAAATACAGAGCACAAGGAAATGGGATGTATTGCCAAACATCCACGTCCCTTCCCTCGAGGGATAAGCTTGTTAAGTTAAAAGTTCCCTGTTGATTCGTTAATGCAGATTTCATCATATACCTCAGAACTCCAGTGTGTTATCATAGTCATGATTTTCAGTGACTCAAGGATATATTCTTTATATATCTTTATTCTTTATTTTCTACACCACAATTCTGACTGACTGTATTGAAATTACAGATGTCCATCATATCCTTTATCTAGACCTTATCTCACCACTCAGGTTTTAGTGTGACACAGGAGAACACAGGGGAGGATCAGCAGATGATTTTCAAGCAGATGGAGAAGCTGACAATGGATTTTAGCAGAGTCAGCTGCAAAGGAGCCGTGAGAGCAGGGCTCCACAAAGAGAGTAAGCCAGGAAGCACCTCACACAGACCCCTGGTACTGGGTCAGGAGAAAGTTCCAGAAGTCCAGACAGAGCAAGGCAATGGCTGGATACAGCTCAGGATACAGGACTGGAGGCAACATAGGTGCAAAGGCCATCAAGGAGTCAGAGCCAGCAGACCAGCTACCTACAGTACAGCCTCGCCAAGACTAAGTGCCTGGGCCTCAGCTTCAGTGAAGCTCCTGGGTTATTAGCAGATAGAGCCTGGGTAGGGGTCCCAGGACAGACTGGTCAGGGCAATTAAAACCCACTAGGGCCCTTAGAGATCTGGCACTCAGCAATGCAAATTTTAAGTGTTTCTATGCTCGTTCCTCTATTTCTTTCAATATTGAGAGATCTTTGAGAAGAACACTGGGTAGCATCAACAGAGGATTTAATTTGAGCTGATCTTTGGTTATTCTTTCTTTTTCAGCCTTTCCAGGCACATTGTTGACTGATTGCAGGTTTATTTTAATTTCATTTTATAAAGTGGTTATAAAACAAAAAGCAATCATCTTGTCTGCATCCCAATCTTTCCTACATCCAATTCTTAATGTAGTGAAAAAGATCAAGAATGAAACGCTGATTAAGGAAAAGAAACTTTCCTTATCTATCAAAGTCACATCTGTGAATAGAAAGATTCCTGTATTCAAATCTCATAGACCTGAGCCCTAAATCTTCTATTTCTTCAGAAGCCCTGTAAAGCCAACTGTAACATTTGCTGCAAAATTAAGTTTCCTTTGAAATGTATTCATTTCAGCTGCATTTTATCAAAAGACATCTACATTTCTGAAGTTGATTTCTGCCCGATTCAGAGTGAGTCAGCAGAGCAAGGACCTGAAGACAAACCAGAGGTCTACCTACAGAAGTGAATCATGTCAGGATATTGGTTTTCCTGTGTGTAACACACTCAAGCTCTGGTTCCATTTGAAAGTTTCTTACTGGTAGAAATTGCCAAATATCAGAATCATATTTCTCCATTCAGGCTCAAAGCACATCCAGTCTACCACAGAGCTACATTTTGGACTGCTGGTTTATGTCTGCATTTACAAATGATGCATCTGTAAAGTGAAAGATCTGGTGCTGAGGAGCTGACATCCACACTGTGTATGTTTCAGGGGTTTATGGTTTGGATTAGCTCAAATCTGACTGCATGTACTGCATACCTGTCTACATCTGGAATGTACCAGGTACCCTTTGAGCTTAATTTTATTTAAAAGGCATCCTGCTCGTGCACTAGAGTCTGCTCCATGATACAAACCAAAGCACATTAAGTGAAGGTGATCTGAAGAGTCTCCTTAAAAGCACACTTGTGATATGAACTAAGACAGTAATGTAGCTGGGTGCAGGAAGATCCCTAATACAGATGGAAGCTCGAAGACTCACACTCACCACCTCCAATCCCTGCCTTGGAAACAGGGGAGCTGATATTTGTGGCAGATTATTGAGCACATGGACAGAAATACTATCTTGAATTCAGCTTTTTTAAAATTTATTTTTCATCTCTGTGTTCCAGCAAAAGATATACCAGTGACACATTCTTCAGTAGCCATCTCATGTATGAAAGAAGTGACAGAAAGTGTATTCACCCCTTCATCTTTTCAACTTCCTTATCCAGTGAAATACAATGTAGTCATAGAAACAGAGAACAACTTCCTTCTACTCCTATGTGTCTCAGTGCATCCATGAGAATGAAACTCACAAAGCATACATGAATCAAAGGAAGCTTGATGGCATTGTAGGGATTGAATTAAAATTAAAAACAAGGTATAGATGAAGTATGCAATTCATTTTCAGCTCATAAATCCTGATTTTAAAGTGAAAAGGGTACACAGAGGATGTATAAAAATTTAGTGGCTACAGTCCTTCTAGTGTCAAAAACACATATTGACATAAGAACACACACTTCTGTGGAAAAAAATGTGAAGCCAATAAATTGTAAGATGTTAGTAAATCAGCTTTAGTTAAACTCAGCTCCCATTGTGCACCTGCATATGTATTTCACTATGTTCCAAACCTTCTTTACTACATCACTCAGTAAATCAATCTATGATTTACTGAAAGAAGAAACTTTGAGCAAGGAATGAGTCATGATATTTATTTGAATTTCATTGACCCCTGGTGGGAATGAGGGAAAGGGTGGCACTGCCCATTTCTGTGAATGCAATGTTTTCTTGTTCCATGCCAAGACACTTTATTTTTACTGGAACAGCTTCTGAGTTGGAAGCATAAATAACAAAATCAGTATTCCTGTTGGCCACCTTTTCAAGTAAGTGAGGGTTGCAGGGGAAGGAAAGAGATTTAATTCAAATTTGGCAGTCACCAGGCAACCGAAGAATAAACAAAGCGACACAGGGCCAAGGTAGAATGAAATAAGGATGTGTTCTGTCTCTTTAAATTCTCTATCGATTAGTCTGTATACAAACATATATATATATATATGTATGTATATTTGATTGTGTGTGTATAAAATCCAGCAAAGGTTTATACTGCTTTATGTATGAATGCTTTAGATGCCTTTTAGCATCAC
This sequence comes from Calidris pugnax, assembly GCF_001431845.1. Lineage (NCBI taxonomy): Eukaryota > Metazoa > Chordata > Aves > Charadriiformes > Scolopacidae > Calidris > Calidris pugnax. The sequence continues at coordinate 10,066,676 of NW_015090805.1, read as the reverse complement.
ACAAGATGATTTGATAGAAGAGCTGAGCTGAAGACCAAACCTTTGCTTAGTCATGTCTTAGCTCTATTTCAAAAATGGCAAACATGGCAATGACCAAGGTGGTTGAGTTCCACATCATACCTCTTACTTACCCTAGACAAACATACAAAGGTGAGCTATTTATGTGCACACAACTGCTCCACTAAGGTCTGCTTGCTTTGTCAACAAACTAGGGATGTACCATCAAAGCCTCTAAAACTAGAGAATAACTCCAATTGTTAAGATCATTCTATTGCATTCCTTGTTGGTGAGGAAAACAGCAAAATTGAGTGAGTTATAGTAGGAAATGAGATAAGCTTATTTTCCTTCAGGGCAATTAGCAAAACAAATGTCATGGTAATTACCTCCAAATATTCCTGCATAATGAAAAAAAATCCCATAACTGTTGACTGAGACACAACATATCTGGACTCTTGGTACAACGTAGATTTTTCAGTTAGCTCTTAGAGCGGCAAAGCAGTCAATCTTTTGATACATGGTCCATAATATTTCAGGTCCTGTGCTAGACTGAAAATCAAACTTTTGAAAACCTCTCACCTTGAAAAACTGTAGGAGTCTCAATGAAAGTAATTGGGCAGGATCTACATTATCTGAAGAGCTGCTTGCACTCTTCTTGTTAAAGCACCTGTGTCTATTTGAGCACATTGAAGCCTTTGGTTGCAATGTTTTGATAAGTGATGGTGAAAACTGATGAAGATTAATTGCTCTGCTTTGGACACCTTACTAACAAAATGGCACTGCATTATGAATAGCACTGCTACATGTCCATGTGCAGACCCCTGCTCACTTGACAAATGTGCTTTAATAACTTTAACAAGAATGTATAATTCCTCACAGCTGAGCTGAGATCAGCAGCTAACATAGCTCTGGTGACAATTGGTCTCTGTTCCCTGTGTTGGGAGAATCCAGCCTGCTAGGATGAGAATTTGGGTTACCTGTGAGAATTGTCAGTCATGGGCTATTTTGCTGTGCATTGCAGGATCTACCACCAAAACTGTAAAGAGTATTAAAAGGCTTTTCATTTGGCCAAGTTCTTCTGCTTTTTCTTTTCAGATTCTTAAGTTCTTAAGAAGGTCTTACAAAACATTTTTTGCCTATTCCCTTCTCTGGGTAGGATGCATATGGCTAAATGGTAGTATAAAATACTGTTTCCATCAGCTGATTCTCTAGAACTTTTTAGCCCAAGAGAGACATTCCACAGCAAGAAGAATAAAATCAGGTCAAAAAGCATCCATGGCGATGAGCAGATACCAGTATTCAGTTGTCTCAGAAGAATATATAATATCCCTATCGTTACTCTAGGAAGGTAAGAAAGATATAGCCGTTCACATCGCTCATACCCGCTCCTGTTTATGAAAAGCTAGCTTGTCTATCCATCCCTTTCAGTAAACTGGCAATGCTTTTAAGCATCTGCAGTTCATTTTTTTTGTATGTCAAAAGGGCCTCAGACAATCCCTTCAGGATAGTTTCTTACTAGTATTTTCCTTATACTCTGCTATCATTCTAAGATTCCTTGATAGCTTGAATCACAGAATGATTGAGGTTGGAAGGCACCTCTAGAGGTCATCTTGTCTAATGCCCCTGTCAAGCAGGGCCACCTACAACCAGTCGCTTAGGACTGTGACTATGTGTTTTTTTTAATACCGCCAGGGATGGAGACTCCACAACCTCTCTGGACGACCTGTGCCAGTGCTTCGTCACCCTCAAAGTAAGAGTGCTTCCTGATGTTCAGATCAATCCTCCTGTGTTTCGGTTTCCTCCCATTGCCTCTGGTCCTGTCACTGGACACCACTGAAAAGAACCTGGCTGCATACATCCCTTCAGGCACTTATATACATTGATAAGATCCCCCTCAGCCACCTCATCTCCAGGTTGAACAGTCCCAGCTCTCTCAGCCTTTCCTCATAAGAGAGATGTTACATTCCCTTGATCAACCTTGTGGCCCTTCATTGAAATCTCTCCAGTGTGTCCATGCCCCTCTTTTACTGAGGAGCCCAGAACTGAACACAGCATTCCAAGTGTGCCCTCACCAGCACTGAATAAATTTGAAGGATCACCTCCTCAACCTTCTGGCAATACTTTTTCTAAAGCTGCCCAGGGTACTATTTTCTGCCTTTGCAGTAAGGGCAAGTTACTAACTCATGTTCAGGGCCTTTTCTACCAATCTGTTTTCCTGCTGGGTGGCCTTCAGCATGTATTTGTGCATGGGGTTGTACTTCCCAGCTGTAAGAAAAAGTTATGAAGTCTTGTTGCAGAACAGGGCGAGATGTTCCTCCCATGGTAAGTGATGTTACTTCTATAATGAATCCCTATGCATTCACTGTTTTTTTTTTTCCTTTTGTTTTCTGATTATCTGTTTCTCAGAAACAGAAAATGGATGAGATTGGAAGGGACTTCAGGAGATCATGTAGTCAAGCTCTACCCTGTTCAGAGCAGGATCTACTAGAGTAGTAGTGTGTTGGATCTCTCCAAGACTCCATAACTCTTGAGCAACTTGTTCCAGTGTTTGACCACCCACACAGTATAAAAGTGTTTTCCTGGGTTCACATGAAATTTCATATATTTCATTTTCTGCCCAGTGTCTCATCCTGGTTCAGGAGCCTGAGGAGAGCCTGGTTCCATCTTCTTTACTTCCCCCATCAGTTATTTATATACATGGATAAATGATATTCAATGATAAATTATATCCATACTCCCCGAGACTCGTCTGTTCCTGGACAGTCCCAGCTTTCTAAGCCTTTTCCAACTGGAGAGATGTTGTAGTCCCTTCGTCACCTTTGTGGACCTTCACTGGACTCAGTCTAGTACATTCCTGTCTCTTTTATACTGGGGAGCCCAACAGCAGACCCAGCACTCCAGATGTGTCTCACCAGCACTGAGCAGAGTGGAAGGATCACCCCCTTTGACCTTCTGGCAGCACACTGCCCAATGTAACCCAGGATGCCATTGGTCTTCTTTGCTGTAAGGATGCATTCCTGGTTCGTGTTCGACATGGTACTCGCCAAGAACTGCAGGTCCTTCTCTACCGAACTACTTTTTAGCTGATTGGTCCTGAATCTGTACTGGATCATGGGGCTATTCCTCCCCATAGGCAGGACTGGGCACTTTGTCGAATTTCATGAGATTGTTCTGTGGCTGTGGAATCACTGGCCTTAGTCCTGATCCAGTGACCTTATCAGTATTAAGACACACATTATTTCCCTTCTCTATCTAATCACAGTTAGTTTTGTCTGTCCCCTCTCAAAAGTTCTTTTTCAAAAACCCTTTCCATGTGATATTTTCTAGAAGAGGTCTGAGTCCATAATTTTTTCTGGATTTTTTAAAAAAGCATGTACTCCAGACTTCTAAAGGAAGGTGCACTGGTTGAGAGTTTATGTCATCCTTGCCTCATGTATTGATATTATGAATCATGTGAGGGATGTATATAGCTATTAACTCATGGCTAATCAGGCTTTCTTTCAAAATTAAAAATAAAAAGCTAAGATGGAGTCTCACATTGGTTATTCAACTTTTTAATAAAAATTGGACTTACACAAACCACAGCAATAATTCAGTACTCTAAAACTGCATGGCATACAAGTGAAGGATTAATGGTTACTTCATGATCATCTCTGTTCCAGAAGAGTTCAAATACTTTCATAGGAGGGGATAATGTTGTGAAGTTTCATGTTCTGAATCAGGTCACAGCAGCTGCAAGCCAAACTACATTTACTGGGAACACCCTTCCAGACAGGAAGGATCTTGGCTAATGAATGCATCTGGGAGATATGGGTCTAATAAACTTGGCACATAGTTGTTCTATCTTGAAAAAAAAAGTCAGAGTAGGGATCTGGAAAACTGTAGTTAGTAAAAGTATTCCAGCCTGTCAGTGCTATGCATTTAACAAGGTTTTACGATTGTTACCATATTTGCTCTACATCATGGAACTGAATCATATGACAAATTCTTCAAGTAACAGTGTGTTATTTGATAAAGAAACAACAATTCAGGATTTAGTCACTGAAACAGATCTAGGCCTTGATATCTAGATACAACTGATTCTGCAAAACTTTATTGCTATAAGAAATGTTTTAGGATGCAACTTAGAAGTCAGCCTGTCAGAAATTAATATTAATGTTAAAGCACCAGTGTGTTATACAGAGTGAGTATGATATACCTGCTTAGAGGGCCAATTAGATACACCACAGAAAAGACAACTTGGACTCATAAATTTTCTTACCGCTGCGTTCTATGTTAATACTTCTCTCAGAACATTGTACTTCATACACTTTAACAAGGAAAAAAAAATGAGACACGGTAATAGTTCTCTGTTGAGCTTCAAAATTTGATTCTGGCCCCACAGTTATGTGGTTGTGTTATAGATAATTAGATTGCTAGAGACCAGTTGGCCTTCTTTTTCCTGCTGAGTTTCCAAAGGTGTATTTAATTAGAGCTGTGGCTAGTAGAGACGACAACTAAGAAGAAATTTCTGGAATCTCAGTTTGGTCTGATTTTCAAACCAATTAACCAAATCAAGCCATAAAATGTTTTTTTGAAAGATCGAACCCCAATACAAATACATGCTAGAAACACTCTTACTACTTGGTGAAATGCTCAGTGGCAAGAAAAAGCAGGTTTTTTTTAAGCATCTAAGAGGCAAAAAGCTAGGGAAATATGCTAAAAAGTTTTTGGTAGACTACTAAAAAAGGAATTCCTCTTTTTATGGTCCTATTCAAAAATCTGCCTGTAGGTAATTTGCAAACAATCTGTGAAGAAGCAGCCAGAAATATGCAGATTAAACAGTCCATGATTTGGGCTCCAGAACTACTCCACACCTGGAATAGTCTGAATGAGGAACTAAGATACCAGACAAAGCTGAACCTGAGGAAGGCAGCTGGTGGGCAGAAGAAAACAGCTTTGGAAAGTTTACAGTCATGGTGCAGGCAATAATGGAAGACATACAGCCACCTTTTGTAAACTGAATTTCATAGTTTATGAGTATCTTTGGATATCTTGTTGATACTAAACTCAGTGCAACACATATCATTTTATGTCCTTTCCAGTTGAAGAGCATGTTCTGCTGCACATTGGAGACTGATTTGTGCACAGTTAATAATGTTCCTCAGGCATGGCAGCACTTTCTTCTTTAAGGGTAAATCTCTTTCCATACAGTTTGATCTTCCACCAAGGCCAGGCTTCCTAGGAACAACACCACAATGTAGCTGAACTCTGCAGGAAACAGAGCCTCTTCAATAGCTGATCTGGAATTGCAGAAAGAAATTGCCAATGCCTCTGAAAACCCCTCTGTGCTCTGAAGCAAAAGGCCTGCCAGCGTTCACTGACGCATAACATAGCCCAGTGTGTGCAGGACTGCAATACCCATTCTGTGCAAACAAACCCTGTGCTTGCATGTGTAATTCTTTCTCCTGGAATAGAAAGAGAAGTGAATTGTTACTTTGCATTGCATAATGCTCTTCTGGAGCATAAAGATGCCAGAGTGCATGGATAATTTAGCAGATTATTCTTTAAGAGTCTTAGTAAGGACACTTTGTTTTAGCATTGAACATCATCATCCAAGACTAAAATCAGGTAGGAATTATGTAAAGAAATAGGTAGTACTCTGAAATGTCTACTTTTTTCCCTTGCACATATAACAATTAAATGATCTACTCACAGCATGGAGGGAAGAAGTGAATTATCCAAAACTCTTTAGCAAGCCACCTTATTTCCTAGCAAGAGAAAGGAGACATCGGACATTGAGTCTGCATAGTAGATGATTATAGAGTTATTTCTGAAAACTGGGATCAGAATATATATTACATATTTTACTTAGTTTTTTACCCAGTTTTATTGGGTTCAACAATATCATACGATCGTATTTCTTTTCCATAAACCTGAATACTTAAAATGCAGGTCATTTAGGAGCATAAGAAACGTGTCAGGATTGTATCTGTGTAAGTGATAGAACACAAAAATAACAATAATCCACTGTTAAAACAATTACCATTTCCTTTTTTATTCTTTTCTTTTTTAAAATCTACAGAAAATATGTATCAGTGAATACCAAGGTGTGAAGTTCATACAGCATTTTTACTGAGGTGGGCTTAAGTTGAAGAAGGAACACCCCACCTGGAGTACTGTGTCCAGCTTTGGAGTCCTCAACATAAGAAGGACATGGACCTGTTGGAAGGTTGGAACATGTTGGACATGGAACTGGTTGGAGAGCCACAAAGATGATCAGAGGGATGGAACACCTCTCCTATGAAGACAGACTGAGAGACCTTGGGTTCTTCAGCCTGGAGAAGAAAGGGCGCCGGGGAGACCTTATAGCAGCCTTTCAATATCTGAGGGGAGCCTACAGAAGAGCTGGAGAAGGACTCTTTGTCAGGAAGTGTAGTGATAGGACAAGGGGTAATGGTTTTAAATTGGAAGAGGGGAGATTTAGATTAGATACTAGAAAGAAATTCTTTACTGTGAGGGTGGTGAGGCACTGAAACAAGGAAGAAGTGAATGCCTCGTCGCTGGAGGTGTTTAAGGCCAGGCTGGATGGGGCTTTGAGCAACCTGGTCTGGTGGAGGTGTCCCTGCCCATGGCGGGGGGGTTGGAACTCAATGATTTTTAAAGTCCCTTTCAACTCTAACCATTCTATGATTCTATGATCAGGACCTTGAATAAACTCGGCACTTAGATATTCTAACTGTTTTCTGAGCAACAGGCATTGTTTTGCAGAGGACCAATCAAACTTTCCACAATACTGAAGTCCATGCACACTCCTATTTTAAGCACTTAAAGAATATTTTGGCTTAGGCCTTTTTTTTTGTACTCAATAAACAGAACTAAATAGGACTTGCAGTCTCTGCAAGTGGCTGATCACCACATATACTGAACAATAATTCTGTTGACTGATGATTTGACCACATGTATTCTCCAAAAAACAGTCAATGGGAAACAAAAATAAACCCAGCATCTGGAACCTACTTGCCACTTAGTACCACAATAGTATTAGAAATTACAAAAAAGCCAGGATCCCTGCAGCTCACTAATAGTGCAGCAGACCTCTGCCTTTCTAAGGAAACTTCATGGAGGGAGAATAAAACCCTAGAACTCAAAAATCAAATTGCTTACTAGTGATCTCTGTGCAGCTTGGAATTCAGCTAGTTCACAACAGCCACTCAGCGAACAATACAAAGAAACAAGTTAATTTTGGAGCACCCTTTCCAACTTCGTTTTTCCAAAGAAGAAGGAAGTTACTGTTGACTGACTGGAACTGGTGAGCCAAGAGGACAGCCATAGATTTGTCCTCAGATGGGCAATACCAAAAGGACAGCTGTTTCTAAAGCAAGCAGGGAGAGGGAAAAGAAGGGGATGCTCAGCTGAACTGACTTCAAGCTGAGGAAAAGCATCTTCACCCTGTATCTTTACAAAGAGCATCAGCTTCATGGCAATCTTGATAAAGTGCAGTTCAGGCAACTGACAGCATCATTCTTTTCTCCAGGGAAAAGGTCTCATTACATGAATTTTTCAGATATACACACTGTAAGGAGAGGAAGTGGTGCATAAATGCAGTTCAAATCAACAAGTGAGGGCAGACCTTTAGCGCTTGTCCTTACTAACCTACCCTGTGCAGTGCACACCCCCAGGCACGTGGTAGTAAAGAAATGGCCACCCAGATTCTTCTATTCACAATGCTGTTGCACCTGATCCTATACACATACATACCATACAAAGCTATGGAGGGAAATAGCTCATATTTATAACACACTTCATTTCCGAGCCTACATCTTCTGCATTTTGACTTTCTACAGTTGATCGTGCTTTCCAATAGTTAATCCTGCCACAAAACCAGAAGCTGTTGTCCTTCATGGTATGCTTGTCTAAAATACCATGAATATTTTCTACTAAAGCGGATACAAATTCTCAACTGCTCCAAGATAGCTCTAGTTTATACGACAAGCATCACATTACCACATACTTTCACATCCATCACAAGCAGCTGTCAGTACAGCCTGAACTGTATTGTTCATCTACTGTTAGAAAACTCTGATTGGAATATGGGAAGAAATGGATTTTACAAACATGAGAGTGAATATGGGTGAGACTGAAAATGAATAATGATGAGTTTATATCAGTAGGTGCTTTTCCTTTTTTTTTTAAAAAAAAAAGAAACCTAGAAAAACTCCCTGTTAAAATCATGCTGATAATAAGAACTGTTCTGGTTTACACAAGCTATCAAAAGCTGAAAAAAATAATGAAACCTAAGGAGAAAATGGTCAAATATACATGAAACATTTAAGACATTGGAGCAAGCTCCATTCTAATTTTTTCCTCTCCTTGAAGAGATAGGACACTTCTATATTGGCTGTACAGTTGACTCATGTTGTTTCTATATTCTTCTTCGGTCAATGCAATAATTTTTTGTACATAAAATTTGTTGAAATTTGCTGAAATTTCTTGCTTAACATTAAAATATGAAGCTTGTTTTTCTGTCAAAGTTCAGAATAAAAAAGGAAATCTGATTATTAAAGTTTCTAAAATCTTATTTTCTAAAAGCACAGACTTTGAGTTCTCCTGGTAAATAAGTAATTAAACATCTTCAATTTAAGGATTCTCAACCATGCCTAGCCATGAGTCATCTGCCTGCATGCCAGCACACCCAACTTTTTGCATGGTAGTCCCCTCAGAGAAACAAGAAAATCATATGGTTGAGTACAATTAGGCACAATTTTCAAAATATCACTGAAGCATTACAGTTCAATTAAAAAACTTTAAAAAAATTTAATGGTCTGTTGCTTGACGCAGAATCATTAGCACAGAGAAACCAAATCCAGTCTAGCTAGTAGAAACCATAGGAAGAAGCAGTTTGGGCCCAGTACCTAGCTGTCAATTCTGTCATCTACATTATGAATTAGTTGACTACAAACCATATGGAAATATGGTAATGTGACTGAAATCCCAAAGTTACACCAAATGCATGTCCAACCAGTAACAGGTATTATATGTATAAAGATGGTATCAATCGCAGATGTGAGCAGCTGAGACTGTACGAAGCAGCAGACAACTGGCAGGCAGACTGAGATCAAACGCAGCATCTTTCAGCCCCCAGCTGCACAAGTCTGTGAAGAGTAGGGTAGCATTTACATAACAGTACACCATGGAGTATTGAATGTGAAGGCAGAGGAGAAGGGAGACAATTACCATGATGAACGTCACAACTGACACCGGAAAGATTTATTAATGGCACAGAGATTTGTATTCCATTCCCCCATCAAGACCCCAGGGAAGGCCTGAAGGCACTGCAAAGGCAGGGCTTCCTATTTACCCTGAGGTCTAACACCCAGGGAACATTTCAGAGATCCTGGCTGAATCCAAGCAAATGAAAACCTATCCAGCTATTTAAACCAGAGTGAGAACTCATCCTATTTCTTTTCCTCTTGATGTGATCCAGACCTTGTCCAAGATCATTTTACGGACCAGAACTGGTCTTTGCTCTCTTGCTCGTCCAGGCAAGGGTGCAGGGTGGAGCTGACAAGCCTGGGGAAGCACTGTCTCTGTAGAAACATGGGACTGGATCTTTCTGCCTATGAAGGGCAAGGTGACCACAGGGCAATGTGACTATCCTCTATCTTGGGATGGAGTCTGTTTTGGCTGGCACAGGCCAGGACCTCTCCAACCAGAAAGAAGTGTCCAAGAGGGTGGCTGCAGCCCTGTGTAAACTGTGGAGCCCTGCAGCCCAAGCTGGATCTGTATGGGGTGCCAGCCTTGGTGTTGCCCACTCCATTTTCCCTTTGTTCAGGAATTCGCTCCATGAAGGATAGAGCGTGTGTATCAGTTTTATTTTGTTCAAATACTGTAATCCTGGAAAGTTCATGGGAGATTGCGTGTCTTTGAGAAACTATGTAGCCCTGGCTTTGCTGTTCTCTACGAGCCCAAAGACATGGCATGGGCATCAGCTGCTGAGCTAACAAGAAGAGGCCGGAGCATTAGCTAGCATTCAACATCATAGGAAGTGTTTTGCCTTTGTGAATATGAAGAAAAAGTTGATAAATAAGACTGGAGTGGGACCTATCTGGGTCTGAAGACTGTCCAAAATGAGAAATCCCAGAACTGCTGATGGCTCTGCTCACATATATTTTGAAATTTAGTCTGATCCAGTATGTCCAGCGACAGGGACAGTGGCATGAGGCTGATGAAACAGCATAGGGTCTCCCTTCACTAAAATAAATAAATTGTTCCTTCAAATCAACTTGGAAACTGAAGTTTTACAACTAATAATTGATAATTTCCATTGTTATAAACTGAACAACAGATTCTTATTTTGGCCAGGCTGATAGGCACATTTCAACTTGGCAATCAAGAACTGTTTTAGTTCAACTGGAAAAGAAAGAAACTGTCAAGTAATTTTTTTTTTTTTTTTTTTTTTTTAATGGAAAACATTCTTCTGTATATAATACTGATTTCAACTCCGGAAAACTTAGCTAAAATTTTATCTTAGAAATTGTTTTGGTGAAGAAATCTTCGATTTCATCAAATTGTGGGATCTTACTGTAAGATGCACATAGAATCTTTAAACGTTATAATATAGCTCTGGCTCTTACCAGTTTAATAACAGTAATATAAAACATGTTTTAAGTTTCTGTGCACAATCACCTCATGGAGCTGAGAGCTGATAGAGTTGTAAAATTTGTAGCAAGCTGTCTGAGAGCACAACTACAAGCACAACACCTCTGCTTCATAGAGTCTGCCTTCAGTGATGCAGCTGGATCACAGCATGGTCAAGGATGCTTCAGCTGATTATTCCAGATACGAGCTGAGGATTGTGATCAAGTAAATTGTTACTGTCTTTTTTTTCTCCCTTCACAGGAGATTTTCTCAAAAGGAAGTAATATCTCTTCTCTCCCTGAGTCGCAGTGCCCTCACATTTCTTAAACAACTTCAGTAGAGGTCTACATGCTTATTAGACTGTTGTGCATCAATTTCCATATAAGGTCTCACCATAAAGCCCAACTTCACATAGAAGTAACAAAATCTCAGTAAAGGAAAAAAGTAATACATATGTTCATACAGATTGCACATATATGTCAATACATTTGAAGTTAGTTATATACATAACATGTACTTAAAATATATTATGAATGATAATGACAGTGATCTAATATTATATAATGCCCTTCAGAGAAGTTTAAGTGACTTTTTATTCATATCTAGCTGCTGTTTTAGAGAAAAGAAAAAGAGCTACTGAGCTAAGCAGTATCTGTTGAGGGACTGGGTATCCAGTACTTTTACACTTCAGAAAGACTGGAATCTCTCAGCCTGATACATCTGTATTCATACACGCACACATGCATATATACATATATATATGTATATACACGAGACATAAGATCTGATTATCCTTAATAATTGAGAGTATTCTCTAAATGGCAATTTCGTTTAAACATCTAAAACAAGGAATAAAGCAGTTTTCAAAAAAGTTTATATACTTACCTATGATGAGACACACGGCTTCCATTCAAAGGCAAGAGCTCCCTCTAGATAACAGCCTGGGGAATTTTTCTAGCTTTCATTTTGAAGTGAACTTTGAAGAAAACAGAATTAAGTCAATGGATATGGGAAGAACCAAAGCACAGTTGGCACTCTTCTGAGAAACCCTGTAATCTGCCTCTGAGACTTATGTTTTGAAAGAATGAATGATTTGGGGGAATAAAAACAAATAAATCAGCACCTTCAGGATTTTGAAGTGATTTCTGTTGTATCACATTGAGTTATATAGGTCATCTCCCAAAACTCATAGTAGTATATCAGGATCTCCTGACTTCTTTTCACTTAGATTTCAATGCAAAATCAGATATGATCAGATTCCTCCCTCAGAATTTCTCTGTTATTAACACTGAAATGGTCAGGTTGGAAAGCTGTAATCAGCTTTGGGGTGACAGGTGCTGTATTGCAAGAAACTTAGGGACCAACAGGAATTAGAAGATTTACAAGAATCTGGCACAGAATATGGCCTGCGAGAGAAAATAGAAAAAATTGGCACTATTTTGTCTAAAGACACAGAGACTGAGAAGAAACTGGACAACAGTTTTCAAAGAGTAATGTGAAGAAGAAGATGACAATCTGTTTTCCATGTCATAGGATACTGGGTCAAAACTAACAGGTTTAAGTTACCTAGGGCAATAGTTTTGAGGCAACCTTTATTTGTTTAATTTGAGTTTAAAGACTTCCAACCATGTCGGGAATTGCTTAGATAAAGCTGCTTCTGCCTCAGTGAAAGGGAATGGTTTTCACAACATCATTTGGTGTCCCATCCTTCAGGACCTTACTGTAATGTAAGTACACACCCCCACCTCTTGTCCGTATTTCTGTTCACACCTCCACTTGGTTTACTGCTTTGCAACAACATGACATCCATTTTGAGGGTAAGCTAATGATTCACTACAACTTCTATATTCTCTCTTTAGAAATCCTACTTGGATGCAAAAGCATCAAGCAACTTGCTGATTATTCCTTTCTCTGCGTAGAATGTTGTATTCATTTCCAATGAATAATGGCTGTATCTTCTCCAGGATGTTGCCTGAAATTTTTAAGGGTCATGTTGAACTTTGTTTATGTCCTCCAGTGTGCTAGGAACCTCTCCCAGTTTGGCCTCACATGCAATTTTAGTAAGAAGATTCTCCATCTGTTAGACTTGTTCTCTTCCTGTTTTTCAGTACCTTCTCTATTCTCCAGGAAAACAGGATTGGAGATGTCAGCTAGTGTGCATGTAAAGTCTCAAGGAGAAGACCATAAGGCTCAATGAACTTTAAATCAGCAGATTCATCTAAGTGTTTTCTTGTTCTCTTACTTGCTCCTTCCCTATATGATACTGAAAGCTTGTTCTTTACCAGTGGCACGTATAAGACTTCTGATTGCATTTTTTGCTTTTTGGTGAAGATATGAAATAAAGTGTCAAACAACTTAAGCTGCTTAGACTTTCATTTGCTATCAATATAAAGCTACTCTTTTTCGGGAGTGGGGAGAGTATTTTTTATGACTACTATATGGCTATAAATATTATTTTTTACATGTGATGTTGTTTATTAGTTGCATTTCGGTTCACACAAATGTGAAAATTCCAGTGAACAGTTCAGTGCTGACATATTTTCCCAGTAAGCAGTAGTTTCCAGTAACCAATAAGACTGAGAAGAAATATTAATATCAAATTACAAGATGGTTTGAGGGAATTCTAGACAAACAAGAATTAAAGCATCCATCATCAATATTCTCACACAGTGATTTACATGTCTACATAAATGCATAGTGAATCTGAGCAAACAAAAGAAGTTTGTTTCTCCAGCAAAATGAGTTAGTTTCTAACCACTGCAAATATTCAGTGTTTTAAAATGAAACTGTGAGCTACATATTTATTAATCTGGCTTCATAATAGGTATTGTAACCATAGCACTAAGTGCAAGTTCAGTTCATCCTCTTTATAGAGTACTTTTGCAGCTCTTTCTATTAAAAGGTAAACTCTATGATAAGGCTGAGATTTCTGTTCATTTGCAGAAATAAAAAATCACTTTCCTGAATATTTTGTAGATATTTAAGTTAAAATGTTTTAATATTGCTGTCAAAAACTTTGCCCATTACAGCAATGATTGTCAACATTTTTCGGTGTCTATGGCCTTATTTGACAACAGAATTTGCCTGGGGGACACCACACCACACCCCCGCCAATTTAGTTATAGAGGAAAAGTTATAGCTGTAGAGGGTATTTTTGACCCTGTTTATGACCACCAGCAGACCTTAGTTTGAGAAACAGTTCACTGGGAATGTTCACTGAAAGTACTTAAATGAGGAAGGAAAAATATAATGTTCAAGTGAATGTTCGTATAACTTTTGGAGATGTTTTTCCAGCTTAAATACAGAGACCTGGCCACCTCTGTCTTGCACATAAGCAAACTGAACACATACACTAAGCCCTTAGCTGGTGAGAAGACCCTTGTTTGCCTAGCAAATAGTAAGGATTGGCAAAACACCCTGAGCAGGAGTATATCGTTCTGTTTAATAGACAGCGGGAGTGTACTGACATGCAAGCCAGCAATTACAATACAAAATATTCACGTGTCTGCCAAAGAATGATGTCAGTTCCAGGCTGTGGTGTTTGGTACATATCAAAATACTCTCGCTACTAGAAACAGAGGCACATATGTGTGAGCTGTATATGAATTTCCAAACTTAATAAGGCCACACACCTTGAAAGTGGATCATTTAATGGCCAGCATCAGAGCATACATTTATCTGCAGTGAGATTCTTTTTTAAATGTTACACGTAGGCTAAAGTGTGGCCTTTTTATTTGCTCTTATACACCTGGAAAAGATTAATGAGAATTTAGTTTTCCATTCTATAAAAGAAGTTCTATTTCATTAAGTAAGGAGCTTGAAAGCTTATATAGAATAGGGAATACTTCTAACAATCTAACTTTATTAATAGGACACATCTTTCTTGTTATGTACTGAGTTTAGGGGTCAGGGGAATTCCCTCTGCATCAATCATATGAGAAGATTAAAAGCTTTAAAAATATGAGGAACCATCAGGACATTGTTTCTGGAGGTTCCCCAAGAAACTACACCAAATTCTAACTGGGATTTTAAAAATTATGTGGGTATTTTTCTTCTTCCTAAGCAAGGCCACAGTTTTCATTTGCTCTTTCCTAAATTTTCTGAGTAAGACTGGCTCTTGTTATTCATATTTATGGCTCCTGAATGGATATCAGACCTTACTACCCAAAGATCTCCCAAATATGGTTTTGATACCACAAGTCCAAAACAAAGTCCACTTTAATCTTCGCAAATCTTTCAATGCATCTAAAGGGATTTTTAACCAGATGTGAAAAGCATACCAGTGTAGTCTCTTTGCAGGTAATTTCAGTTGTCTTGAAACTGGTTTCACAGCTTTGTGATTGAGAGATAACAGAATGGGGAGGTAGGAATCAGTTCATACAAAAGACAATGGGCTGTAGACATAAGACAAACACTAATCCAAAATGCAGCAACGTAGTGGAAAGTCATAATTGATTCTGAATAACTTCCTTTTCCTCCCACACATCCAGGAGCTGAGAAAATATTGCAGGAAAGATGAGAAAATTCACATCCATTTCACTTGAGTGTGGAGCCAAACCTTGGGAATCAGCTTTGCCTGTCTGCCCCTTGTCTCCCTCCTCCCAGTGGAAAAAAATGCTGTGACCATCTCCTCTGGAAAACTGGTGAGCATGAATCATTGTGCTGATGAATAATTCCCTTATTAAAACACTTCTAAATTGTTGCCAGCTTTGTGATTCTTTTACCACTGTGCCTCCAGCAATTCCTGTACCTGTGAGAGAGAGGGAAACAACTTTGTTGGATCTGCAGGTGACTTATACAAGAGTCAGTACTTCAGCTGGGAAAGTAAGATAGCCCATTTCTGAACAGCTTACTACCCCAGCTGGATAACTGTACAATAAAGAACAATGTCCTCCGAGAAAAGGAAACAGACTATCCCCCAGTCTGGCACAGACCAGCTTTCATAGAGGTTAAGCTCACCCACAGGTGTTATGGGAAAGAATAGGCTCTACCTTTCTTCTCCACCTGTCCTGGTTGTGTTTGTTCTCCTCACTGAAACATTGCACTAAACAGTGCAGTCACCTTCAGGTTGTCTTGTAAGTCACATAAAATTAAAATGTGGTTTTCAAACATGGGATAGTGAGACAAATTGTAAAAATAGCACTGGCACTTCTTAAAAGCTCTTGGCTGAGCATCTTTTTCCTAAAAGACTTCGTAGGCAATTACACTGTGGAGCTAAGTATGGAAATACCCACAATAGCGGTTACAGCTGTGCAAGTCCATCTGAATCCGGTTCACACGGAAATCTGCTGACTTTCTTATTGATGAGCTCCATTCACACGCTTCAAGGAAAAACTGAGTAAACAGTGACCTCTAGGTGAAGAGTCACCTAGTCCTGACCATTGCCATGACATCCTTTATGCATGATCCTGCAAGGGAATAGGAGGGCTGGGGTTCAAACAAAATAGGGAAGGGGAAATCAGTGAAAACTTTTTGATCAGCTTCTAAGAAAATAT
Organism: Calidris pugnax; assembly: GCF_001431845.1. Lineage (NCBI taxonomy): Eukaryota > Metazoa > Chordata > Aves > Charadriiformes > Scolopacidae > Calidris > Calidris pugnax. The sequence goes on along the minus strand of NW_015090805.1, from coordinate 10,050,564 downwards.
TTGAGCAGCAATTGACCCCTAGGTTTGCATTTGAGATGTGCAGTGATACAGCTCATTGGGACACGACGAAACTGACACCTCTTAATAGAAGCTGAGCTGCTAAAAGTTGGTGAAGGTCATGCAGATTTTCCAAAGGAACTTTTGTTCTTTCTCAGGAAAAGGAACATCCTTTCAATCCTGAGAATCCTCATTATGCTGTACCTACATCCAACATCCTCTATTCATACAAAATGCCAAAGTGGGGAAAGGCTACAGCTATACTAGGAAATTAAACTATATCAGGGGATATTCCTAGGCATTGGTAATGTGGTAATTGTGTACTTAAACTGCAAAAGGAGTATCTGGCTTTCAGCCTATGGTGGCTAGCACTTTCCCAAATGACTCCTGGGCATGGTTCAGGCAGGGCACATGCAGCCACCCCATTTTGAAGGCTCAAAGAGATTAGCTTTTTCCATTTCAGAAAAGACAGTGTATGGAATACAGTATATGAAGCTGAGGTCTGAGTAGTCACCTAAGAACTTTATTCCCTCCTGCAATTTCGTGTTTCATTCAAATATACCCATGATCGTAAATCCAGTATTATTGTCTTCGTATAACAGATGGGAAATTGATAATCTAAAAGCCAGATTATCAGAAAGCATTTCAACACTGAAATAGCCTTGTAAATCTATTGGACTTGCCAAGACTATACAGGAAGGAAACTGAAGGAGAAGGTTATTGAAAACAGATCTCCTGAGTCCTTTACTGGCACTACTGTCAATGGGCCATCCTTCCTTCCCTTCAGTGGAACAGTTTATATGCTGTGTAGAAGTTTATAATATGCACATACTCTGAGGTCACTACAAACAAATGAAATGAGACAATTCTAGTAACAAGTATGAAGAGGTGTGCTTTTGAAAAATACTTTTTTCTGGTTTATTATACTAATTCATAATGGGAATCAGAACACAGGCTATTTAGACCACTTTCTATAGAATGGCAGTAAAGATATTTGGGTTTGTACAGCTAAGGCAAATAACAATGATAATTGATGAAATACTTTGTTAATCTGTTGGCATGTAACTAATTGCTGGGACAGTTCAGCAGGAGATGATGTTTGAAATATTGTCCCAGCACATACCAAATGTCCTACTTTCACATAATGGAAAAGAAAAATGCAGGTTTAGCAAAGTATAATATCTCTCAGATTATCTCAGCTCTACAAAAGGCAAAGGTTAATGATGGATGCCTGTAAAAACATGCAGCAGACTATTCAGCATTCCCAAACTTTCAGGCAATGACAATTTATAGTGAGTTAGAGAGACCACATAGAACATGAGAGTTTTTTTCTTTAACTGAACACTGATCTTCTGGCTTTGGAGATCTGGATCCGTCTCTCTAAGGAAATCTGTATTGGCATCAAGAGGAGGAATTAATTGGTTAATATAATTTTTTTATTGACTGCATTTAGTTTAGGAGTGGTACAAAATCACACCCCTATGCAACAGCTACTCCTAGGACAGGACTTGCAGAACAGCAAGCTGAGCTTTACTCAGCTTTGGGATCACATAAGATAGCATATATTTAAGTTTCATTGCTTATTCAGCAAAATAAGAATATTAGGAAAACTAACTTTTGTCCAAAGAAGTATAGAGCCAATACACCTAAGGATTCAGTGTTTACAATCCTAATTCCACATATATCAGGGAAAATGCCTAGGTAATTCCCAGTATGTACTACAATTTCATGGTAAATTGCTATTGACCCTGCCTACTCATCAAGATTGCTACATCCCAATGAATATTTCCTATTTCCTGATAGGTTTAACTTGAAATCTTAATAATTTCAGATTATAATTCAGTATCTCAACAGAGGCGGCAGAGTATACTTGTTGAAAACTGTGTATAACAACAAATATGTAAGAGGCGTGCTAATTTTTAATTAGCTAGTAGACAGATCTACCAAATTTACCAGGCATGTGGGGTTTATGTCTAAACAGCAAAGACAACGTAAAGAAATTTTAAGCCTTTCCAAAAGACTGAAAAATTTAAATTCAAAATGAAGGACAAATTCAAATGAGGACACTTACCACTTCATTTGACCAAAAGAAATTGGTGGTGGACAGTTCAACAGACACAGCTATGCATGTAGATCACTCTCTCCATGACAAGACTAACTGTAACCACAAGGAGATATAATGTATAGACTCAAACACAGAAGTAATTTTTTTCCTAAAACTATGCAAAAAGAAAAGTCCTGCTCAAACATATAGCACAGTATAAAGTTTTATGAATGAAACAAAGTGATTGCTATAGAGAGATAGGCTAGACAAGAAAGGAGAAGATATTTTTCTTAATTTCCCCTCTCAGTTTTGCCCCCAAGTTTTACTAGTGCTAAACTTTCCTGTCTCAGAAGATATGTGCTTTGAAAGTCCCTCTCTCCCTCCTGCCCAACACAGAAGTAAAACATGTATTTAAATTGAGAATAAAATTCCTGTGGATTTCAGAGGTTGCTGACTCTATTTAAGTTAACAGCTGGTGAATAACATGGTGGCTGTCACATCTTGATAATCGCAGCTACTTTATTAAGTGAGACTTTTACAGTTACATTAAATTTTATAGTTTATGACTTGATTAATCCTCTAGAATTCTTATCAGATGGTCTATCTTATTTTCTATCAGAGTACATTGTATTTCAGCATCTAAACCTTTATTATCCAGGTTTCTGCACCACTCAAAATTTAGTCATATCAATACAAGACAGTTGTGGAATTTTACTCCACGGGATTCAAACTCCTAACACTTCTGGTGCTCTAGTCCCTCATTTCACAATTGTAACAGCCTGTGATTCTCCTGGTGGGTTATAGATTCTGTTAGTTCTGGGGGTATTTTTGTTAGGATGAAAGATTCTTCAAAATTAATATTTAAAATAGCATTGGCTATTTTTATTATATCAATTCTGAAGTGTTTAACCAGTTAATTTTAATATCTCTTCCTAAATTGCATTTTTCATTATTCCTGCTATCTTCCTAGTATAACATTATTTATGCTAAATAATATTTACTTAAAGCATTGCCACTAGGTAGCTTGCAAACATGGACAGAACGTTTGATATTAATCTCACTTGAATTTAAAAAATAAGGGCTTATATAAAATGGTCACTTATGTAATATTAGATGAATCCAGGAGCCTTTTCCAAGAACTCTATAGACAAACAGATTTATAAGGTGAAAACTGGAAAGTACAATGCACCTCCTACAGCCAAAAATTCTATCTCAAACCAGATGGATGCAGGAACCACATTCATAAGCCAATAATCTTTTTATTGCCATAGTTAAGACTTGTGTCTCCCCAATTTACAGTCGAGAGCTAGTTTGCTGGGCCACAGAATTGCAATGCTCTATTTTGGTCCCCTCCCACTTATTTTTGATTTTAGATGCCCTTATGGTTCCATCACTGCTATTATATCCAACTGCTTGGACTATTATTTTGGTTTCTGCTATAGCTGTGACTTATTAGTCCTGGCTACAAGCCATGAAGTGATGGAAAATGCAGAGGTGGCACATTTTGATATTGCTTGTATCGTTGAGTAGACTTCCTGTGGGCCAGATGCCTTGGGAGCTGGTAGCAACAATTGTGGTTTTTTTAAGGAAAATGCTGTGTTAATATTGCTGTCTTAAAGATTTTCCCTATTGTCATCCATACAATGTTTGACCTTTATATATGTAAATTTACAGAAATAATACACTTGTCAGTTTATATCTTTAGTATACATGAATTCTGGCTAAATACTATGTTTCTTTTACTTTTCTTTCTAACTTCCATACAAGTTCAAAGTCTCAACTGCAGATATTTATTATTTCCAGTCTGCTATTTTTATGGCTAAACTGATCTCTCCACTGATCCCCCTCAATGGACAAATCAATATAACCATAAAAACAAAAGATCAAATTTGAAGATTGAATAGCAATTGAATCAGACATTTGAATACTGAAAGAATTCATTAACTGATTCATAGTGTCTTCAAATGTACAGATTACAAAATCAAAACTTTATGATTTCACTCATATCTTTTAATTCATATGAATAGCTAATCATATTACACATTCTTGGATGCACAGCAACTCTTATTGAACAGCCTTTCTGAAACATCTGGGCACTAATTCAGAAACATGATATTAAAAGTCTTGAACTAGATTTCATGTAGAGAATTCAGGGTTTTTTTAATGCCTATTATCTTTCATCTTTTGAATTGATATTGAATTGGTATTAATAAACATATTAGCCTCTTTTGAAGGATTTTCCATTATTTTTTCCTTCCTTTCCTTCACACAATGGAGAAGAGTTGAGGTTGAAAGGCATCTCTGGAGGTGCTCAAGAAGGTTTGACCAGAGCAGGTTGCCTGGGGCTGTGTCCAGGCTGGTTTTGAATATCTCCATGAATGAGGACTGCACTATCTTTCTGGGCAACCTCTTCCAGTGTTTTTCCACTGCCATAGTAAAAAGGCGTTTGTTTGTGTTCAGAGGGAATTTCATGTGCTTGAATTTGTGTCCATTGCCTCTTGTCTGTCTCTGGCATTCCTGAGAAGTCTGACTCCCTCCTCTTCATTGCCCACCACTCAGTGTTTATACACATGTATAATATCCTCCTGAACCTTCTCTGCTTCAGGCTGAACATTCACAGCTCCCGCAGCTTCTCCTCTTAAGAAAGATGCTCCACTCCCTTAGTCATCTTTGTGGCTCTTTGCTAGGCTTGCTCCATTAAGTCCATGTCTTTATTGTTCTGGGGAGCCCAGAACTGAACACAGCACTCCAGATGAGTCATACCGTACATGACATTTTGCTGTAGTCTACCAAAATCTCTGCACTGGGACAAACACAATAAACAGTTCTTTTCACCATGGAAAGAATTCTGTTGACAGCAGTTCCTGTTTCTGATAAGGTTATTGCTATTCTTTGTCTACCTGTGGAACCAACACTCTTGACTAGATCACTGATACTTAGAGGGAGAATCACAAAAAGAGTTTTAATTTAGTACATATACATTCTAATTCCTTTCCTCATCAGGATCCCAGTGTTCAATTCTCAACTTGCAAGTGTAGGTAAAATATGCTTTTATCTATAGAAAAATAGGGTGTAGTCTGGAGAAGCTGAATAATTCACTGATGATCAGTCTTGGCTACGGTGATGAATATTTATCGTTTTCCTTTAATAACTGTGTTTAAAGAATCTCCTTCTTGCTTTTGATGATTTATATCTAAAAAGGACTCAGCCGTTTTCATTTCTCTTATTAATGATGGACAACAATTGTTTGAAATATTTTCCTACTGCTGCCTGGAGTTTTAGTCTGTTCTGAGATTATAGGCACCTGTTCATACACCTCCAACAAAATTCCCCATTTCTCAGTGGGAGTTTTCAGATGACTAAAATAAATACCGGTGAATCAGAGTTTTGATCAATCTGTACAGTTTCTGGTATACTCAGTCTATACAGGAAGCATTTTTATTGTATAGAAGCTGACATTTAAGTCATGTCTTTCCAGAATTCATTGTTGCACTTTGATGCTTCTAATTCTCAGTTTATACAGTTGTTAACTTAGCTTATTTTCTAGAGAGAGAAAAACATTTCATATGGCCATCAAGGCTACATAATTGCAGCTTTCCCCTCTGTAGAATATTAGGGCTGGTTTTGACAGTGCATGTCCCTCCTATGCCATTTTAAAATCCTCATAGATATATAGTTCCCTCCCAGAGTCTGTATTCTAAACCCAGAACTAAAACTCCATCTTCTTTGCTAATATCTTATTTTCTTCTCAGCAGAGACAATCATCTTTCCAAAACATAAATACAGGAGCAAAATAAGAAAGATCCCTGGCCATCAGATATTTCCACAATTTTATCCTCTTAGGTACTGGCAAATAAAGAACACTATGCAAGGAAATACTTCAGGAGTTTTGAAAAGTTTCCATAAAACCAGTCAGAGCTAGCGAAAAACACTAGTGTACAGGTAGGCCTTGCATGCTCTCATATCTATTGTAAACATGATTACACAGAGTAAGGGCATATTGGTTTATTAACTTTTTAAAATTAAACATTAATAAACTTCAGAAAAGATCTTTGAATTTATCATGGGAAATAACTGCTCTTTTGGAGTCTGCATGGTTTTAGAGCTCATTACCACCCGGTATTAATGAAGGAAGTTCTGCTCAAATTTTTAGTTAGGGTTTTTTTAGTTTCTTTTTTACACTAAAAAGATGTGCACCTCCTAATGTCAAGCACTCTGGCTCTTATTCAAGGAGGTTCTTAAATATCTACTTTGTTTTAAGTAGGTACTTACACGCTTTCTCAAATAGGACACTTTCCGAAAGGATTAAACACATGCCAAAATAAAGCTAGTCATTTGTAAGCTAGAATAATGTATTTGGTTTAACTTTTCAGTAGAGTACATGGAATGAATAGAACACTTTTCTTTTTTTGGCATGCAAAGACCAACTCAAGTTCCACAGCTAAACACCTGAGGACAGAGCTGCTTTGTTTTTTCCATCAGACATTTTTCCCAAGAGATTTTTCTGGACATTCCTCATCTCTTACTTTGTTACACCAGCATAGCTACAGTCAAAACTTCCTATAGACTGATTGACTTGTTCCCCCAAATATGCATTCTTTCATGCCACTGTGAATCCAAAGCCATGGTAGGCATGGTTTTTAGCTGCATATCCAGAACTATAAGTATGAAGTGAGGAGAGGATGATGAAAGAGCTAGATTTTGATAAAGGGGAATGATGATTGTTATTCTCAGTCTTCACAGGCTGTTTTTTCCAGATTCCACCAGGGAACACTGAGCGCCTGCCAGGGCTAATCAGATCCTATTAGGTTGACACTGGATACCTCTGCACTTCTTTGCTAGCTGGACTTCTTACTATTTAAAGCTCTTCAATGAGTTCAGAGCAAGAATGGAACAGTATAAAGTATTCAATCTCCATATAACTTTTACCTCTTTCTTTGCAGTCATGGAAATTTTTGTTCTAAGTGGCTGCTGCGAAGGCAACATTTCATTTGTGATCTTTCTTTAAACTATAAATAGGCTCAGTAAAATGTTTTCAGATCTGCTTTGCCTATTCTTGACTGGTGGCTGCCCACAAATAATAGAAATCCATATGCATTCTTGAAACTCTATGCAATGATTCTGTAGGTAAATATTGAATCAGTAAGATCAATATCTTACTTCAGACAGTTAAAAAAAAAAAAAAGAGTCTCCTATTAACCTCAGTGGCCATGACTGGAAGTTACTTGTTTGACTGTGTAAATAAAATAAAAATTAAGAAGATCATGCACAATTATACCACTAAATATACATAGCTTTAATCACTGCTCTGACTAAAGGTAGCTGAGCCCAAAGAAACAACACTGCTCTTCTACTGTTCATCTACAGAAGTTACTCTGAGCTGTAATTTAGTAGGCATCTAATCAGAGTAATTTTAATTCTACATTTCAAAACAATAGTGTATACCAACCTTCAAGTGTTGCACGTTTTAATGATTAAGAAGTTTAATAACATGTTATGAGTTTCCACTCCAATTTTTATTTTCTTAACTTTTTGTCCTAATTTTCACTTTTTAATATCCTTACAGGACATCATCTTTAAAAAAAAATTGAAAACAAGTTGGAAAAATAAAGGAAGGAAGAAAAAAGAATCCCTTCAGATGAAAATCTCTTGCAAACTCTTGCAAAACCAAAATGCAGAGAAATCATAGCAATGAAATTTTGCCATAATTCCTTACTAATTTTTTCATGATTATTAACCACCTGCTTTAGCTTCTTATATTTCAATAAAGTTAATTTATTTTGCCAATAGTTTCATGAATTTTCATAATTTAAAATAATTCTCTTTTAGGAAGACTTAGTCCATGGGGTGCCTTAACTGCCGCTAATAAAGAAATGCTTAGCAAAAAGTGAAGTTTATTTGGGATATCTTCTTTCTAAGTATTTACCAGAGCACAATTTCAACATCTCACAAAAAAGAAACTCAAGCTAAAATGAGATTTTGCATAAGGTTTTCATCTTCCTTCACCGCTGCCATGTACTGAGCTATGTCACATTCTTGCTGTGAGGCTTATATTCATAGGCTCTTGCAAAGAAGACTTGATTGACTTCAAGGCAGCAAGAGAAGCAAACGTTATCCAAATAGTTTTATTTGTTGGACATAAAGAGAAAGGAACAGCATGCATCATTCAAAAAATATGTTTAAATTCTCTCATAAGACCTTTTAAATTACAGTTAATAAATGCTCCAAATTCTACCCTCCTTCAATAAAAAACCTATGTCAGTCTTACACACAAAATGTGTACGTGGAAAGTATATGTTTTCGTTATTTTGATCCCCACATGATCCACCCATAACTTGTTTTAGAATAGTATGTGAGAAAAAAACCACACCTCTATATATTTTTGTATGGAAATGTACAGCTTCATTGTCCTTTGAGAAGGGTAAAAGATTTTAAATTGTGAAAGTTGCCACATGCAAATACCTAAAACAAATTCCCCTGATTTTTTTTTCTTTTTTTTAAATTTTTATGTTATGTCCTGATAGCTTCAAAATTCATGCATGCTATTAGGCCCTTCCCTTCATTTTATAAAAGATTCTAGTAGCTGAATGCATGAGGCAGAGAAGTAACAGGCGAAAATGCACACTAAGAAAGTGGAGAAGAGCTTTTGCCATTTCCAGGTTCTCCTTATTGTGGCACAATAAAATCTTAAGGACTCTATATTTGAAGAACTACAAGAATTTGGAAACATAATACAATCTTCGTTAAAAGAAATGTGATATTCAGAAGAAGTCAAAAATGCCTGAATTCTCTTAAACTGAAAACTGCTAAATTCTGAAAACTGTTAAATTCTGTCCTAATACTTTCCTATACATCGACTAAAATACATAAAATCTATGTCTGGAGAGATGACTTTTACTACATTAAAAAATTTTCATTTGAATTATTTTAGTGATACACTGACGTATCAAAAATGCATCAAGCTGTGATCAGGAAGAGTTAGCAAAGTACATTGTAAGAAAGGTAGGAACATCTGGTAGGAAAATTCCCTTAAATACAACTTTGAATAGGAAAGAAACTTACTTTGCAGCCTTGGATTTTACATGCCACGGTCTTTTTTGTCTTAGAAACCATCCTTGCAACACCTTTGGAAAGCTGCATGAACACCAACAGAAAAGACAGATCGTATTACTGCAATTTCCAAATTCAGCTCTTCATGATCATATGTGGCCATTACCTTGTGATGGCAGCCTGGGAGGAAGGACTATGCTTTCAGAATCCTAGTACTCCCTAAGAAGAAGAAATAGGGCCAACTCACTAAGCTCGTCATGCAGAAAAAAACATACATTTTTTTCCCTAAGAAAGTCGTAAAATGCAGTTATTCTCTGACAGTAAGACTACACATGAACACTAGAGTTAGGAGATGGAGTTACTGATCATAAGTGGCTCATCTCATGTGGGATGAGCACTATCTGGCAAGCCTTCCCCCTCAGGGCACACCTTGAGGGAGCACAGTTTCTGCCCCTGTGTTGCTCCTGAAGTTGACAGGCACCAGTCCTTCCCAGTTTCCCAGGCCTGTGTTGAGATTCCAGATACTTCTCCACCTTCCACAGAGGTCCTGCGTCTCCTGGTTTGAATGGTGTTTGTTTAGGGGGAGCTGCCCATGTTTCTTACCATTTTTCCCTTCCTTGCGATGTTGTTGATGTAATCTGATTCTTCCAAGGTGGGGCTTGTGAACGCTGTGACACTGGCATTCCCAAACTAGACCCCGAAGTTGCACACCGTATGATACTAAAAAGATAGAGGATGGAGTCACATCAAAGGCTCAGAAAGTCCCCACTCTTTCAGGTAACCTCTGCTAAATTTGGCATATAGGAGACCACCTCCAAAGACTCGACTAGCTGAGGATTATTAAACTGTGTGCGATCCCTGTTATCACAACTGCCTTAACACGTACATGTCAGAGTGTATATAAAGTGTATATACAAAGTGTGTATAAAAAGCTGTCCCTATAGTGGCTGCAGTAATCCATAACCAGGGAAGATGTAAGAACAATGCCGGAGAGGGGACATAATTGTTAGGATGCTACCTTTGAAGGATCAGGATCCCAACAGGACAGAACTGGGAATCCTACAGCACATTTTTTCTCTGCAGCATCATGCTACTGCACTTTGCTGTTGTGTTTGCTGGGGAAAGAAGACAGAGCAACAAGTGCCTGGGGAGAGCGCAGTATGGAAAAGGAGAAATAAACGAGTGCTTTAGATCACAACATACACAGCAAATAAAGCAAAGAAGTTATTTTAAAACACATCTTAGTTGGGAAACAAAGAAACTGCAATAACTGGAGAAATTCTGAGTACCTTTTTGCTTGAAATTTATTCTTAGGTGCTTTTTCAAGATAATTTATGCTATGGAGAACAGCTATGCACTAGAAAAGAAAATGAACTGACAATTGCTTCCTTTTCTAACATTGGTAGGGATACAGTTTTTCCCAATTCATAACAGTTAATGCAGCTGTTCATATAGCTTCACTTCACATTTGTTAAAAGTTGGGAACTTCTTCAGCTTTCTCACAGTTTAGTTAGAACACTATTAACCTTGCTAATGATGATACTGCAATTACAAATGCACGATTATCAGAAACCTTTTTTTTTGTTTTTTTGTGAGGGCAATTCAGATTGCCTAAAACTCACTCTGGAAGCTCTCAAGCAGCAACTGAATATTATCTCTTTATATGTTTGTTACTTGTTTCCCCAAGACCCTTATTATTTAAGTATAAACTTCAATAACCAGCTCCATGCCGAAGAGCCTTCTTGGTTACTACAGGACACATCTCTCTATAACTATGATGCCAGCCCTCCACATAGGTAACAAGCAACTTCCCTGTGCATACTTCAGGGAATTTGCTGCTGAAGTTAAAGAACCTCTGAAGGTGCCCCAAGATCCTATAAATCTACAGATTACTGAGACCTGTAAATTAGGAATGCCTAATCATAACACGGTAGTTGGAGGTCCAGTCACCTTGAATCACACTAAGTCAGCCTATTATCAAGACAAAACGCAAACAAGCCCTATTTCTGTACAGAAAATATCTACATACATTTATAATTTATAATAGCCAAATGCAAACAGTAAGAGAAAAACAGGCTTAATCAACTTACATTGAATTGTATTAGAAACATCCCCTGTCCATTTCGTTTGCCATCTTGACAAGGCAGATATTGAACATTCAGTTTTCATATATACCTTCCTCCTCAGATTGCACTCATTAAAGAAACTATCAAAGAACCTCTCATCTGGGTGGAGCATATTCATGCCTTGAATTGGGTTTTCTCTAGAGGATTCAGGCAGAGTTGAAATTTTTCCCTGGAAATCATTCTATTTCCTTTTATGCAAGCTGAGCTATTTTCCAAATTACGATACGCCTCGTTTCATTTCCTCATCTAAGCAAAACATCACTTTGTTACACCAACCACCATCTCCTGTACTCAAATAGCTAATTAGCAATGTTGTAGGAGTAAAACTATTATTTTCCCACTCCACTTCAGTAACCCAAAGATGGTGGTTACCACATTCCATTGTAAAGTGCTTTTTGCAGTAGTCATTATATTATATATTGATCTGTATATTAATAAATGTATTTTTTACATTATTTAAGCAGGATTCCTCTGAGGTCCAAGATAGAGAGGCATTTGTGAGTCTAAGGAAATGAAACAAAGTTTATTTTGATCACTAATTTTAAGGCAGCTGCAGTTTTTAATTTTGCATCTGCTGTGGGTGTGATGGGAGAAATCCTTCAAATTCAAGATGAGGAAAAGAAATACTCAGGTAATATTTGCCTGCACAAAAAGTAATGCTTACTGTTAGAATTCTTTGCAACACTCCACACCTATTAAAGGATAAGTCTGTCAAAGTTGCTTCTAGACTCCACGGTCAGTGTGTTACATATTCAACAAAGACCTTTGCGCATCTTCCCACATTTCGCCTTGTGATTGGGAAGAATTTTCTCCAAACTTTGACAAAGTTGCCCAAGTATTCTGCAGAAGTTTATGCAGAATCCACTACCCATATTTGACCCTATCTTGTTATTTGATGTGCCAAGAGTATTGCTGACCATTGGCCTTCTTCTAAATTACTTTCTTGGTATATTTGTCTATCACAATTTTTATAATTGATTTGAAAACTATCAGAGGACATGGGTTGTTTTTGGGTGGGTGGTGTTTTCCACCTGTATTTATACAGCACTAGCAGAAACTGATAATTAGGGATTAGGGCTTCTAGACATTTGAGTAATAATAGCTACTTCTGCTTTACTGTTTAAAAAATCTAATGAAAGATTAGAGGACATCAATACTAACACTGCCAGACAGATACTGGCAAGCTTTCTGACATAGGTGCTTTCTACCATATTAAGTTTCAATCATATGCGTATGGTCATTCAAATAGCAACAAATCTTTAGGGCAAAGTGCTGTCAGGTGCTGTGCCTTCTGCCCTGGGGGTCCTCCACGTCTGAGCTGGAATGGGTCTGAGCACTGCTTTTTGGATGCCACAAAAAATTAAGCAGAAGTGGGAAGGAAGACATGCTCTGGATGTCTTCAGGAATTTTAGGAACCACCTCCACACCAACCACATCTTGCAGGGACTGCACTGGTCTCTGTAAGCTATGTGAAGCTAGATATCAAAAAACATCAGGGAAATAGAATCATAGAATCATAGAATCATAGAATGGTTAGGGTTGGAAGGGACCTCAAAGATCATGAGTTCCAACCCCCCTGCCATGGGCAGGGACACCTCCCACGAGAGCAGATTGCTCAAGGCCCCATCCAGCCTGGCCTTGAACACCTCCAGGGATGGGGCATCCACAACTTCCCTGGGCAACCTGTTCCAGTGTCTTACCACCCTCATAGTAAAAAATTTCTTCCTGAGATCTAATCTGAATCTTTTTTCTTCCAATTTAAAACCGTTTCCCCTTGTCCTGTCATTACCCTTCCTGGCAGAGTCCCTTCCCAGCTCTTCTATAGGCACCCTTCAGATATTGAAAGGCCACTATAAGGTCTCCCCGGAGCCTCCTCTTCTCCGGGCTGAACAATCCCAGCTCCCTCAGCCTGTCTTCATAGGAGAGGTGCTCCATCCCTCTGATCATCTTCGTGGCCCTCTGCTGCACCTCTTCCAGCTGGTCCATGTCCTTTCTGTGTTGAGGACT